>NC_141048.1:34811359-35115195 GCF_041138505.1 Cibotium barometz | reverse complement strand
CACTCTCCCTCTTTCTCTCTATCTCTCATCCTTGTGCAACCATTTCCATGACCTAAACCCTTCTTCTCTCTCCTTGCTTTATTTCTCTTATACACACTCCACCATGATGATGATCTTCCATCCTCGCCTTCCCTGGGATACCTTGATTCCAACAAACCTCTCTTTAAACTCTTCCCAAGAGCTGTTGTGATAAGAGGAGAGCTTCTCCGTAATTCACCAATGAGCAGCCAACCCTTTTAGAAACATACTTGCATGGCATATCTTAGACTTCTCCGTGAAGTCTTCATCACTAAAGGCAATATCAAATTGTGTAATAAAAGTCAATGCCTTGCTTGCATCATACTCACCATGCTGTGTTTCAAATTTGATTGACTTGTCACCCGCCTTGAATTCCTTTTGATTTCAAGTATGATGCTCTTCCCCTTCATGTTTTTGTTTTCCCCTTTCCAATGAAGCAACCCTTCCAACGTTGGGCTCATCATCGGCATGATATGATGCATGTGCTCTCCGAGTAGGTAGCTCTGGCAAAAGTGGCCCTCCTGCATACATGGGTACATCCCTTCTTGCATCTCCTTGCTCATGAGAATACTCTAAGGCATGAGTATCATGGGCGGCATGTTCATCATGTACATCACCTCCATAATGAGAAAATTTCAGTCCATGTGTGGTATCTCCATGAGCCAATTCAATAGGCAAAGTCCCATGTCCTACACAACGGCCATGTTTACCACCATGAAAGGCATAATCTACATGTGCATTATCACCAAACTATCCACCCTCTTTGGCATATGCATACCTTTGATCCATGAAGTGAAGAGGCATGGTGAGAAATAAGCAGCTTCCAGCTCTATATGAGGCGGTTTCTTGAATTTCAGCTCACCTGCTTCACCCCCAACACATCTCCATTGTGGATGGGATATGTAAGAGCTAGCTCCCTTGGATTCACACCCAACTCCTTTGCCATGGAGTCAAATGTGCGGTCCACCTTTTGTGGCTTCAATGTGCTTGTGAACCTATGGGTTTTCATGTAAAAGCCTCAATTCTGCTTCCTTTGCCTGCAGTTGCCTTCTCACATGCTCAATTTCAGCCCTTAATGCACTAGGCTCATCTTTATGCATGATCTCTTTGCCTTTGGACGGCTGTCCAACCTTTGGATAATCAAGAGCACATGATGTAGGTGCATACTTGTCATGCATAGATTCCGAGACATATGTATCTCTTGGATTCGGCACTTCACCACACCTTGCTTAGTTGTCCATAATGCCAAGTCCAATATTTACCCAATGTCCAAGCCCACAAGATCGTTTCCCCACTAAGGAGAGGAAAACAACATGGCTCTGATACGAATGTAATTTACCTAGTCAGGTGTGAGTACTACTTGGGCACCGTTTTGTAAATAATTAACATTTAAACACTTATAAAATGGAAACACAAGACAAAGACAATGCTGAAAATGAAGAATTGCACAATGACACCGCATTAGGGCCAGAACTAGGTCGAACCCCCCCCCCCCCCCCCCCCCCCCCCCCCCCTCCCCCAATACCAAGTACATGATTGTAATATTTTATCCATGGGCTCTTAAGCCAAATTTGCCATAAACAAGAAATATGAAAACATGTACCAAACAATATATTCGATGACGGTTCCATCAATGTAGGGCCTTCCCATCAACTCCCCACCACTTACTAGAGTGAAGCAATCTCGAAATTTGTGTTCCAGGTCCACATGCATCACTTGTGTGCCTGTACTAGCACCTAGATTGCAGCCTCACATTGAAGGGAATGCTGAAATTGAAGAATTCGCACCAGAGGTCACTCTCGGGCACAAAACCAAGCAACATCGGATTTGTAGATGGATTTTTGTTGTGCAAACATCAATGAACTAGTCATGGGTGCCACTCACAGGCACAAACATGCACTATGGACGCCCGGAAGACAGCCCTAAATCAGCTCAACCAGCCCCAAAAACAGTCGACCAGCTCAAAACAGGCTGGCCAGCAACATGGGCTGATCAGGGAGGCCGTACAGCAGCCATATAGTTCACCTTGATGGAGCAGCCGAAAAATAGCCATGGAGGGGTGTAGCACGTTGCCCTTCTCATGAGGATCACATGACACAGATACGTGGAAAGTTTTGCAAATGCATGAGTGTAGAATTGGAACAACTGGACAAAACAGCCACCTAAGGATTGTATGTGGAGAAATCTTGCAGGTAGAAATGGTTTGATCAACAATTGGTGAAGCGGGAATTTGCAAAGGATGACCTTGTGCTAATGTATGTTGTCACGAAAAACAAGAGGAAACTGAAACTTCTGGGTATGGAACCCTTTAGAGTAGTGGAATTCACCAACTCTGGATCAGCAAGACTAGAAACCTTGGGCGGTTTTTTTGACTCCTATGTGAACTGGAGCAAGCTGAGAAAATTCCATGGATCTCTGACTGAGTCCATGCTGAAAAAAATTCATTTGGCAAAACATAGAAGCAATATGAAAGGAAATTAAACGGCAAGCTCAAATTGAGGCTAGAACACAAGCTCAAAAAGCTCGTTTGAGACATTTCATCAACAAGGTGGAAGTCGTTCTCCCTAACTGAAGTGAAGAAGAAAAAGAAACTGAACCATGACGATTGTCACTAGGATTTTCAACCCAGCCACAAACCGTCCAATCCCTAGGTCATGTAGATGCAAGTGCAGACAGAACCTTAACATCCCATGAAACATAGGAAAGCCTAGGCAAACCTAAACTCCAAAAGACACTTGATTCTACATTCCTTTAATGGTCATTCTTCACACTGCATCAGCTTGTTGAATACCTCCTACTACACTGGAAATAATCCCTTGGAAGGTAGTTTCTGTAATGAACGCAGGTGAAATGTGCGAGGAGGTGATCCCATGCAAGAATTGGATGGCTCATAACATTGATTGGAGTGATCACACCTAATTGTGCTTCCCTCAGGAAATGTGTCAGTGTTGCTGACTAATGATGTGCCAGGCTTAAAGACACCATCCGTCCGAGCTTCAGAGGAACCAGTTCTGATCTAGGCAGTTCACTCAACAGAAGAAACGACACGTGAAATGCATGCTGCTACAAACTTGCAACCACTAGCAGTCCAGGATCAAGCAATGTTAATGCAGAATAGTATGAACCTCTTATGTCCCTATGGGAAGAAGATGAATTGCTTAGTGAAGAAGACAATGGCCACAGGTGCGTGGCAAGGACAGGCCTTAAGTTTCACACCTACCCAAGAGACAACCGTTGGTTTTGGGTACCAAAGTTACAGGTGCACAATCTCTCCACACAATCTCTCCGCCAAAGACAAATGGAACCCCTGGGCAATCAAAGCCAAAACAACCCCTGTGAATCAATCCTCAACAAGGCCTAAGAGAGGTAAGTCAAGTGCAAAAAGGAAACAGTCTTTTGATGACAAAAGCCAGATTGAAAAGCTAAGGCAATGGAGACTTACAAGTGAGCTGTGCAAGATTTCTTAGAATCCTACTGGGGCTGATTTAGAGGTCATATACAACCATAAGCCAAGGACAAAACATGTAAAATCGGTACCCAGACAAAGCAAAGCCGACAGGACAGCTAGGATAACAAGAACCAAGCCATCACAAATGGCCGGACGCTACTCTTTGGAGACAAAATCTCAAACATGGACTCCTACTAGTAACCACAATGAAGCTACCTAGGAAGAAACAATAGTCCAGCCAAGATACAAGGGGAAGAAAGCTATCGGGGGCGATGTGCAGATGGAATTTCCCAAGGAGTGGGTCCGAGGTGTTTCTGGGCTCTACTCGGCTTCACACAACCGGGTTCTCATTCAAGGAGCCCAAGACGACAAATTTCCGATTTCTCACTCGGTCCGGCAAGGCTGTCCACTGGCACCTATTTTTGTTTGTTGCCAAGGCCATGAGTAGTTTTCTCTTTGCTCACGAGACAGGGCTCCGGGGGCTGCGTCTTCCCATCCGCACGTAGGAGCAACTGCTTGATTCAAAGTTTGCTGATGACAATCTACAGAGATTCGCGGTGATGATAGAGATCTTTTGCCGTGCATCTGGAGCGCAAATCTAATTCGCACAAGTATGGATTCTTGGTTGGCTCATCGCCCGCCCATCTTGGAGGCCAGTTGAGGCTGTTTACTAGATCCTGAGTGGCACTCTAGTTCGTTATCTTGGACGCCAGGTGGGTATCAATATCTCCCCGGGGCAGCAGCTAGCCCATCTTCTTCTGAGCATTTGGAAAAAGCTGTTATATTGGAGTTCAACCAGGCTTTCCTTAGCTGGCCGAATCATGGTGGTGAACTAGGTTCTTCTTGCCACCATGTGGTACATCACCTCTTGCTGGGCCTGCTCCCCGGACTGTGTTGGTCAGGTTCAACAGTTGATCTGCAACTTTCTTTGGGCTGGTAGCAATGGGAGGCTTGCCCGGGCCAAGGTGGCCTAAGAATGATCATCTGGCCGCAACGCAAGGGGGGCCTGGGCATTATCAACCCCTAAATTCAGAGCCGCGCCATTTTGGGCAAGTTGATAGTTCGTGGCCTTCCTTCAGGCAGTGAGCCCTGAAAGGACTTCTTGTTGGCTAGGATCCCCACCCGCACCCCAGTTTTGGGAGGCCCTTGGCCCCAAAGTACGAGATGGATCTTCACGGAGATGTGGGCTCGTGGATTTAGCCCTGCATTTGAGGACGGATTTGCAATTGATTTGGAACCCTAGTCCGTTTGCCCAGTGGTCACATGCTAGGGGCTCGCCGCATGTATCGGGGGGGGCTTTGAGTACGAGTCCCGCTCAATCACTTGGAAGTTGGCTTATTTTCAGATAGCTGCCCCTGAAGACCCCGGAGAGGAGCCTCACTGGGATATGGGGTAGGGACAAACTTCGCCTCAACATCAACTCTCCATCCCTCCTGGAGTCGCTGGCCCCGATCCTGGAACATGCTAGGGGCTCGCCACATGTATTGAGGGGAGCTTTGAGTACGAGTCCCGCTCAATCACTTGGAGATTGGTTTATTTTCAGATAGCTTCCCCTGGAGACCCCGGAGAGGAGCCTCACTGGGATATGGGGTAGGGACAAACTTAGCCTCAATATCAACTCTTCCATCCCTCCTGGAGTGGTTGGCCCCAATCCCCCCCCGCCCCCCCCGCCCCGGTAGTGGTTGGGAGCATGACATACCTTTGGCCATCCATGGCGCTGATGACAACTCCACCTTACTCACCCTCTCTATCAGACCTCATGGCAGACTTGAGAGAGCAGAGCCCCCTCTGGAGGATTTCAATGGATGCACCTTGCAGAGGGTGAGGATGATTGGTTTCCATCATGAGTGGCACATAGACCCTCCACCGGCCAAGGTGGCCAGAGAGATTCTAGCGTTTGTGGATTTGGGAGGGTCGTCCTCTCACGCGACTCCAGTCGGACCCGGGGGGAGTGGCCATGGCATGATCTAGATGACAGTGGAGGCTCCCAGTACCCCCTTCTTTGCTTGCACCGCACAGCTGGGCCGCAAGAATCAAATGCCAGAGGTTGAGGGCACTCCAACAATAGCAAGACATTGGCATTCTCAAGGCCTCCCTCTTCAGTTTTCCTCATATTTCTAGAAGAGGCTGTGGGAAAGTTTTCGGCCGCGGAAGATCACTCTCTTTCTGTGGCAGCTTGCACATCGAAGCCTGGCATTTGGCACTTGGCTGGCCATAGGAGGTAGGCCAATAGTCTGTTCGAGGTGTAGCCATCTCCATGAGTCCTAGCATCATTGTCTTTGGGATTGTTCAAAGGCTCAGCAGGTTTGGTAACAAATTCTCTGGCAGATTCTCCGCATTTTCACTATAGACCGGGCCCCCTCCCGCACAGTTGTGTGGGGCACACTTGCTTGGGTCATTGAGGCTGAGGCTGAGGCTGTCATGGCATATGAGGAGGAGGAGGGTGGGGGACTTGGCCTTCATGTCTCTCACCTTTGTATTTATGCAATGCCAATCCCAGCTCCATCCACTGATCATTGAACTCCAAGTTCTAGCCATAGATGGGAGATTTGCAGCAATATTATTGCATGGCACATTTGGAGAGCTCGATGTGGCGAGTCCATCACCTCACCTTGCCAACGGAGTCCATCTAGAGCTTTGTCTTGCTATCATTATACCCTCCATGGACCGTGGGGGAAGCTTCAGGGTGGCTCTGACTGCATGCGAAAGCGCAAAGCCTTCTTGAGGATTTGGCGTCACGGTCCCTTTCTCATTGCCAGTGGTGGTGCGCCCACTTAGCACTATAGACCACCTGTGTGGTTGTTTCCCCCTCCCCCAATTGTATGAGGATTTGGTGTCTCGGTCCCTTTCTCACACACAATGGTGCTGAGCCCACTTGGCACTAAAGACCACCTGTGTGGTCGTGTCTCCCTCCCTCCATTGAATGAGATTTGTAGGAGTATTACTGTGTGGCACATTTGGAGAGCTAAACGCAGCGAGTCCATCAAGGGCACCCTCACCCCACCAGTGGAGTCCATCCCGAGCATCTGGATTCTGGCTTGACATCATTCACACCTTCCGTGGAGTCTGGACAATGGGGAAACCTTCAAAGTAGCTCTAACCGCATGCAGAAGCGCCACAAGGCCTTATTGAGGATAGCCTTCTCCTCCTAGAGCGGCCAACCAGAGGAGAAGAAAATCCTCCCTTTTTTTCTGTTTCTTGACTCCTGGTTCCCTATGTGGAGCCAAGTTTGTACTTAGCCATTATGGCTGTTTTGCTTGGTAACTACTATAAGGATCTCATTCCCGCGGGGGGCGGGGGGGGGGGGGGGGGCGGGGGAGGGATGATGTGTCACTGCTCATCGTAAGAAACTAAACACATGCCTTTTGATTTACTTACAGATAACAAAACACTAAATTAGAAAAACTGACACAAACAAACAAAAAAATGAAACCCAAGCCCCTTCGAGTCTTTCAAAGCAGCAAATCTCATTACCTCATCTTCATAGCTGTGTTGTGAACAAAGAGGATTCCCATGTAGACTAAGTTTTTCTAAACAAGGGAGTATACAGAGTACCTGCAAGCACAAAGTATGTAATGCGAAAATAACTTTTTAATAACTTCTTGTAAACTTTGCAAAAAGTTCACTCACTTCTATGTCAGATAATGCCTGCAGGCAGTTGTTCCCCAAATCTACAATGCGCAACTGACTGTTCATACTGAGATCTTTTGGTAGAACCTGTAAAAAATAACAGATATGAATCAACTCATCTACTGCAGAGAATAACTAAATTGTAAATAGCATGCCAAATATGGGGGGGAACAACAAAAAAGATCCTGATAAACTAGGAAATCAATGATAAATAGCATGCTAAATTAGGGGGAAACAGTGATAAATAGCATGCAACACTATATATAAACATACACTGATTTTGTTATGAGCAAGTCGTAGTTCTTTCATATCAACCAAATCTTTCAGCAAACCCAAGTCTTGCAGCTCACAGTTTGATAACGATAGCTACATAAAACCAAAGCACTTGTGAGTACAAAAACAGCCATCAAAAAATTTAGAATATAAACATGCTCAACTGTGAAAAATCATAAGATAGCACGATTCACCATGAATGGCTTCTTTCTCTTTAAAAAAACCTAGCTCTCAATTCTAATGTTCAAGACTCACGAAATGAAGATGGTAGGACTGCATAAAATCAAAATCCTATGAAATTGGATTTTTCAAGACCAAGAGACTTTCTTCACTACACCCGCGGGGGAGGGGGGCGGGGGGTGGGGGGATGGGGGAGATAGAGAGAGAGACAGAGAAAGAAAGAAAGAAAGCTGTATTAACATCTACTAGAGGCCGAACTCGACCTATGAGACAAATCAATGTACAACTGTCAATGTCTTCTGGATGTCCAGAAAAAAAAAGGACAAAATGACCATGAAATAAACTATGAAAGTACTGAGCTAGTGGGGGGGTGTGATGGATGGAGCACTACTGCTAGAGGCTCATTATGCAACCTATATGCGTAGGGTATACAAGAATGCAATGCAGATCTGTCTAGCTCCAACCAGTACCATAATGGGGGTGTAATATGTGATACATAGGCGATGGCAAGGCAAAAATACATCGAGCATGATCTCCGGGTGTGAGCGTAAGTGAGCTAGCCGCTCCTCGATACGGTGCTGATGTCGAGCCCGTATCTCTGTTATCTCCCTCTGATGTAGTCTGGGAGTCTGGTGCTCTCGGTCTCCGTCTGGCTCGGAGGTCCGCAGCGCACTGAAGTGTAACCCCCTCCTGTGTCAGGGTAGGCACATGGATAGATCTCTGGAAGAAATCAGTGAGCTGGAGCTGTCGCCCACCTCTCCTTGTGGTATGAGTCTGTAGCAGTCTCTCTCTGTGGCGATGTGTCTCTAGCAAGAACTGGCCAAATCTGCGCTGGTCTGCGGACTCCATGATCTGGCGGAGTGAGGAATGTCCACTAAAGATGGTGGAGTATCTCTCTCTAATGACACTATATGCTCTGCATCTGCATACATAATGTTCCTCACTCTCAACCTCCTCCTGGCATAGTCTGCATATCCTCTCTGCTCTGGGGATCCGTGCTGCCCTACCTGCCTCAATCTCAAGCTGGTGTGATGACACTCTGAGCTGGCCAATCACCACTCGGGCACTGTGAGGCATGTACACATCCATGTATCCAGGTCTCTGTATGAATCCATCCACTGAGATACGCATAAACTGATCTCTGTAGTATTGCATCTTCGGCGGTAGAGGCTGACTGGGTATAATCCAAGTCTCTTGAGTGTATCGCTGCCATAAATCCTGCCGAAGGACTCTGTATTAACGTCTTTGAAAGGCCAAAATGACCTATGAGACCAAAAGTTACAAATAATCTGGTCAGATGAAGTACAAATGTCAGTGGTGTGTAACAGACGAAAAGTGAGAAAAGATCTAAAGATCTATAGATCTAGAGATCTATAGATCTAGAGATCAAGAGTAACATGGGAAACCTAGGAAGCTACTAAGAGGGGACCAAAGTGTCCACACAGAGACAACTCTGGGCGCGTGAGGCTCATGAATGTGTGAGGGTATAGACGGGCCCTCAGTGGATGAAATCCCTCATAGGTCGCTGAAGCATGAAGACAAGCTCCTCCGGGGTGAACTGCCTGGAGGGTATCTGCTGTTGATTTGTGATGATCTCTCTTATCCTCCCATGCCATCTAGATCTCCTACGGATACCCCAAGGTCTAGGGCATCTGTCCCGGCACACTCAAGAGTGACCCCTCTGGATGTGGATGCAGCTGTGTCCTGACCCTGCCTCTATTGTGTTGAAGTGGTGCTCCCAAAGAAATCAGTAAGCTGTCTCTGCACAAGACCTGTGTGCTACTCCTCCACGTATAAGAGTCTCTCTATGCCGGCATATCTCTAGTAGAAAAAGCCCTATAGGCATCTCTGGTCACTGTAGTCCATCACTCTTGCAAGGGGGCCATTAAACGTCTTCGAAAGACCCAATGGGTCTACGAGACCAAAAGTGATACAATTGTTACATGCGGAAGCTCTGAAAGTCTTCTTTCAGCCCTAAACACCACTTAGAACATGCTGATGCAAAAACGTAGACAAAAGAGAGGAGAGAGAGAGAGATGGCTGGAAATTCAGTATCTTCATATGGTACAAAAAGGTACATAGGTTCTTGCAGCCATGGGCTGCCTTCCATGAAAAGGTGGAAACACCCAAAACAGTTCCAAATCGTAGACCCACTCCATAAGGGAGTGAATAGATCTAACTATGAGCATTAGTGCCTTTATATAGGCCCTTGAAGTGACTAGAGAGCGGTCGGCCAGCCGACTGGACAAATATTGTAAAATACTCTTCACGACCTGCCCTTCTTGCAGCCGACAGGACACCTTGCAGCCGACAGGTCTTCCTTGTCCTTCTCCTAGCCCAACACTTGCCAAATCTGCATTTCATGCTCCAAAATCCCTAGTTCTAATCTCTTTTTTTGGCTGCCCTTTCTGGACTAGCTTCAGAGAATGTCCATGGCAAAACCTTTGCACATGACATCCCCCTCTACTAAACTTGATGACGGGATTCCAACATGTTCTTGGATGACTGTCATCATCCCATTCTGTTCCCGAAGTCCCTCTATCATCCCATCCATCTCTCGCAACCCTTTTCACTGAAAACCCGGCCCGGTCTCCAAAACCACTCAAACTCTGAATAAGATCTATGCATATGTTCCATCCAGTCCCCAATCCGTTCCTGCCCTGTCTTTGAACACCGTCTTGGTCTTCATTCCTGAGAAATGAGTATGGCACTCTCACTCTATCCCTTGGAGGATCATCCTCCCTTGGAACCGTTGCCCGAGAGCCTTTCCTGGCTCACAGGACCTCCATCCCCTTTGGGCTTTGTGGAACACCACCAACAAACTTCCTGAGAGCTCTTCCCGGTCTTGTGTTCCTTGCCTTGGGCTTCGTACCTGTGCACTTTCCTGTACCTTGGACCTGTACACCTTCATATGGGACTGAATCAAGGTTTAGCCTTGCTGAGCCTGATGCTTTGATACCAATGTTACATGCGGAAGCTTTGAGAGTCTTCTTTCAGCCCTAAACACCTCTTAGAACATGCTGATGCAAAACGCAAGCAGAAGAGAGAGAAGGGAGAGAGAGATGGTTGGAAATTCACTATCTTCATATGGTACAAAAAGGTACATAGGTTCTTGCTGATGCTTTGATACCAATGTTACATGCGGAAGCTTTGAGAGTCTTCTTTCAGCCCTAAACACCTCTTAGAACATGCTGATGCAAAACGCAAGCAGAAGAGAGAGAAGGGAGAGAGAGATGGTTGGAAATTCACTATCTTCATATGGTACATAGGTTCTTGCAGCCATGGGCTGCCTTCCATGAAAAGGTGGAAACACCCAAAACAATCCTCAAATCCTAGACTCACTCCATAAGGGAGTGAATAAATCTAACCATGAGCATTAGTGCCTTTATATAGGCCCTTGAAGTGACTAGAGAGCTGGCCGACTGCGGCCAGCCGACTGGACATCATCATAATAAATGAAGATCCCAACCTGTTCTCCATGCAGCCGACAGCACACTATGCAGCCGATAGCAGCTTCTTGCACTTCTACGCAGACGACAGGTCTTCCTTGTCCTTCTCCTAGTCCAACACTTGCCAAATCTGCACTTCATGCTCCAAAATCCCTGGTTCTAATCTCTTTTTCTGGCTGCCCCTTCTGGACTAGCTTCAGAGAATGTCCATGGCAAATCTTGCACATGACATCCCCCTCTGCTAAACTTGATGACGGGATTCCAACCTGCTCTTGGATAACTGTCATCATCCCATTCTGTTCCCGGAGTCCCTCTCTCATCCCATCCATCTCTGGCAACCCTTTTCATTGCAAACCTGGCCCGGTCTCCAAAACTACTCAAACTCTGAATAAGATCTATGCATCTGTTCCATCCAATCCCCAATCCGTTCTTGCCCTATCTCTGAACACCGTCTTGATCTTCATTCCTGAGAAATGAGTCTGGCACTCTCACTCCACCCCTTAGAGGATCATCCTCCCTTGGAACCGTTGCCCGAAAGCCTTTCCTGGCTCACAGGACTACCATCCCATTTGGGCTTTGTGGAACGCCACCAACCAACCTCTTGGGAGCTCTTCCCTGTCTTGTGCTCCATGCCTTGGGCTTCGTACCTGTGCACTTTCCTGTACCTTGGACCTGTACACCTTCATATGGGACTGATTCAGTGTTTAGCCTTGCTGACCTGATGCTCTGATACCAATGTTACATGTGGAAGCTCTGAAAGTCTTCTTTCAGCCCTAAACACCACTTAGAACATGCTGATGCAAAAACGCAGACAGAAGAGAGAGGAGAGAGAGAGAGAGATGGCTGGAAATTCAGTATCTTCAGGTACAAAAAGGTACATAGGTTCTTGCAGCCATGGGCTGCCTTCCATGAAAAGGTGGAAACACCCAAAACAGTTCCAAATCCTAGACCCACTCCATAAGGGAGTGAATGGATCTAACTATGAGCATTAGTGCCTTTATATAGAGAGCTGGCCGACTGGACAAATATTGCAAAATACTCTTCACGACCTGCCCTTCGTGCAGCCGACAGGACACCTTGCAGCCGATAGGTCTTCCTTGTCCTTCTCCTAGCCCAACACTTGCCAAATCTGCACTTCATGCTCCAAAATCCCTCGTTCTAATCTCTTTTTCTGGCTGCCCCTTCTGGACTAGCTTCAGAGAATGTCCATGGCAAAACCTTTGCACATGACAACAATAGTGTCCATGCAATCACATCATGGTACAAAAGAAAACAAAGACTAGAGCTATGAAATCTGAGCCACATGATACAAAATGGGACCATCATCATCATACAGCATATGGAGCTAAGCCCCCGGTAGGAGGGGGCCATCAAGGATATCGAGCATGGGGGTAGCCTCTAGAAGGCTCTGCAGATTCGCTAGGCGTGGAAAGGTGGCTCTATGCCTCTCCAGGATGGGGCTGATGTCTATGTTGCTGGTGAGGTCCAAGGAATCTGGGATGTTAACCTTGCTTTAGTGCCGTGGCACCAAAGTGGGGTCTCGTGGGCAGTCGGGCACTTGAGAATGTGTGGCTTGATGAGCCTGTGGGTATGTCGTCCATGGCTGGTGCGGCGTCCTCTCGTGGTCGGAACAACTGAGTGATGGTCGTCGGGGGCTGGGGTGGATATCTCCCACATGGGTCCATAGTAACATGAAACGTTTCGAAGGTTTCGTTTCGTTTCGTTTCGTCTGTTTTGGACGAAACGCAAAGGTTTCGAAATGACACTTCTTATATACACATACCAAATTTATAACATAGCCAACAGAAAGATGAAGATGCATTTTTTAGGACTAGTGGGTATGAAATTCATGATTTTGGGAGTAGGTTTTTTGGTATTTTCAAAATTTGGGCAAGAAAAGGAGAGAAAGAGAGGAGGAAAGAAACAAGTTGGAAGGGAAGAGGGAGGTGAGAAGAAAAGGAGAGAAAGAGAGGAGGAAAGAAACAAGTTGGAAGGGAAGAGGGAGGTGAGAAGAAAAGGAGAGAAAAGTTGGAAGACAAGAAAAGGAGAGAAAGAGGAGGAGGGAAGAGGAGGCGTGGAGGAGAAGATGTGAAGGAGCGAAAAGGAGGAGTGGACGAGGAGAAGAGGCGGAGCAACAAGTTGCAGCCGAGAAGAAGTGTCGGATGCGTGAAGTGGCAAATGGGTAGTAAACAAAGATGGAAACGATGGCAAAAATCACATTTGCAAAAAAAAAACCTCTCGCCCGTTTTTTTTAACCTCACTTTACATTTGGGCGAAACACCGTTTCAATGGGCAGGTTCCGTTTTGTTTCGAAACGTTTTGTGCCGTTTCGAGAGGGCAAAACGGGTTTTTATGGTTACTATGCATGGGTCTCGACTCCCTAATCAGTGAGTCTCTGTGGTGATGAAGCTATAGTAAGAAGAGGCCTAGGCATCGCTGATCTAGGTAATCCATGATCCTGGATAAGAGTCCAAACCCCTCTTTGAAGAGACAGTGGAACCTCCCTCAAATGTCATAATATACCATGCACCTACATATGAAGTGCTCCTTCTACTCGACCTCCCGCTGGCATATAGTGCATATCCTCTCCTCACGAGGTATCTGCATGGCTCTCCCTGTCTCTATTCTCAAGTGGTGCGATGAAACCCACAACTAGCCCACTCCAATCCACATGGCATGTGACATGTATATTTCAAGATATTTGGCCCTTAGTATGACACCATCCTCTATAAGCCTCATGAAAGTATCCATGTAGTACAGCCATTTGTGTGAGAGTAGCTAATGGGTTGTGATCCAAGTATCATGTATGTATAGTCCCAATAATTCATATCTCATCACCTGGTTCCTATCATCCTAAGAAAACCTGATGAATGGGAAGTCTAGGTCATACTGGAGTGGCAGGATGCGATCAATCCAGAGTCCCTACCTTGTGAAACAAGTGCATACTCAGCTATACCATGACTCGTACTCGTCTGCTACGAACTGTTGGGAGAACTATAGAGTGAGCCTCCGGAGTCTCCAGGAGGCCATGGCACTGATCCTATGGATGTATGTGACTGTCTAGAAGAGTGCCTTTGCTACCATGGGTGCTGCAACAAACTCTGCTAGGATAGTATCATGTGCGACCGATGGTTTAATGCGTATCATACGGGTGAGCATAATGACCTGAGGCCTCTCTATCTTCGGCCATTTGGTAGCTAAGATCAGGTGCCCAAAAGGGTGCTCCATACATCAATGCCAGAGTGACCAAGGTGTCAAATAGCCACATCTTGGTCCTCGGCTCCTAGAAATCAGCTTGGGAGCATTGTCTCTCCATGAGAGCGAGAGAAGAATCCCCTCGCATCAATCTAGCCTCTGCAGCATGGATCATCGAGAAGAATGGTCCGGTAAAAGTGACTCCCAAGAACATACATGAGTGTGCAATATCCACTAGGCTGCCCATGTAGGTGAAACTCAGTCGAGATGTGAAAAGAGGGGATGTATTGAAGACCATAACCTTGGTTTTCCCAGGGTTTACTGTGAGATCCCATTGTGCACAAAAGCCCTATAATGTGTCAAGATGTCTCTAGAGAGCCTATGGAGAATCTACAATAAGCACAATGTCATCAAGATGCCTCTAGAGTGTGAGGACTTCCTAGTCTATTAAGACATGATTAAAATTGAATATAAGAACTAAAGATAATTATAGAGCAGAAAGCTGAGTTGTTTGCATTGAGACACAAGGCCTTATTAAATAGGGCCCGAAGAGGTACAAATGAAGAGGCACATCCCTGACGAAAGGGTGTGACTCTTGAATGAATAGTTATGTCTTTTGGACGTAGAGGTGTGTCCTTCAATCAATAGATGTGTCCCTTTGAAGAGACGTGTCCTTTGATGATGACCCATGTGATAAGGTGTGACCCTTCATCACTCCGGTCCTTTCAATGATTAAGAGTAATTAAGGGTAATTAAGTCACAATTGTGACATTCCCTCCCACTTAAAATAAGATCCATGGTTATATAAGTGACTATTGTTGGCGAAAGAACTCTTGAAGTAATTCTGGGTACTGTTGTAGATCTTCATCACTTTGCCAAGTTGAATCTGAATCATCCAAGTCTTTCCATTGTACTAAGAATTTTGTAATAATCTTTTGCCGAGTTTCTTTCTGTCGTACATCAAGAATCTTTTCTGGGATTAAGATCATATGCTCATCTTCAATCTCTGGAACATATTTGACATATATGGAATGGGAGAATCTCCTTGTACAAACTTCTTGATCCATGATATGTGAAAAGTCAGATGAATCTTTCCCCATGAAAGTGGTAACTCCAACTTATAACTCAAAGGAGAATTCTTCTTAATAATCCGAAAAGGACCATAGTAACGCGGTCACAACTTTGGAAAAATTGATTTCACTGTTTTATATCGATGAGGAGCCACGAACAAAAGAACCATGTCACCTTCTTTGAATTCATCATGTCAGCGACATCGGTTAGCTGCTTGTTGATATTGTTCTTGAACTCGAATCATTTGATCTCGAACTTGAAGAAGAACATCTTGCATTTCTTGAACTAACTGATCTGCTAATGCCACCTTGTGTTGACGAACAAAGTTTGATGGCACAACTGGTGTATGACCTTAAGCGGGTTGAAAAGGACTCATTCCTATTGCTGTGTGATGAGAATTATTGTAAGCAAATTCCATCAATGGTAGATAATCTTCCCAAGATGCTAAGCAAGACTGAATATAATGTCGAAGCATCTCTTCAAGAATTTGATTAACTCTTTCAGCCATCTGTCTGTGGATGATAGGCTGAACTGAACAATAAATTTGTGCCAAGTGACTTAAAAAGTGAAGTCCAAAAATGTCCTGTAAACTTAGAATCTCGATTTGAAATAATGGACTTTGGCAACCCATGTATCTTGAAATGTACTGAAGAAATAATGAAGCAGTATCCGAAGCTTCTTCTTGCATCGTATAAAATGTGCCATCTTAGACAATCTGTCGACCACCACCATTATCTGTGTATTACCTTTCGAAGAACGAGGTAAAGATGTAATGAAATCCATACTGATGCTTTCCCAACGTCCAATACTGGAAGTGGTTGTAGAAGACCAGCTGGAGCTTGTCTACTGGCTTTCATTTGTTGACAAGAAAAACATGCTGTAACAAACTTTATAACATCTTGCTTCATTTGAGGCCAATAATAAGAAGTTGTCAGCAACCGATATGTCTTGTTGATACCAGGATGAGCTGCATAAGGAACCTCATGATGTTCCTTTACCAAGAGTTTACACATACTTGTGTTATGAGGGACACAAATGCGATCCTGATAATATAGTAAGCCATGGACAAGAGAATAAGCTACATAAATCTTCAAATCAGAAGGACTAGAGTGTGGAGTCGTAATCACTCGAAAAGCATTTGCAAAATCTCGATCGTCTGCATAATGATCCACAAAAGTCGTTGGAATGTCGATTTAAACTATAGAAATCGCCATTGCTAAGGCTTGAGGCATTCGGCTAAGAGCATCGGCAACCACATTGGAAAGGTCAGGAACATATTCAATAGTCATATGGAAGTTTGCCAGATACTCCACCCATTTGCCTTGTCGTGCATTCATAACTGGTTGGGTGAAAATATACTGCTCCCAAAAGATTCCAGGCTCGTTAAGCATGAACAACTGCCAAGAATTCCTTATCATACACTAGATAACGTTTTTGAATTGCTGAATGCTTGTGACTGTCAAAGGCGATGGCTTGGTCTTGTTGCATGAGAACTACGCCAGTTGCAAGATCAGAAGCATCTGTCATAACTTCAAAAGGAAGACTGGGGTCTGCGATTGCCATTACCGAAGTTGTTGTCAATGCCACCTTTAGCTTATGAAAGGCATGAGAAGCATCATCTGTCCATCGGAAAGCAGTTGCTGATTTCAAAACCTTTGTCAAAGGTGCTGCAATTTCTAAAAACTTAAAGACCTTCGTGTGAGAAAAATTGGCAAGACCCAAGAACGATCTGACATCATTGATATTTTGTGGTGTCAGCCAATCCTGAATAACTTGTATCTTCTTAGGATTAACAGAAATGCCTTCAACTGAAATGATGTGCCCAAGGTACTCTAGTGATGCCTTGAAAAATTCACTCTTTTCTGGGTTGACAAAAAGTGCATTATCTCGTAAAACCTGGAAAACTGCATGTAGATATGTTTTTTGTGCTCATCCATTGAAGCACTAAATACCAGAATATCATCCAGATAAATAATCTCGAACTTGTCCAGAAATGGTCAAAAGATGTCATTCATGAGACTCATAAAAGTTGCCAAGGCATTGGTTAACCCGAAAGGCATGACCAAATACTCATAATGTCCATACTTCGTGCGGAAGGCAGTCTTGTGCTCATCACCTTCGCGAATACGGATCTGATGATATCCGGACTTGAGATCAATCTTGGAAAATACTTTGGCATAAAGCAAATGATCAAATAATTTATCAACCCAAGGAAGAGGATATTTATTTTTGATGGTCAGTTTGTTGAGAGCATGATAATAAATGCAAAGTCGCATTGACTTATCTTTCTTTTTCACGAGCAAAATTGGTGCACCAACAGGACTCTGACTAGGACGAATATGACCCTTGTCCAAGAGTTCCGTTAACTGGCGTTGAATTTCTTGGGATTCAACAAAAGAGACCAGATATGGAGCATGAGTTGGTGGCGAATTGCCAGGAAGTAAATCAATCGGATGATCCACAGGACGTCGAGGAGGCAAAAATGGAGGTAGTTCTGCAAGAAACAAATCCAAATGCGGGGCAAAGAAGGGTTGAGCCAAATATGCCACTTTGGAATTCTGGTCAGGCACCGTCTCTGTAGCAAAGAAAACCATGAAGAGTTTTGAAGAGCAATCGGCCTTACGAACCCACCGCTTTGCTTGTAATGCAGACAAGGTTGGTGTGGAGGGTTGATCGCGAAAACCTTGGAGATCGATGTCCATACCATCTTTGGCATCGTAGCTAGTGCTCGTGAACACGTCCCATAAAGGCCCAAAGCATGTGAATGCCTCAAACAAATGTAATCATGTGTGAACAAGGCTCATAATGCTCAAAAGCATGTGAACAAACCCTGCAAGTGAACTCACATGTGAGAAACAACCCCATCAATCTCCACACATGCCATATCTCTCAAGGAGTGTATGTATGCAACATGAGTGTAAATGAAAAATGAAGCAAGGTAGCAAAGTAATATGAAAGGGAATTATTTATAAGAGAGAAATCCTAGAAAGTGTCGCAAGGTTAAAAGAATGGTAAGGGTCTAAGGGACAAGGGAGTGTGAAAGGACAAAATGGGTAGACAAAATGTGAAAAAGGGTTAGGTAAGTAGGTATGGACACAAGAAAACCCTAGGCTTTTAAGTGAATTCTTCACAAAACATTTATTCTTTCATCTTGCTAAATGCTGGCAACCAAAACATCTTCTTCCTCACCTCTTTGTGCTTGAGCAAGCAGCTCCTAGCTCTGCCGCCCCCCCGATGGCTACTAAGAGCTCAATTAGCTCTATGATGCTCACGTTTTTTTTAAAAAATAAAATGATACATTGCTTGCTGCTGAGACTGAATGATTCGCTACATTGCTTTGTACTGTGCGGCTGTAGTCTGCGGCTGTAGTCTAAACTGCAAGTTGAATGCCAGCCTATGCATAGCTCTGTGTTGATCAGCAAAATGAAGTGTGCGCTTTGGTTATGCTTTGCTGAGCCTCCTGTGTGTTGTGCTAGCTGAGCTTCCTGTGGTTTCTGCCAAGCGGACCAACATGTTGTGTTTTGCTACGTTGTTGTGTTGCTGATGTTGCTTCCACTTCTAGCAGCATCTGCACTTTGCAGGTAGTATAACGCGAGAGAATGCTTTATAACGCTTTGTAAAGATTTTAGAGCTTTACACTTGAAGCTACTTGCGTGGATGCACCTAATGGCTGTCTCCACCAGCTAGCTCGCTTCCAAACCACTGACGGCAGCGGCAGATACAAGTGAGCACTTAACGCACCAAAGCCTAGACAGCTACAACACATTCACTCAACTGTCAAAAGCCTAGACAGCTACAACACATTCACTCAACTGTCAGGACTAGCAATCCCCTTGTAGTTGAAATATCACTTACCCAGCATCCATAATCTAGATATCTCGTTACATAATCCAAGTGAGTCTTGGTGCTAACATTCACATTCACATTCACATTCACATCAGATGCCACAACATATCCTCTAATATGATTATCATGAAGCAAGAGGTAAATCAACACACCCCTACTGAAGGTCTGCACAGCAAACTTGCCATAACCCATCTACCCCAACAGCTGCCCTGACCAAGTTCTGCCACAAAGCCAGTTCTCCCTTTAGGCAGACTCTAAATCATGCAGCTGCACCACAAACTTGCCATTACATTATGCTATGGACTGCGATGTTCAATCATTGGAAGAAACGCTTGGACTGAGCATCTAGATAAGATGAAAACATCAACTTTTGTTTGACACACATGGCCCATTTTGTTTGAAATGCATCCACGCAAACTTGATGATGGTCTGTCCAAGAAGTGTGCAATGCAGTGAACACAGCAGATCAACTGTTGTTTCTCTTCAGCTGAGCCTCCAAAAGAGAGGCTATAAAGCCTTAATGTGTTTAGATCTCTGCTCTTGCAATGAGTCTTAGAGGACAGTGAAGTGTTATAGTTGGTTACTTGCACTTTAAGACTAGATGGCTGATGTAATCTAACCACATTCACTCAATGATGAAGTTGTGTTGAATGTAATAGTTGGTTGCTTGCACTTTAAAACTACCTGGCTGATGTAATCTAACCACATTCACTCAATGATGAAGTTGTGCTGAATGTTGATGATTTTAACGCTTCCACTGCAATTAATAATGATCCATAGGGTATATGTCTAGGGTTTAGTTAACCTTACTGGTACTAAGAGCTTATGAAAGAGCTAGATGATGACCCTCAAGTGATGCTCATTATGTCTTGTGTGGCTATGGCATCCTCTAAGTAGCTGCGTCTTACAGTTGTAATGTTTAAAATCGGATTCTTGTATTCCTTAGTATCCTAGAGACTGCCTTCATTGGAAAATCATGTGCATGTAGAAACTTTCTCCATTTGTGAATTTGCAAGAGTTTTGATGACATGAACCTGCTAGGTTGGGTCTTAAATGATCAAGGTTATGCAGTTTTACATTGAAGCTCTACTCTGCAAAGTTTTGCCCTATTTCATTCAATGGTACTCTACACTATGTCTGAGAGATGCTAAAGCTCAATGAAGAAACTGTGTAAGCTGGTTGCAAATCCTTGAAGAAAACTAGAAACTCAAGGCTTAATGATGCCAAAATCCAAACTCCAAACTCCAAACTGTTTGCTTTCTCAATCAAACTCTGCACTATTTCTTGGAGATCTTCACACTCAAGGAAACCTTTATGCAAGTTAGAAGAACCTTGTGGTGTATGGGGCACACTGATTCACACTAGTGGATTGGGTTCAATTCCCAGCAAGGCCATACTTGGCAAAGACAATGTTAATCAACAAACTTTTTAAATTTCTGCACTCGAAATTGTAAAACTTGAACACTTTTGCATCAACTAGTTATCAACATGCTCTTTGCATAATACTGATACTCAAATCTGTAATTGAATAACATGTTATACATCTTCTTGATGGCAATGTGCTCAACTTCTAGTACATCAAGATTTATCCTAATCTGTGTAGATTGTACTACTCCAACACATTTGTAACGATGTCTATCTTCTTTGCAAGAAAGTATCAAGATCAGAAAGATTTGATTAAGAATCACTTAATGTTATGTTTCTCTGTCAAGATTTGATTTCAGCACAATAAACTTTGCATAATTTATAAATTGCTCTATTTTGCTCTTTAGATCTGCACCAATCCTTGAAAATATGTATTAACTACACATAATCTGCACCAAGATTTTGCACACTTTCTTGAAACTTTATCAAATTTCTGCACAGCAATCTTGATTTTTGCACAGCAAACTGTACTCTACATAAACTCTGCAATCTGAATACTCTACAGAGTAATATGAAAATCTGCAATACTAATCTGCACAGTTTTATGAAAACTCTGCACAGCAACCTGGATTTTCTACACAACTTGTTTCTCAGAACTCAAGATCTGGGAATCTAGGGTTTGTTCTTGAAGAAATAAGAGCTCAAAGGATTAATATTTGAAACTGTAAGCTCTCTAAGCAAGATAATGCAACAAAATTCCTCAATATTGATTGCTAAAATCTATGTAAACCCTAATTTTAAAAATCAAGAAAATCAAGATCAAGAAGATCAAGAAGTTCAAGAAATCAAACAGTAAAGTGGATTAGGGTTTTGAAAATAGTGTTTAATATAAATTCAAAAATGATTAACAAAAACTTTATTGCTAATCTTGTCAAACAAGAAATTAGCAAATCTGAAAATTATGAAAAAAATCAATTTTAAAAATGATTAACACTAATCAAGATTTAAAAATGATTAACACTAATCAAGATTTAAAAATGCATTTCAAAAAATTGGATTAATAGTAATCTAAAAATGATTATCATTAATCAAGATCAAGAAAAAGCATACTAAAAATAAGATTAAGCATAATTCAAAAATAATTATCATTAATCACTCCCTAAGCAAGGATCTAAGCCAAAGGCTCTAATCCTCGGGATCTAAGCCAAGAGCTTTGATACCAATGAAAGAGACTAGGGTTGGCCACGCAAAGCATGGAGTGACAACATAGGTGTGGGTCACCATACTAGAGAAATAGCCAAGAAGGCCATGAAAGCTTAGGTGTGAGCACCAAGAAGACATGAATGTCTATAGAGTGAATATAATCAAAAGGGTACAACTATGAGCCCTATGCCTAATATAGCCCAAGGCCCCCAAAAGTACACATGTAAAAATGTCCCTAAGCCCAAGTGCCTAGGCCCCATTCCCCATGTGCATGTGCACCCAAACCTACTTCATTACAACAACAATGAGCTATTAATCTTCGCACAAATGTACAACATGCTAACCAAGTGGTCTATAATAATTTGTCCACATCTACATATTGACTATAATAAATGTAACCTCTATTGGTCCTACTATACTCTTCTTCTACCTACTTTCCTTTTAAATTTAACTTATACAAATGAACATTTAAACATAACCCTTATGATTTGGCATTGTTATTACCCAATATTTTAACACACACCTCCTCTCCCACCCCCCCTTCACGGTCCAAATTTTGTGGATTTATGGACAAGTCTCTTGTGGAAATCTTGAGCACATGCACTACCTCAAGAGATAAGGAGGACTCCCTTAAATTCTAGTATTCGTGGCGGCATAATAGCTTAACCTTATTATGATGGAACAAAGATCGAGTATGAAACAAAAATAGGAAATAATAGACTAAAATTATGTATCCTAATGTATCTTATGCATTCCATCCCCCAAAATATATTACTTGTATACGGGATTCCTAGCATGCCTAAGGGAATCGGGTGTCAACCCATCCGAACCCTTAATACAACATGATGGTGTGCCAAAACAATTCCCCTAAGAGATACAAGGCATGCCATCTCAAACTGAATAAGATAATAAGCATGTGAAACCAAAGTCATAATGCTAGTGCAAAAAAAATATCTACAATATCTGCAAGTTGATGTTGAATATGATTATAGTTCTCGGTGAAGTTATGGAGCTAATGACATCAAAATATGTTCTAAGTATGGATAGGACTGTTACATCCATGTGTCAGACCAAGATGAGTATTCATCATCGAGGCATCATATGTCAATGTAGAGTCTACTTCGTCAAGGTGGGTTTTTAAATACCACAAGAGCTGCTCCATGCATTTTAAGCAAATTAATGATCACATCAATCATACCAACAAAAGCGCATGAAACCATGCACTAAAGGCCTTGAAATAGGGAATTGATGAAGAATAATCATCCAAAACTACCTCATGTGTTACAGGTACAAATTTTGTATAAAGAAGTGCCACATTTGGATATAATTAGAATCACTATCAAGAATCTAGAAAGACTAGAGAGTTTGGATCCAAAGATTCCAATACTTTATCAATATGCAAAGCATCATCCAACTATACACAAGTGTATCAATTGTATCATCAAAAGCAATGGCATGTGCAACATTACCTAGCATTGTGTCAGCATGTACATTGAAAACATCATCTTTATACATAGACATAAGTTTTATCCGGGACAAAGGCATAACCTCAAAGTCCATCTTATCACGGTATTGGTGAATGCGAAAGGAAAGTCAAGGAGCCGTCGTATTGCAATTAAAACCCGATCCATCTACCAACTCAATCTCATAAGTGTGGGTACTGCGAGTGGTGCGTATCTTCAAGCGTTGCACCATAGCTGTGGCCACAAAATTGTGAGAACATCTACTGTCAATTAGGATGGTAATGGGACAACCAGAAATAGAGCCAATTAGTGTCAATATGTGAGTAGACACAGAGGCTGGAATTGGAGAGGCAAGATGTGTTTGAGCCACTGATGTAATAATGGAAGCTTGCGCATGCTGGGATATAACCATAACATGCTTGCTTTTGGAATAGCTGTGGCCACAAAATTGTGAGAACATCTGCTGTCAATTAGAATGGTAATGGAACAACCAGAAATAGAGCCAATTAGTGTCAATAGGTGAGTAGACACAGAGGCTGGAATTGGAGAGGCAGGATGTGTTTGAGCCACTGATGTAATAATGCAAGCTTGCGCATGCTGGGATATAACCATAACATGCTTGCTTTTGGAAGTTTCTGCAGACTAGACCTGAGACTTGTCTTAGGAGGTGGAAGGTTCGACATTGGAGTTTTGCCGATTACTCGATCATTTAGGGCATTCGAACCGTCGGTGGTCTCCGGAACAAATGGTGCATAGACATGTCTTCTGTTGACTGGTAGTAGCAGTAGACTGCTTTGGGTTTCGTGAATGGTCGCATCCAGAGTTACGGCCACGGTCAATCCTCATGGTTGATAAGATTGTTGGCGCCATGGTCGGTCAGAAAAGGACCCCTCTCGTTGTCAAGGCTTCTGGAAGGACTGCTGCTACTGCTGCTGGGAACTGGGATGAGGTTGAGAACCACCAAAGGATTTAGAACCATCACAAACAAATTTGTTGCCGTTGCCGAAAGTAGAAGAGCTTGGGCGACCTTGTGACGAAGATCCCCGTTGTGTGGCCGGAATGTCGGCTATGCGTTCAGCATAGCGAATAGCAACTACAAGGTTGACTGGGTCATATTTGTGAAGATCGGAGCGCAATGTGGGAGTAAGTCCCTCAACAAAAGCGTAAAGCTTGTCTTCTGGGGACAATGTGGAAATCTCCAGTACCAAGCTGGTAAACTGCGAGATATAAGAGGCCAATGATCCAGTTTGGGTCAAATGGCGTAAGCGATATCGTGCTTGAAAATCCGCATTGGCAGGTACAAACTGCTTATGGATGACACGCTCGAATTTGTCCCACGTGTTGACGGTCTTCCCATCATACAGTCGCTCTTGCCACCATAAAAACGCATTGTCTTTTAACAAAGGCGCCGCAAAGGTAATCTTTCGTGCATCAGTGAGGTCCATGGAATCGAAGTACAAGCGGAGCTTGTACAGCTGTTGGTCAAGTGTACGCTTATTGCGTTGGCCGGAAAAGGGTTCAGGAGGTTTTATGTCCAGCTTCTTAGTTTTAGATGCTTGTAACAAGCAATAAATTACTTTTAAGTCATCCGCTTCTACCTCTGGGGGTACAATGTTGGTGTCTGTGTCACATGCACACCCATTAGGTGTACAAGTGGCATGGCATCATCAAGCATCCATAAACATTAATCAGGACATTTAAGCATTTTCAGCATATGCAAACATATGTTTGGGGCTGTTTCCAGCACCAACATCAGTACATTAGCCATCTTCAGCACATAAAGGCATTTAGAGCATTTATGGCATGTAGTTGGGGCTGTTATGATTAGCGGGACAGCACCTCTACAGCAGCCAACAGCATCCATAAGCATTTATTGCAAGTCGTGGAGTCCAGATACCTGGTCGACAGCAATTTATCTGCCCGACCAGCATTACTCACCCATATATAAGCCATCGCATCAGTTCAGTCCAAGTATCTCAGCTTCTCTTCAGCGCTTCCTTCCTAGGAGACAAGGGAAGTCAGCGGGACAGCAGTTCACAGTCATCATAGGCAGCACATTCAGTCCATGGTCTCATCTCTCCTCAGCGTTCCTTATCCATGGAGCAAGGGAGAAGCAGATCAGCAGTATAGCCAGCATATTCAGCACATAGATCATCATTCCTACCTCCTACATAGAGGGAAGCGGGCATCGAAGGGTCGACCTCAGCATTGGAGCAAAGAACATTCCTCATCATCAGCATTCATCATATCCCTCTCATCTCGAGAAGGATCTTCATCTAGGACAGCATCATAGATCTATTTCTAGATCTTTATTGTAACCATTCATTTTAATATAGCTGCATTGCATTGCATTGACACTAATTGTCTATCTCTTAAGCATCATTAAGTGAAGTTTAGTTAGCCTAAGGTTGTGATTACTACGATCAATCCCTCACATGTCACAGTCTGGAACTGGTACGTCGATCGAGGCCGTTGAACTCGCACGTTGAGAGTGTCGGGACAGCATCTACTGCATCTGCAACGTAAGAGTCTCCAAAGTCTTTTGGAGTTGACTTTGCATAGTTGCCATTTGACTTTGCTGAAGCTCCTACTGGCGTTGTTGTGCCCTAGTGAGAACCATCGCCAAAAGAGCGAGTGGGTGCCATGGAGGAAGGCTGAGGCGAGGTTGTCAATGGAGGAGCAAGAATAGACCAGTCGGTGTAGTGTGGTCGATTAGGAGAGAGTAAGGGGCTAGGACTGGGTGTCCGAGGAGTTATATGTGGGTGTGGAGGGTCGAACATTGAATTCCAAAGGGGCCTGCTCAGGGTAAGTATTAATCTCGTGTACACAAGACATGCCTCCGGAATGGCGAGGCCAAGATAAGGGTGCCGCTCCAAGAGGAAACTGTAATGATGGTGGTCTCGGGGCGAGGTATGTATCTTGAAAATCCACACGTCAAATTCCCGGTCATGGGATGTGGGCGTGGCAACTTGGATTCGGAAATAGGCTGAAGGAGCAAGAGCTAGCACTGGAGCAAGAGAGGTTACAAGTACGGGAGAGGGGGTGTCCTGAAAGACGGTGAAGTGTGTCCAGCAAATATGAGTTGGTGTTTTCAGCCCATAACAAGTGATATTGGCCCCGGATGAGTGGAGAGCCCGCAAAAGAATGAAGTGGCGGGTTTCTGATATTCTAATACTCCACATTATGTGAGATTTTTATGCCCAAGAAAATGGAAAAATCACACCTGAAGGAGAGTGCAATAATGAATGTCGTTTTGCTGTAGAAAAAGCACCAAGGAGATGGTGGCTGGCAATCCAACAAAAAGCAGCAACTACAAGTGGCTGGTCCAAGCACTGGAGTAGACAGCAGGCAGCAAACAATGAAGAGGTCTGAGTTCGATGAAGAGAGGCAGCAGTAGACCGGTGCACTGAAGGCGTATGCAGGGTGGCGGCAAGCGCAGGCTGAAAACGGCCGAAAAGGTAGCGCCGATTTGAAGGAGCCCGTAAGGTTAGTGTTTTTTTTTTGGGGTACACGTGGCAATCAAGGCCTTAGAGGCATAACCCTTGGGTAAGTTGATGACGTGGGTTTGCCCCTTTTCTAATAAAAAAAAATCAGCAAGCAAGCGTGCGCTTCGAAACGGCAGCTGACTGGAGGAGTTTCCATGAAGAGGTGCGATTGCTCATAGGAGGGGTGCCTGTCCATGAAAGGGTGCCGGCTGAAAGGTAAGCCTCCTGATTGAAGGCTTTTTTGTTTTGTCTTGCCTTTATTCAAGAGTGTCCTACATATGGCTGGCCCAAACTTAATCAGCAAAAATTGGGAGTTGGGGGTTGAATTTGATGGGGCATTCTCTCTTGTTCTTCCAAACAACTCTTGCTATCCCTAATTCTAAGGTTAATTAGCTGATTTAGGGTTTCTGATTTTCAGGGTTAGGGTTATGGTTTTTTTGAATGTGGGCATCCTACAGGTTGGAGCTTATTTGCTCTGATACCACTGTGAAGACTTCCTAGTCTATTAAGACATAGACATGATTAAAAATAATTAACGAAGGTAAGCTTCCAACGGAACACAATGGCTCGCTGAAGCTCCGCGCTCCCCCCCCGCTCGCGCTTCTGTCTGCACTCCCCTCTCCCTGCCCGCCATCGCGCTTTCCCCCCTCCGCCTGCCCTCAGGTTTGCGCCGCCCCCCCCCCCTCCACTGCTCTTCGCCTTCGCCCCCCCCTCCCGTAGCTCTTCGCCCTCGTGCCCTCCCCCCTCCTCTTCAGCGCCTCCCCCCCCCCCCCCGCCAGCTCTCGCTCCCCCCTCTCTCGCCTTTTCGTGCTGCTTCCCCCCTCCCCCCCCCGGGATCCGTCTTTGCCGCCTCTACCCCCCCCCCATCTTCTTTCTGTTTTTCTCCGCCCCCAGGGTTTTTTTACCTTTTTACTTTTCGCCTTCCCCCTCCTTCGTGTGCAGCTCGGTTCGTGCAGGTTCTCCGTCTCCACTCCGCCTTTGACACAGCTTCAGACTCTGATGGAGGTTCCAGAACACCCCCATCAGGCTTTCTCTTTCGCCAGAAGGGGAAGCGAGCCTCGCCGCAGAGGTGGAACGCCTTCAGGCACATTCCACCATCTGCCGTATAGTCGGCACTCGCCCCAGCAGAGGGGAGATCCGGGATCTTCTCCAGGCCCGCCTTCTTGCAGATGTGGGCAAGATCCTGGACGTTCAGCTACTAGGCCATGGACATTACCAGATCGAGTTCGAGACAGCCCAGAGCGTGTCCAAGGTCCTAGACATCAGGGGAGCTCGGGATTTCTTCAGACCTTGGCAGCATGGCTTTGACCCAGCAGCGGCCGAGCAGGGAGAGCGCCTTTTCCATGTTACAGTTTGCTTCCCTGGACTCCGCCAGGAATACCTTCCGCTCCTTCCTAGGCTAGGAGCATTGGTGGGTTCAGTGCTAGAGACTGGCCCCACAGCATCTTCAGTGGTGGCCAGAGCAGCTGGGCTACCTTCAGTCAGAGTTTTGGTGTCTGACATCTCCTCCCTTCCGAAGGTCATTCAGCTACCTAGGATAGGGGGGGGATGGATTGATCAGAGAGTGGAGTTCTCGGGGCTCCCGAACCAGTGCTTTATTTGCAGGCAAGTCGGTCATCTGGCCAAGGCCTGCCCTCGCAGGAGACCCCGACCTTCACCGCAGCAGCAGCAGGCCCCTGATGGCCCGCCCATAGAGGCTCGACAGGCAGCCTCCGGGACACCTGCTTAGGCCACAGAGACCTCGGAGTGGCAGCCTGCACAGGGGCGCCGTCGAGGGACAGAGCCACAGCAGCACGCCCAGAGACCGTTGTAGCAGCAGCCATAGTCTCAGCATCACTGGGTTCCCGTGAGGAACAGCTTTGCTCCCCTCCAGGAGGAGACCCCTGCGACGACTGAGGACCAGGAGATGCCAGCACCCCCTCCTTCACCCCCCCCACCCCCATCCCCCCATACCGCCTCGCTTCCACCTTCGCCGCCTCCCATCCCCGCTCCGGTTTCGGCAGCGGCTCCTTCTCCACCTCCCTCACCCCCTCCTCCTCCCCCCCCCCCCCCCCCCCCCCCCCCCCCACCCGCCTCAGCTCCTAAGGAGGCCCTGGCAGTCCCTTGGCGTTCACCTACAGTCAGGAGGGCTCTGAGCACCGATCTTGATCGAGCACCGCAGAGGAGACTTACCATGCCGATTCGGGCTTCACGGATATCATCTATCCGCAGTCGGCTGAGTCGCCTCGGCACTAGACAGCGCTCAGAGGCTTTTGATTACTCCTTCACACGGCTTTTTGGAGGAGAGGATCCCCATGAGCCAGCACCCATCCGAGTTCATGTAGTGATACCTCCGGCCCGCGGGGAGGAGGCACTTGATTCAACGGTGGCCTTCTCGTTCCCTCTCTGTGGCCCATGTGACCGGGAGTGGACTCTCAAGCTCGCTCTTAGCACCTTGAAGACTCAGGCAGTTGAGTTTTCTCACCATGTGAGCGATCTGGAGGTGACAGATGTGATAGGCCGACTATGGGAGTTGGCTCATTTTTTCTTGGATCCCGGGAGTGTGGACGCCTCAGGGATTCGTCATTTGGTCGTTCGCATAGTGGCAGACTTAGCACGCGACCCTGGATATGTATGTATACACGAGGTGGCTCTGTCAGAGCGGGACGCAGTAGCCATGGGCCACAGCCACTGGCGCCTGATCCGTGATTCTTGCACTACACCGGGTGGGCAGATTCGCAGCCGCTCGGATGGGGACTACTCTCCATCCAAGCCGCTTGCGAAGGCCCGCCGTACGGCTGAGACACCATCCACCTCCGCAGGTCATCCATGAGGATCATCTCATGGAATGTACAGGGCCTCGGCGGAGCACATTTTATACGCTATCGTGGTTGCTTGAGGCAGGAGCTTCAGAGATGCCTGGCATTGATATTTTGATGATGCAGGAGCACCACTTGGGTGAGAGCAAGATCCGGAGATATGGTTCGGTGATGCCTGGTAGATGGGACACCTTTTGGTCTGCAGGGTTTGGTCCTTTGGGTGGACAAGGAGGAGTGTGCATGGTCATTGCAGATGTATGGCGGTAGGCCATTGTGGATCGAGGGATCATTGTGCTTGGTAGATCACAGTATGTCATTCTGAGGATGCATGATCAGCTATTGGGCGTGCTCAACGTCTATGCGCCCAACCATGCTAGTGCCAGAGCAGAGTTCTGGACCCAGGTTACGGATGCATTGCCAGAGGCCGCACATTGGTGTGTCGGGGGAGACTTCAACATGCTTGAGGACCCGGCCGATAGGGTGGGAGGCAATCATGTTACAGTGCACGGCACGGAGCTTGCAGCTTGGGACCGGTTTTGCATGTCACTGAGGATCACTGATGCATGGCAGCATGGGGCCTTCTCCCGCTCTCAGGACAGTCTTAGTTTCTCTCGATCGGATCGCCGGCAGGGAGGGACTAATCTATCACGGATTGATCGCTTTTATGTGGGCCACTGGTTAGGGGAGCGAGGAGGCTCCGTCGGCATTCTCGCTGGCACCTCATTTTCAGATCATGCGCCAGTTATCTTGACATTGGAGGAGAGGACACGGGAGCCCAGCTTGTAGTTGAGGATCCCAGAGAGGGTACTTACAGATCCTAGTCTCACTGAGGACATTGAGAGGATCTGGCACGATAGTCAGTGCTCTGACCAGGATGCAGCAGGCCAGTGTGCCCAGGGACTCATCGAGCTTAGCTCTTTTCTGCACGCTGCAGCTTTGACACGGCTGGGAGAGATTCGCGAGCGTGAGCATCGGCTAAGACACAGCCTTGCTTCGCTTCAGCGCCTTCCGGAGCAGCAGCCTGCATGTGAGTGGGTGGCGTCCCAGCTTAGCCAGGCACGCCAGGAGGTTAGAGAGGCAGAGGAGCAGAGACATGAGTTTTACTATCATCGTCAGGCCTCTCAGTGGACGCAGCTTGGTGATAGAGTGACGCGCTCTTTGAGATTACTGGACCCCGCCATGCTCGAGCGGGAGTCCGTCAGCTTGGGAGGCCGGATGGATCGGTAGCTACTGAGCTCGGGGAGATCAGAGCCATTGCCACTGCATTCTATAGAGACCTGCTTTCAGCGGAGCCAGCCACTGAGGGACAGACTGTGTGGGCCCATGTGCAGAGGAGGGTCACAGATCGGATGCGTACAGTTCTTGGTGCGCCTCTCACAGAGATTGAGCTTGCTGAGGCCTTGAGGGTCCTGCCGCGACATAGTTGCCCAGGGGAGGACGGACTGACGCCTGCCTTTTTTATGCGCTATTGGGACCTTTTGGGGCCAGGCCTCCGCAGGGGCTTTCAGTATGTTTTGGACACTGGGGTGATGCCACAGAGCTTTTCAGAGGGCTTGATCTTTCTTATCCCCGAGGGGGAGGGAGTATCAGATGATATTCGGCATTGGAGACCTATTACGATCCTCAATACTGTCTACAAGGTCTTAGCAAAGGCCTTGAGTTTGAGGATCCAGCCCTTCCTGGGGGAGTTGATTCATGCTACCCAGACAGGATTTGTCAAGGAGCGCAGTGTCCTTGACAACATCTTCACCTTCTGGGAGGCGACGGCCCAAGCTAGATTTCTTGGTGAGGACTTGGTTGTGATGCTTCTCAATTTTGAGAAGGCATACGATAGAGTCGATTGGGGTTTCTTAGAGGGCACTATGCTTCGCCTGGGCTTTGAGCCAGATTGGATTAGAGGGGTGGCGGCTCTGTATTCCACAGCTTGTAGCCAGGTGTTGATTGCAGGAGGACAGGGGCCGAGTTTTGAGCTGACCAGATCAGTCCGTCAGGGGTGTCCCCTTGCCCCTTTTCTTTTTCTCTTCTTTGCGGAGGCCATGAGCATGTATTTGACGGCAGAGGAGGTTGGTTTGAGAGGACTCCAGCTCCCAGTCCGGGGGGAGGACCTGCTCGATGCTGAGTTTGCTGACAACACGGGCTTATTTTTGCATGGCCAAGAGGCCAATCTTCTTCGGGCAGAGCAGTCGCTCCAGGTTTTTAGTGCAACTTCGGGAGCATTGATCAATTGGCGCAAGACAGTGGCCTTTTGGATCAGCAGCGCTCCCACTCCGGCATGGAGCCCGGACCCCGGTTTTAGATGGATTCCTCCTGGCACTGCAGTGCGGTATTTGGGATGCCAAATTGGACTAGATTTGTCACCTGAGCAGCAGATTGCCCCGCTTCTTCTGAGCATTCGGAAGAAGCTTTTGTATTGGAGTACAGCTCGACTATCCTTGGCTAGGAGGGTGGTGGTGGCAAATCAGGTGCTGTTAGCGACCGCCGACCATGTGGTACATTACGTCTTGCTGGATCTTCTCGAGCTCTTGTATCAGCCAGGTACAGAGGCTGATCATGAACTTTCTGTGGTCTGGGCGGGACGGTCAGCCAGCCCGGGCAAAGGTTGCATAGGCAGTTATTACGCTTCCGCTGGCTCAGGGAGGCTTGGGCATTATAGATCCAGTCGATCAGAGTAGAGCCTTATTGGGGAAGCTTATTGTTCGGGGACTGCTTCCAAGCGCTGAGCCTTGGAAAGAGCTTCTCTTGCAGCGGCTGCAGGCTCGGGCGCCCCCAGCAGGGCGCACTTGGGCACCAGAGATTCGATGGATCTTCATAGAGATGAGGAGGACAGGACTCAGTAGAGGATGGGAGGACAGATTTGCTTTGAGCATCTTGAGAGCTTGGGAGCTGCTGAGACCGGGGCTCTCTCAGCAACCTCCTTCTTGTGTTGAGGAGCGGGCCAGACAGCCGCTCATCTGGAGCCCAGCGGTTTGCACAGAGCAAGGTCATATGCTGGGTTCTCGGCCTCGTCTAGCCTGGGGACCTTTGGCGGCAGGCCCAGCACGCAGTTTTGGAGACTGGCAGGCCTTCTGCAGTCGCCCAAAGGAGATCCAGGTGGAGAGGCTGAGTCACTTCAGAGGGGGGTTGATTATGAGGGATGATATTCAGGAGGCACTCACAGAGGAGTGGTTCACGCCTATCGAGCCAATGGCCCCACGGTGGATGGGAGCCTTTACACAGTTGGAGATCCTGATTGCTGTCAGAGCTTGCACTGAGGATGGCAGATGCCTCTACTATGAGATTCAGGACGAGGGCAGACTTCAGAGAGTGGAGGTGGAGTCGCCGTTGGTTGCAGAGTGCACCTTTCAGAGGATACGGGTAGTGGCCGCCGCTTCTCGGAAGTGGCATATTGACCCAGACCCTGCAGATGTGCTCCAGGATTGGCGCATATGGGCATATGCAGCGCGCCCCTTGGCCCGGCTACAGTGGGACCCCGGGGAGTACGAGTGGCATGATCCTTATGCATCCCTTGAGGCCACAGAGATCACCTTTTTCCAGTATACTGTTCGGCTGGGGCGGCATATTTTGACGACGAGAAGGATGGTCTCTCCAGCTGCAGCGGGGCACTAGCAGCAGGGACTCTCACAGGAGTTCCTGGAGGATTTTTGGGCCCGGCTCTGGGCTAGTCGACAGGCCCGCAGGATCTCGACTTTCCAGTGGCTGGTCGCCCCACAGGGGCTCAGGAGTTGACACCTGGCTTGTTTTCAGCGGTCTTCTGGCGACCTGCGTCCAATGCGGCCACCCTATGGAGACACAGAGACATTGCCTATGGGATTGCCCTCAGGCGCAGCAGATTTGGCTGCGGATGCTGCGTATTCTGGCCCCCCTCTCTCTAGACGGTACGTTTACGTGGGGTGCCGCTGCTTGGTCGACATCGTCAGGGCCTGCTATGGGCTATGAGATGGAGCATGACAGTCAGGCCATCAGATTCATTAGGGGCCAGCCTCGCCTTGTTCCGGCACCGGATTTTTCGTCCGCCAGCTGGACCCAAGAGAGGGATTTACGGTGGGAGCTCCTCAGCAGCCTCACCATCTGGTTTACCTGGAGGGCCCGGTGTTTCAGGGCCTTTGAGGGGAGACTGAAGCCTCCAGCAGAGACTGTACAGGGGATTTGGCAGGAGTTGATCCACACCCTGCGAGGACAGTATGACCGCATCCGGGGTGACTCGGATGAGGCGATTTTGCGGCGCCAGGCCTTTCACACCACCTGGCGCAGCGGCCCCTTCTATACCCTACACGCGGGATCCCCCCGTTGGCATTACAGGCCACCTGTTTGGCTTTTCCCCCCTCCTATTGTATGATTTAGCCCCTCAGTTCTTTGTACTGATGCTTGTATTTTGCAGCACCTAGGGAGAGTCTCCCAGGCTGCCTTGCTTTGTTCACTGCTCTGTTTTTTCTTATGAGCAGGAGAGATCTTTTGTAGCGCTATGGGCGTTTTTACATAACTAATGAAAGGACCTTTTCTCGGAAAAAAAAAAAGACATGATTAAAATTGAACATAAGAACTAAAGCTAATTACAGAGCAGAAAGCTGAGTTGTTTGCATTGAGACACAAGGCCTTGTTAATAGGGCCCGAAGAGGTACAAATGAAGAGGCACATCCCTAACGAAAGGGTGTGACTCTTGAATGAATAGTTATGTCTTTTGGACGTAGAGGTGTGTCCTTTAATCAATAGATGTGTCCCTTTGAAGAGACGTGTCCTTTGATGATGACCCATGTGACAAGGTGTGACCCTTCACAGCTGTCCTTTCAATGATTAAGAGTAATTAAGGGTAATTAAGTCACAATCGTGACATAGAGAGCCTCTGGAGAATCTACAATAAGCACAATGTCATCAGCATAAAGTAGTATGGAAACAAGGATGCCTGCTAGTGATACGCCTCCTCCCCCTCCTTTATCAATGAAGGTCGAAATCTCGTCGATGTAGAGGCCAAAGAGAGTGGGAGACAGTGGGCATCCTTGCTTCACTCTGATGGTACTGGAGATCTCTGATAATCCTCCTGGCCATCTTACCCGCCCTATGATCGACTCATATAATGCAATGATCTCCCGGATCATGTCTGATGGTACCCCTAAATCCTCGAGCCACTACAGTAGTCTGGTTCAAGGCACTGTATCAAAGACTTTGCCGGAATCCACATAGCAGCAGTAGACCTATCAGTGTCATGCTCTGGCCTGTGATGGCTTGGAGGGTGAAGATGTGATCCAAATTGAAGAATAATTTGAGGAAGCCTGCCTCCCTTGATGTTCTCTGCCTATGTCTCTTTGCTAGAGTATTGAGCTCCATCTCAAGTAGTGACCCAAAAAATTTGGCCAGTGTGTGGCCAATCAAAATAGTCATGTGATTGTTGGGGTCCATGGGATCTCTGGCTTTATCGATGGGTGTGGTGGTATGGGCTGTCTAGGTGGGTGAGAAGCCATCCAAAAGAGCCCAGTTGAACATATGGGCTAGGAGGGGTGACAGAGTTTCCCCCGCATGGGAGATGTGCTCTGCCAAGAGGCCCTCATGGTTCGGTGATCTACCGTTTTTGAGTGTCCAGATGGCTCGGGTCACCATGGTGGGTGTGAAAAAGGTGGATGTGATGGTGTGGGATGGGGGACTGATCTTGTAGATCATGCATGTGTGTCATATGGATGGAGATGTGATGGGTGTGGGGGTAGGCGTTTCTTCCGGATTTTCTTCCAGCCCTCGTTACAGTTCACACCTTTGAGAGATTGGTAGAAGTCAGCATCATAACCAGATAAGAATGCAGTAATGATGATTTGACTCGCCTGCGAGCTCCGCTCCCCCCCCCCCCCCCCCCCCCCCCCCCCCCCGCTGCTTCTCGCCATCGCGCCTCACTCCCCCCCCCGCCAGTCCTCCGCTGTCTCCTCCGCCCTCTCCCCCGCCTTCTTCATCGTGCCCCTTTACGCCATCTCTCCACCGCCTTCTGCCTCGCGTACTCCCCCGCCTTCACTCCCCCGCCTCCCTCCTCTTTTCCGCTTTCTTCCCCCCCGCCTTCTCTTCCTTCGCCACCTTCCTCGCTGCCTTCCCTGCCTCTCCCCCCGCCGTTTGCTTCCTTCCCCCATCCTTTTTCCTCCGCCTCTCTAACCACCTTTGCCTCCATCTCTCTTCTCTCCCCCGCCACCTCTCCCCCCTCCGCCTTCTCTCTCCTCCCTTCCGTCTCGCCCCTCCGCCCACCGCTAACTCCTCCCCGCCCCAGCCCCCCCCCCCCCCCCCCCCCCCGCCCCTGCTATCATGTAGCCCTCTGCTTCTCTTTTTTCCTCGCAGGGCTGTGTCCCTCCCGTTGGTGACCCCGGTTTCTGGCTTTTTCCCTCTGGAGGACTCCATGGAAGCCGCTCCGACTAACCCTGCCGATTCTGGTCTCCGTCTGGAGTTCACAGCTGAAGATCTTCAGTTGTTTGTTTCCACAGTTTCCGCTCTTGAGGCCTCCTCCTTGGTCTGCAAGATAGTGGGTAGCCGTCCGATGTGGAGAGAGCTTCGCGACCTTCTGCAAGGCAGCCTTGTTGGCGTGCCCGCCAAGATCGTCAGCGTAGATTTTTTGGGACGTGGCTACTATCAGGTGGATTTCGAGTCCCCACAGGCAGCTCAGATGGTGCTGGCTCAGAGCCCCATTGCCCTCCACTCTTCCCGGGCGTTCCTGGCGCGATGGACTCATGGTTTCGACCCTGCTTCTGACCCGCTAGCAGGCGCGACAGGTTTCCCCGTCACTATCTGTTTTCCTGGACTCCGTAGGGAGTACTTGCCCCTCTTGTCATCCATTGGCAAGGCGTTCGGGCAGGTGGTGGAGACGCCTCAGACAGCGGCTTCAGTGATTGCTCGGGCAGCAGGACTCCCGGCCATTCGGGTTGTGGTTCCGTCACCGGAGTCCCTCCCGAAGACGATCCTTCTCCCTTGTCTTTCTGGAGGACATATGATACAGCGCGTGGAGTATTCGGGCCTCCCTGGCCAGTGTTACATATGTCGGGAGATGGGCCATCTCGCACGCGCCTGTCCCCGCAAGGGGGCTCATCCTTCACGTTATGCCGCCTCCAGACCCCCTGCAGGAGACCCGAGGGGTGGCCATCCACTTCAGAGACCGGACATCCTTGGCTCGTCACAGCAGGCGCCATCATCTGATGAGCAGGCCCCGGTGGAGGATGCCGCGCAGTCCCAGGAGGCTGGCGGATGGCAGGAGGTTCGCCGGCGGAAACGCCCGGCCCGCAGGGATCGTCGTCGCAGACGCCAGCAGGCAGCACAGGCTGGCGGACAGGCGACTCCGGCTGGCGTACATGCACCTATCCGCACTTATGCTCCTGTCAGGGATAGGCGGCCAGCAGGTCCCACCCCGATGGACGAGGATTCAGACTCAGTGCCCGTTGAGGCCGCTGGTGGAGCCTCCCACGTGGAGACCCCGCTCCCGCCTCCCCCCGCGGGGGCCCCCCCCCCCTCCTTGGAACAGATTCCTGAGGATCCTGGGCCGCACTCTTCGACCCCCGGCTCCCCTTCCCCTCACCCGGAGAGCACTCCTTCCTCCCTCCCTTCTCCCCCCCCAGCCCCCCCCCTCCCGCCTCCCCCGGCGGCCCCCCCTGACACCTATCCTCTGGCAGATGCCTCTCCATCCTCTCCTCGCTCTCCCCCCTCCTCGCCACGAGCCCCCATCCCTCCCTCGGCCTCTCCAGGATACTTCACCAGACCACCCACTGCCCCGGGGCAGCGCAACTGGGTAGGCCAGAGCTCAGTCCAGCGGCTGTTCCACCGCCACTCCGGGCCGGTGGAGATGGCGATCCTCGCCTCGCCCGCCACAGAGTTCTCTCCAGCCTCCCCTGGGGGGGCCCCCGCGAGTGATGGGGCTACCAGTGGATTACGGTTTTTTCAGGTGCCTCCAACTGGACGCTGGCCCGTTCGAGACACTGGTCGCGCCCTTGCGAGTTTGCGTGGTGTGCCATCCCTCTCGTTCTCCCTCTGTGGTGAGCAGCATGGTGGCTTTCTCCTTTCCTCTCAGTGTTGCCCCAGACACAGCATGGGATTGCAACTCTGTAGAGGAAGTTTTGCGTGATCAGATACTGGAGTTTTCTCACCACTTCAGTGACTTGGGGCTCACGGACCTATTGCAGACCCGATTACACTCAGCCCGCATGAGCTTGTTTGGTATAGGAGACTGGCGGGCAGATCCGGTCCACACCTCAGTTGAGGCGGTGCTTCTGATTCTCCTCCATGCCGCCCCGAGGGTGCAGCCTACCTTTAGATACATATATGCAGAGGATTGGTCTCACGCCTATGCCCTGGACAGGGCGAAGGCGGAGTGGGGCTGGACACAGAGACAGGTCACCCTCTTTTTGGAGAGACTCCGCACCCGGACAGACAGTGATTATTCTCCCTCCAAGCCGGCGCCCAAGACTCACAGAGTGGAGGGCAGATCATCCGGGCCGACTGAGAGGGGTGAGCCAGTGGAGGCTGCTTCACTTGCCATAGCTCATCCATGAGGATCCTCTCATGGAACATCCAGGGTCTCGGTGGACATCGCTGCTACATTGGCCGGGGCAGACTTCGCCAGGAGATCCAGAGGGCTCTCGTTGGAGGACCCATAGATATCCTTTTCATCCAGGAGCACCACCTTTCTGCCGGGCGTACCCGCACCTGCGGGAAGATCTTGCCAGGCAGGAGTCACACTTTTTGGTCACCGGCATATGGCTCCCAGGGGAACCAGGGTGGAGTATGCATCTCAGTCAGCGAGCAGCTTCTATCCGAGGTTGTGGACTCTGGCATTCTGGTCCAGGGTCGTGCGCAGTGGATCATCCTTCGGGTTGGGGAAGACCGCATTGGCTTCCTCAACTTCTACGCCCCTAATGGGGCGACCAGGAGAGCCGAGTTCTGGAGCACCATTAGGCAGTCCCTCCCCTTGGCAGACCACTGGTGCCTCGGAGGGGATTGCAACATGCTGGAGGATGCAGAGGACAGGGTGGGGGGCAGCCAGGAGACCATTCATGGGCCGGAGCTCGCTGCCTGGGAGGAACTAGTGCTTCAGGTGAGAGGCCAAGATCTGTGGACTCTCCCGGAGTTTGGCAGGTTGCAGGGGAGTCTATCTTTCTCGCGCTCGGATAGACGGGCCACAGGAGTTAACCTATCCCGCATCGACAGGTTTTACATTGATGAGTGGGCCTGTGATAGAGGTGGCACAGTGGGCATACTTGTAGGCTCCTCGTTTTCAGACCACTATCCAGTGCTTCTCCAGATCGAGGACCCCACGAGAGGAGAGCAGGGCCAGAGCGTCCGGATTCCAGATTGTCTCATAGAGGAGCCCGAGATTGCGATCAGAGTTGAGCAGGTCTGGCAGGAGCTGCAGTTCAGGAGAGGATCGGCAGCCAGCGATCTTGCCAGTGGCTTGCAGGAGATCAGCCAGATGCTCAGACAGGCTGCCTTGGACCGGCTGGAGGCCTTCAGAGAGCAGGAGAGGAGCCTACGGAGGAGTCTAGCGTCCCTCCAGAGACTCCAGGAGAGGGATCCTACGAGCCCTTAGATCTCAGAGCAGATGGAGTCAGCTCGCACGGAGATCAGATCCATCGAGGAGAGGAGGGTGGAGTTCTGATTCCATGCTCGGGCTTCCTTTTGGACACAGGCTGGAGACAGAGTGACTCGAGATTTCTTTGAGGCGACAGGGCCTCGCTTCAGACGAGAGGGTCTCAGGCGTCTCCGTCAGGCTGATGGCCAGGTTGTGGTGGATCCCCCCAGGGTTCGGGCTATAGCCACAGATTTTTACAGGGACCTTCTCTCTGCTGAGCCAGCAGATGACAGGGTGAGAGAGGCTCGGGAGGCAGTCTGGAGCTTCACGAGACCGGTTGTGCCGGCCCATTTACAGCACTCCCTTCTCTCCCCCTTCTCGGATACGGAACTGGAGGAGGCTCTTCAGGCATTACCTCGGGGCAAATGCCCAGGAGAGGACGGTCTTTCGGTGGCTTTCTTCCAGAGGTACTGGGGCCTCTTACACAGGGGCTTCAGATTGGCATTCCAGGAGATTATGGAGTCAGGAGTCATGCCGGACAGCATGGCTGAGGGGTTGATCTACTTGATCCCCAAAGAGGGAGGAGACAGACTGGAGATTAGACAGTGGAGACCGATCACCTTGCTAGGCACGGCCTACAAGGTCCTAGCTAAGGCGATCAGCAGGCGGCTTCAGCCTCACCTTCCGGACATCATCCACTCCACGCAGACTGGCTTCATCCAGGATAGGAGCATTCTGGATAACATTTTCTCTTTCTGGGAGGCTTCGGCTCTGGCTAGATTTCGACAGGAGGATCTGGCAGTGCTCCTTCTCGACTTCGAGAAGGCATATGATCGGGTGGACTGGGCCTTCTTGGAAGGCACTATGGAGAGGATGGGCTTCCCCCCTCAGTGGATCCGTGGGGTCTCTGCACTCTACTCATCGGCTCATAGCCAGGTGCTGATACAGGGCGTGCGCGGAGAGAGGTTCCAGCTCTCGCGCTCGGTGCGGCAGGGGTACCCCTTGGCGCCCTTTCTTTTTCTTTTTGTGGCGGAGGCCATGAGCACTTTTTTGACGGCACAGGATACAGGTTTGCGGGGCCTCCAGCTTCCCATCCGCACCTCGGAGGAGCTCCTAGACTCGGAGTTTGCGGATGACACTGCTGTCTATCTTCAGGGAGGTGAGGAGAACCTCCGCCGCTTCGCCTTAGCCATGGACAGGTTTTGCAGAGCTTCGGGCGCTTTGATCAACTGGCACAAGTCGTGTGGGCTGTGGGTCAGCTCTATGCCCCCCCCGACTTGGAGGCCAGTTGACGGTTTTCAGTGGCTGCCCCCCGGCACTACAGTGCGTTATTTGGGATGTTATGTGGGCATTGACATATCTCCGGAGCAGCAGATAGCCCCCCTTCTTCTGAGCATTCGGAAGAAGCTTCTGTATTGGAGTACCGCTCGTTTATCTCTGGCTGGCCGAGTAGTTGTGGCCAACCAGGTTCTGCTTGCTACTATGTGGTACATCACTTCTTGCTGGGCCTTCTCTCGGGCATGCATTGGCCAGGTGCAGAGGCTCATCAGGAACTTTCTTTGGTCCGGTGGCGACGTGCGGCCCGCCAGGGCCAAGGTGGCATGGGCGGTGATCACTCAGCCGAGGGAGAGAGGCGGCCTGGGCATTGTTGATCCTATTTGCCAAAGCCAAGCATTGCTTGGCAAGTTGGTAGTTCGTGGCCTCCTGCCAGGCGCTGAGCCGTGGAAGGAGTTTCTTGTTTCCAGGATGCTCAGCCGCAACCCTTCTCTTAGCGGCCCCTGGACCCCCAGCATCAGGTGGATCTTTACAGAGCAGCGATCCAGAGGAGTGGGCCTTGGCTTCGAGGAGCGTTTTGCAGCTAGCCTTCTGAGGGCCTGGTCGCATCTGAGGCCATCACTCTTCCAGACTCCTCCGGGCACCGATGAGGAGCGCCTGAGGCAGCCATTGATCTGGAACCCCTTGATTCGACTTCCCAGTGGCCATATGGTTGGATCGCGGTATCACGTGTCGTGGGGCCCGTTGAGCTCCGGCCCAGCCCAGTCCCTAGACGACTGGATATGTTTTCAGCAGCTGCCTCTAGAGGCTCAGGAGAGGAGACTCAGTGGGATGAGGGGCAGAGAGTTGATGAGACAGGACATTGAGGCGGCCATCCCCCGGGAGTGGCGGACCCCAGTACAGGACCCTCCACCTCCACAGTGGATGGGTGTCTTTACTCGGCATGAGATCCTTCTAGCGGTCTGCGGCACAGCGGAGAGAGTCACCCCACTCACTTTCGAGGTGGGAGAGGGTGGCCAGCTTCAGAGGACACGACTAGAGTTGGATGGGCTCCAGGGTTGTATTCTTCAGAGGGTGCGGGTGGTCGGCTTTCATCAGAGACAGTGGCATGTAGACCCCTCACCGGCCTCGATAGGGGAGGACTGTTCTTGGAGATTATGGGCTTGGGACAGCAGGCCTCTTATTCGCCTTCAGTGGGATCCAGGTGAGTGGTTTTGGCGAGATCCCTACTTGGCCCCTACCAGCCCAGGCATCCCCTTTTTTCAGTACACAGCGAGGCTGGGGCGGCGGATTCAGAGGCACAGGACAGCGAGCACCCCGGCGGCGGCCGAGCATTGGCGGCGACAGGGGCTCTCCCCTGCCTTTCTTAGGGACTTCTGGCAGCGCTTGGGCCAGCTTCCGGCCCCGGAAGGTGACGCTTTTTCTCTGGCTCACAGCGCAGAGAGGACTGGCTGTGGGGGCTTGGCTAGCTTTTGGCAGACACCCAGCGTCCTGCCCTCGGTGCGGCCATGCACAGGAGTCGCAGCGGCACTGCTTATGGGATTGCCCACAGGCACAGCAGGTCTGGCAGCGCGCTCTCAGGATGGTTTTTGCAGGCTCACCAGGTGAGATGCTGGTGACGTGGGGTGCGGTGGCTTGGGCCACGGACAGCGGCCCGGCCCTTGGATATGAGGACGTCCCTGGCAGTGCGACCATCCAGGTCTCTGACAGGGCGATGGCGGTGGTTCCGACGCCAGACTTCTCTTCGGCAGCCCCTCAGGAGGGGGTCGGGCACAGATGGGAGATGATCAGCAGCATGACGGCTTGGCACATATGGAGAGCCCGATGCAGGGAGGCCATTGACTGCCAGGCGACTCCACCGGCGGAGGTCATACAGGCCCTCTGGGTGGACATCATTCACACCTTGAGAGGTCACTGGGGGAAACTCCAGGGCGACTCGGATCGCATGAGAGGGCGCCGCAAGGCTTTCCTCCGCACTTGGCAGCCTGGCCCTTTCCTCACCGCGAGGGGCGAGGATGTCACTTGGCACTACAGGCCTCCAGTCTGGCTTTTCTCACCTCCCATATGTACTACTAGGTAGCCCCCCCCCAGAGAGCGGCCAGCCACGGGGGTGGAGCTCAGGAGTTCACTGTGTTTTTATCCCTCCTTGCGAGGTGAGCTTTGTAGCCTTATGGCGTTTTCTCATTAACTAATAGAAGGATCTTTTTCCCGGAAAAAAAAAAAAAAAAAGATTGGTAGAAGTCCTTGTATTGGCTCTTAACATGTGCTCGTTTCTTACGTCTAGTTGTGTATTGGTTAATCCTTTGAGCATCTCACTCTCGGATTTGGCCAGTTGCAACCTCGTGTAGGAGACACTCACGTGTTGTGTGGCATTCCTTGTCATACCAATCATTCTCATGCATGGTGTCGGTAGGGGGTCTGGCGGTGGATCAGCTGGTAGATGGAAATGCGGCTATGGCAGAGGTGTGTAAGATTGTGGTGAGTTGAGAGGTGAGTTCTGCTAGTAAGAGATTGGGGTCTACATATGTTAGATGTCGGTAGAGATGGTCAGAGTAAGTCGAGTCCCCATCATGGTGGAAGTGAATCTGGGTGTAGTGGGAGATGGGGAGGTGGTGGTGAGGATGGTCAGGAAAAGCCGAGGCTGAAGGAGAGATAGGCACGGTCAGCTCCAAGGGGGCAGGTGGGAATGTTGAAGGCTGTATGGCTGTGGCTAAAGCCGGTGATCCCAACAGGTAATCTACTGTACTCCAGCCTCCACCATGTGGGAAGCATGTGAGAGCTCCGGAAGAAGGCCAACGGGACATTTCATTGAAGATGGTTAAGCCATGTGTGTTCCCTAGCACGAAGAACTGTCTCCCTGATGCTCTAATGTCCCCTATGTCCTGTGATACCTGCTGAATGCCAATCTCCTCTGAGTCTATCTCCTGCATGGTCGGCTCCTTCTGGTCATATACAGATAGATGCATGCTTGCTATGAGTCCTGGCATTGAAGTCCCCTAAAAGGAGAACTTCACCCAAGCGTGAGAACTCAATGATGTCTGCATGGAGGGGATAAAACTGCTCTCCCTCCTCCAGAATAGCAGATGAGGACTTCTTGGGTGTGGGAAGTAACATACTGCAATGTGTATACGTCTCTTTTTGTTCCATGATGAGATATGGCATAGACATTATTGTATCACTTTGGTCTCATGGGCCCATTGGGTCTTTAGTAGACGGTAATATATCTTTCTTTCTTTTTCTCCACTGTGACCTCTAACCTCACCCACATAAAGCGTCTCTGTGTCCCCACGGACTATGGTATTCATGGGCTGTAGGTGTGTCCTGAATAGTACCACCACTTCACCAGACCTACGTACCCCACCACGTGTATGTCTCCTCTCGGTAGGAGAATGCCCACTCATAGCCAGAAATGAGTGGTAGCCCTCTCTCGGGGCTCTAGTGGTTCCTATGAAGGAGAGAATGTCCCTCTCTCTAAAAACTTCCATAAATCCCCCAATGTCTAATAGCAATGTCCCATTACACTTCCAAATTGCCAACTCCAGGTGTATGGTCCCATAGACCCCGCGCCCCTATTTGGGACGCTGCTCTATGATGATGACTCGCCCATCCCTGTATACTACCCACTTCCCCGCCGCCTTGCGGCCTCGTGCACATGTTCGCCCGTTTGTGCTCTATGCTCTACCTGGGTTTGGGTAAGATCATCCCCTAGGTATATCTTCTCCCCTCGGTGAGCTGTCCGTGTGTTCATGAAGGCCTCTCGGCTAGCAAGGTCCAGGAATTTCGAGATGACGGGGCGCTCCTGTGAGGTGTCCCATCCCACAGGTTGTGTGTCCACGGAAGGGGTCCCTTCCACTTTGAGTTTCTTGCATAGGGCTAGAGCATCAGCCTTGGGGCATTCCCCCTCTTTTAGTCCTCTCACCCTCACATGAAGAGCGGGGCCACTCCTAACAATGCTAGCACAAGCTATGTGGCACCGACATCTTACTTCTAATCATGCATGACAATATCATAACCCTAGCCTCTCTATGCTCTTCCAGGTACCCTGCCCTAGCGCTGGTTCCCAAAAAACTGCACCATAGATGGCTGCTAGGTGTACCAAAGTGTCAAAAAGCCAACACTTGGTGCAAGGCTCCGAGAAGTGGGTCTGGAATCACTGCCTCTCTAGACGGGCTAGGGAGGCATGGCCTCGGGGTAGTTGATTGGCTAGTCGATCAGTGACATCCATGGTCATGCAAAAGTGAGGACCATAAAGGTCACTTCGAGGTATACATATGTTTTGACAATCTCCACAGGGGCATCCCTGTACAAGGAGGATAGCCATGATGCAATATCATAGGACCATGACTTTAGTATTGCCAAGGTTGACGGTAAGGTCTCTCTCCCTACAAAACTTCTCCAATGCATCCAGGTGTCTCTGTAAACCCTCGGCTAAATCTGAGATCAAGATAACGTCAAAAACTATAAAATGAAATAGTGTTGTTAAGGTGTTACAAGAAAATATCAATTGTGATCAAGCTCACACCTCCAACATCATTGCAAAACACAAAACAATTTGTTTCCTTCTAAAAGCTTGTCGTCGTAATGCAAACAAGAAGGCATCGCAAGCAGTTCAGAACAAACCTTGACCAAGGAAGAAACTTTCTTTAATGATGTTCCTACGCCAGAAATTGGATTTCTTGAGAGGACTGCACCAAAGCAAATATAGGATCAAATGAAGCCCGCAAATGAGGCCTGCAACAAAAACAGAAGAGGCTGTTATACGAGAGCTGGAGCTCCCCCTACGTGCCTGCCGCCCCCCTTCTCCTTCGCACTGCCCACCCCTGCCCCCACCGCCTTTGTGCAGCCTCACCCTTCGCCCCCGCCTTTCCGTGCCGCCCATTACCACCCTCTCCCGTCACCCCTGCCCTCTGGCCGCATGTGCCCTCCTCCATATGCATCACCTTTCCCTTCGCCCCTTTGCCCCTGTTTAGCAACGTCACCCTCTCCCATCACCTCTGCCCTTTGGCCGCCAGTGCCTCAGCCCATCACCTTCTTCCTTCCCATCATCTAGCTGCCACCCCCACTCTGCACGCCAGCCACCCTCACCCAGTCCCGTCTTCTTCACCACCCCTCCTCTCCTTCGCGCCCCTCTCCCCTGTCTCAGCCGTTTCCCCCCCCCTCCACTCCTTTCGTTTTTATTTGCCCCCGCCTCCTCCTTGTCCTGCCCACCTCCCTGTTTTGCCACCCCCCGCCCCGATTCTGCCTGTGTGCCTTCTTGCAGTCACCTCCGCCCTCTTCCTTCGTGTTGTCCACTGCCCCTCTGCCTCATCTCGTCTCTTTGAGTGCTCTTCCTCCGCTTGCCCTTCCTTCGTATTGTCTGCCGCCTCTCCGCATTATCTCATCTCTTCAAGCGCTGCTCCTCCGCTTGCCCTTCCCTCTGCCCCAGCCTTCTCTTCTCTCTGTCATCGCCCTCTTCCCCTGCGTCTTCTCAGCACAGTTGTTGTGTGCAGGTTGTTTTCCTTTTGGCACAAGTTGGCTTATGTGGTCCTTTCCCTTTTAGGACTCCAGGTCAACCGCTCTGTCAACCCTGACAGAGACCGCCACTCCTTGCCATTTTTCCAAAGCAGATCTCCAGCTCTTGGCTTTTACAGTTGCCTCCCTCGCAGCCTCTTTCCTAGTTTGCAAAATTGTAGGGAGCCACCACGCAGGTGGACAGATTCGGCAAAATCACCGATATCCATTTTCTTGGGCTTGGCTACTCAGGTGGAGTTGTTCTCAGGCATTTTTTGCTAGATCTTGCACGTGTTTCCTGCTTCCCAGTTAAGGTCTACTTACCCAGCCTCAGGAAGGAGCATGACCAGCTCCACCATTCAATTGGACGGATGTTCGGACAGGTACTGGAGTCCCCCAAGACTGCCGCCTCGGTGGTAGCCAGGGCAACCGAGATTCCTTCCATCAGAGTTTGTGTAGCCTCTCTGGAAGCTCTCCCGCATAGGTTATCGCACTTCCCACCTGCTGCAAGAGGGCCCACTGCCGCAACAGGTTGGGTATTGACGACTCCCTGGCTAGCGTTTCGTGTAGGCAGATGGGACACCATGCTCGGGTCTACCCGCACCGCCAGGCCCACCAAGGATGCCCCCATGACCCTCCACGGACCCGCCTCAAGCTCCCCCCGCCGCCAGGGTGGAGGACACAAGAGCTCAGCACCACCCCTCTTCCCCTCCCTGAGAGAGGGCCTGTCAGCCCGACTCCGAGGGCCAAGACACGGGGAGAATGCTGGCCGGTGGCAGCCGGCGCATCGGCCCCACAAACGCCACCACCAGCCCAGCTCTGCCAGCCAGAGCATCAGGAAAGTGGGGGGCCCAATGTAACAGTGCTTACTGGTAAGCATTTATCTCCGGATCAAGAGGTGGGCGGCGCCCAGGTGGTGCCAGCTTCAGCTTCTCGCCCTTCGATTCTTCCCAAGGTTCCGGTGCATGTGGTCCCCCTCCACCCCTTCCCCTCTTCCCCCACCGAGTCCCCCCCCCCTCATCTCCCATAGTTTCCTCCAGTCCTATTCTTGTGATACCTCCCTCCTTCCTCCCTACACCCCCCCTGGACTCACTCCCTATTTCTTGCCCTCTCCCCCTCCTCCAGTGCCCTTCCCCCCTCTCCACGACCCCCCTCCAAGCCTGCCGCCCCTCAGCTACTCCTGATCCCTCACGGCACGAGCAGTCCTGCTTGGCTCACCGTTTGATTCACCAGTTGTCTAATCCTATGAAGATGACAATTGCAACATCCCCTATGGCTTCCCTTCCTCCAGAGTCCCTTGGTGCACCCCCCCGCCCCACCCGCTGCCTACCGCCCCCCGGCTACTCTTGATCCCTCACGGCACGAGCAGTCCTGCTTGGCTCACCATTTGATTCACCAGTTCTTGCAGCCTTCCCTTCCTCCAGAGCCCCCTGCGCCCACCACCCCCGCCCCCTCCCCTGCTCCCCTAGTTTCCCCCAAGCCTTCTGTTCTTGTGATACCTCCCCTCTCACCCCTACGCCCCCCCCTGGACTCCCCCCCCCTCTTTCTTTGCCCTCCCCCTCCTCCAGCGCCTCCCCCCCTCTTCACTTCCCCCCTCCAGACCTACTGCCCCCCAGCTACTCCTGATCCCTCACAGCGCGAGCGGTCCTGCTTGCCTCGCTGTTTGATTCACCGGTTCTCTAATCCTATGGAGATGACAATTGCAGCATCCCCTATGGCTTCCCTTCCTCCAGAGCCCCCTGCCCCCCCTCCATGTCTGCTGCCCTCCGGCTACTCCTGATCCTTAAAGGCACGAGCAGTCGTACTTGGCTTATCGTTTGATTCACCAATTCTCTAATCCTATGGAGATGACAATCTGTGGCTTCCCTTCTTGCAGAGCCCCCTGGCACCCCCCCCCCACCCCCCCTCCCTTCCCTTCCCCCTGAACTCCCCTAGTTTCGCGCCGTCTTATTCTTGTGATACCTCGCTCCTATGCCCCCCCTGGACTCCCCGCCCTCTCCCCCTCCTCCAGCGCCTCCTCACCTCTCCGCTTCCCCCCTCCATGCCTACTGCCCCGGCTACTCCTAATCCCTCACGGCACGAGCAGCCGTGCTTGGCTCACCGTTTGATTCACCAGTTCTCTAATCCTAAGGAGATGATAACTGCAGCATCCCTATTGTTTCCCTTCCTCCAGAGCCCCCTGGCGCCCTCACCACCCCCCCCCCTTCTCCCTTGGGACCATGGGGATCCTGGTGGATTACAGCCTCTTCAAGTGCCTCCCAACGCAGGCAAGTGAGTTCTCAGAGACGGTGGGTCTCCTCCGAGTCTACGTGATTTTCCATCACTCCACTCCAGACAGTGGCATGATGATCTTTTCGTTCCCGCTCAGTGTTGCCCTGGGCAGCGAGTGGGACAGTGAGACAGCATCCTCCACTATCTACTCTCAGGAAGTCCCCCTCTCTCGGCATTTGGGAGACGGGGATGGAAGTCTTGTTGATATTGTCACACACTAAGGCCTTTGCTTCGAGCCCAGAGGTGGTCTTGTTCATGTTCTTACATGTGGCTGCGATAGTCCCTCTGACGTCAGCATACCACTATCTTCATTGCGAGGGATGGAGCCCCGAGTATGCCCAAAGAGCAGGGCTAGAGCAGACTGGGCCTTCATTGAGGTAGGATCAGTGATAACATGCCTCGCATTTGGTCACACACAGATTGAGACTACGCTCCTTCCAAAACCCTCCGTAGAGAGGGTGCATCGAGCCCATCTCACTCCTCCCATGCATAGTTATGCAGATTATCTTTTGAAACATTCATGGGGGCCTGCTTCCATGCCATTAGAGGGGTTCGTCTCCTGGAGATTCAGAGAGCCTGTGTCGGGGGCTTGATGGGTGTTCTCCCAGGCATGCCTCGGCAGGCCGATTTGGAAATTTCTTTGGGCAAGGAGTCAGGACAGACAACCGTCCTGCAAGGGCCAACGTGGCCTAGACAGTTATTATTCAACCCCGTCATCATGGTGGGTTGGGCATTATTGCTCCAGCTATTCAGAGCAGAGCCCTCTTGGGTACTGTGAACCCTCCACCCCCAGAGTGCAGTGGAAATTCACAAACGCCCGAGCCCACGGCCTCAGCTCCTCCTTGCAGGCCCTTGATTTGGAGCCCCCTCTTCAGGATACCTAGTGGGTGCTCTCACATTGCATGGGGGGCCCTTAGCACTGGTCTCTTTCAATCGTAGACTAGGCCAGCTTCAAGAGGCTCCCCCCAGAGGCACACGACGAACACCTCACAGCAGGGATTGGGCGTGCCGCAATCAGATTACCTTCATCAACTCGGCCATCCCCCCCAATTGGTGGACCCCAATCCCCCCCCCCCGACGCAGCCGGCCGCAGTGGAGTGGCTTCATGCTTTCACTCACCATGATTTCCCTTTAGCAATCCTTGGTTCTTATGGGGGATCTGCACTCATTTTCTGAGTTGGTGCCCAGGGCCAGCTGACCCTCTCCCCCACAGAGGACTACAGTGATCGATCTCTTCAGCGGGGCAAGGATTCTTGGCTTTCATGATCATCAGTGACACATTGACCCTCCTCTGGTCAAGGTGGCCCGCAACAGTTTATGGCGCCTATGGCTTTGGGAGAGCCGACCTCCAACTCGCATCTAGTGGGATCCAAGCAAGTGGGAGTGGCAGGACCCCTTCAGCCCAGAGAGCCTGACCACATCCTTTTTTCATTTCTCGGCGAGGAAAGGTCGCAGAATCCAGTTCATAAGATTGATGGCACCACAGCAGCGGCAGACTACTGGGCATCCCAGGGCATCTCTTTCCGGTTCCTCGGAGATTTGGAAGTGGCTGTTGGACAGTTATTGACCTAGGAAGGTCACACTCTTCCTCTTGACAGTTAGCCCGCTGCAGTCTCATTGTCGGTACTTGGTTGGCCATCGGAGGGCAGCCGGCACAGTTGTGCAATGCAGCCACCCCACGGAGTTGCAGCAGCATTGCCTTTGGGATTGTCTCAAAGCGCAACAGGTTTGGTAGAGGATCCTTAGCCTATACACATCGGTTAGCTCCACGCCGCTTACTATCACTTGGGGGGCAGTAGGCTGGGTGACTGAGGCTGACCCTGCTCTTTTCTATGAGGCAGCAGCAGGTGGGCAGGCCCTCCGACTCTCTCACTGCAAGATTGATACAGTTTCCACCCCTGACATTTTGGCAAAGCCTTGGTCTCCATGCACAAGCCGAGAAGGGAGATCATAAGCAGCATAGCTGCATGGCATATTTGGCGGGCCCGTTGTAGCAAGGCCATCAAGGGTACTCTCATTCCTCCAACCGAGTCCATCCTCTCCATTTGGACACATCATTCATACCCTCCACGGTCAACGAGGGAAGCTTCAGGGTGGGTCGGATCGCATGCGTAGACGACGAGAGGCCATCCTGCACATGGGTCCCTTTCTCACTGATCAGACCGGTGGGATTACTTGGCATTACAGGCCACCGGTTTTGCTCTTCTCCACCCCCCCCCCCCCCCCCCCCCCGAGGTAGTTTCCCTTTGAAAGCATCCAGCCATGGAGGGAAATACCCCTCCCCAGTTTGTATTTTGCCCCCTTTGAGCGTTTTCAGCATGTACATCTAGCCCTCGGGTTGCTATGTTTTAACTAATAGACGGATCTTTTTCCCAGAAAAAAAAACAAACAAGCAAACAAATATAGGATGTTAGAACCATGACCTTGGAGTAACTTTCAATAGCATGCTTATATTCAAACTAATCTATCAATTTCAGTTATAATTTGGTTTATGTGATTTATCTTTTTGCCTTACCAAGTAAGCCCAAAACTAGGCCTCCATGGTTTTCATGAACCTGTGCCTTGCTTTTCCTATTGTGCTTTTCTTATGGTCTTCCTTACCTCTTACTAATCTTTGATCATTCTTTGAGGCTTTGACTGCAAATTCATTGGTGTTTAAAGCACATTATAGTTTTTTTCCTGCTTAGAAAGCATTTCCAAAAATCTCCTTGTAAAGCAAAAGTACATTACAAGGGGTGGGAGTCACCGAGTGTGTTGAGAGCTGTAAGCCCATTTAGCTTGCAAACCGAGTCGATTTGATTATCTGAGTTCCATATCACGAAAGGCAGCAACAAATCCTTAAATTTGTGAAAATTAAAATTCCCTCCCGAAAAAAAAGCATAAATTCCATCACAAATCTCTCCATTCAAGATTAGAGCTCGCAACTCAACTAGAGCTTTGACCTCTCTCATGGAACTGATTTGATTTCTACTGCCATTGAGCACCTGTACAAATTTTCATAAAAAAGAGATGTTAGCCTTCAAAAGTATCTGAAATTTCATAATCCTAAATCAAGGTACCTTTTCATTCAATCATAACCTAGCTCAATTTTCTGCCATCAAAATGCAGTAACTTCGTTTCAAACCACGAAAAAACTGTACTCACTGTGAGATTAAAGAGCTTTTCCACACCATGCAGACTCTTCAACTCATTGCTTGCAACTGAGAGCCACTTCAGGCATTTGCAGTTCGATAAGGCCTGTTTTAGCACACACAAAGCCCTCATCATGTGTTGAGAAACGCTGATTAAGCATAAATCTTTGAAGGACCAAAAACACTAGTGATTTCATGTTTCGAGAAAAAGAAGGCGGTAATGTGAACAACATCCTAATAGGCACCAACAACATCCTAATAAGCACCAACATCCATACATATACATATGCATGCATATAAATTATATATATACATATACATATTTGCATACTCTTGGTTCTTCATGCCCTTTTCCACACAATCACTTAGAATTATCGTCTTAATACGCTGGACACAGACAGGGTTCCAAGAATGCCATTTGAGTCCTCCATGCAGCTTGCACAGGAGGAACAAAGCAGATATTGGTACTCCCAGGTGGTCCAATGGTTTGAGGCACACGGGTTACAAATGGACTGACCGCAGTACAGTCTAACTCCCCCTTCTTAGATCTCCCAAGGCAGGAGATCAGCCGTGATCTAACATGGCTTCGGATTTGTCAGACATGGTTGAATACCCTGGAGCTTCCCACCAAGCTTGAGTTCCAAAGAGAGCACTTCTGCTTCTATTAGTTACCAAGCAAAACAGCCATACTGGCTAAGTAAAAAATCAGCTCCACATAGGGAAAGCGAGAGTCAAGAAACAAAAAAAAAAGGAGAGGATGCCAATGAGGTGATAGCTCAAGTGGTGAAGGTGTTTGCCTAGGACCAAGAGGTCCTGGGTTCAAAACTCCCCTTGGTGCTTCCTTGGCGGCATTGCCTATGGGTGGATAAATAAGCGCCTACAGGTGGTTGTGTACAGTGTGAAATTTGGTAACTATGGGAGGATCTTGGGCCAAAGGCCAGTTGAAAAAAAAAAAAAAGGGAGAGGATGCTCTTCTCCTGTGGCTGGCTGCTCTAGGAGGAGAAGGCTATCTCATACAATGGGGGGAGGGGGAACAACCACACACATGGTCTATAGTACCAAGTGGGCTCACCACCATTGTCAATGAGAAAGGGACTGTGATGCCAAATCCTCAAGAAGGCCCCACGGCCCTTCCGCATGCAGTCAAACCCACCTTGAAGCTCCCCCCCCAATGTCCACAAAGGGTATGAATGATCAAGCCAAATGCTCCGAATGGACTCCGTTGGCCGGGTGAGGGTGCCCTCGATGGCCTCATTGCATCAAGCTCTCTCGATGTGCCACGCAGCAATACTGCTGGGAATCTCCCATCTCTGGCTAGACCCTGGAGTCCAATGACCAATGGATGGTGGCACTGTAGAAATACGAAGGTGAGAGATCTGAAGGGAAAGTCCCCCACCCTCCTCATATGCCATGACTGCCTCGGCCTTGGCGGCCCAAGAAATGTGCCCCACGTAACTATGTGGGAGGGGGCCCGGCCCATAGTGAAGATGCGGAGAATCCGCTGCCAAACTTGTTGAGCCTTCTTCGAGCAAAATCTCAAAGGCAATGGCATTGGGACTCCTGGGGATGGCCACACCTCGAACAAACTGCTGGCCTACCTCCTATGGCCAGCCAAGTGCCAAACCGCTGGGCTCTGATGTGCCAACTGCCATAGAATGAGAGTGATCGCCGAAAAATATCCCATAGCCTCTTCTAGAAATCTAAGAGAAACTGAGGAGGGAGGCCTTGAGACTGATAGAGTCCTACTGCTACTGCAGTGCCCTCAACCTCTGACATCTAAATCTTCCGGCCCAGCCGTGCAGTGTAGGCAAAGAAGGGGGTACCGGAAGTCTCCTCACTATCATCCGGATCTTGCCATGTCCACTCCCCTCGGTCCCACTAAAGTCGCATGAGAGGACGACCCTCCCAAATCCACAAACACGAGAATCTCTCTTGCCACCTTGGCCAGTGGAGGGTCTATGAGCCACTCATGCGCATGGAAACCAATCACCCTTACCCTCTGCAAGATGCATCCACCGAAATCCTCCATAGGGGGCTCTGCTCTCTCAAGTCTACCATGAGGTTCGATAGAGAAGGTGATGAGTAAGGCAAAGCTCTCATCAGCGCCATGGACAGCCAAAAGTATGTCATGCTTGGTGAACACTCCCAACCACTGCCGGGGAGACAGGTCAAGGATCGGGGCCAGCCACTTCAAGGGGGATGGGAGAGTCGATGTCGAGGCCAAGTCTGTCTCACCACGTATCCGAGTGAGGCTCCTCTCCTTAGCCTCCAGGTGCAGCTGCCTGAAAATAAGCCAATCTCCAAAGTGACCGAGCGGGACCCATGCACAAAGCTCCCCACCATACGTGCAGGCGAGCCCCCAGAATGTGACCACTGGGCAAACCAACCAAGGGCTTCCAGATCAGAGGCTATCAGAGACACTCCTCGGATGCAACTGAAGCAGACTGTTGAAAAGCCGACCTGAGATGATCCCAAGCACGCAAGAGGCTAGCTGCAAATCTCTCCTCAAATGCAGGGCGAAAGCCATGAGTCCACGTCTCCATGAAGATCCATGTCGTACTTTGGGGCCAAGAAAGGGCCACCCAAAACCGAGATGCGGGCAGAGATTCTGGCCAGGAGGAAGTCCTTCCAGGGCTCGCCACCCGGAAGAAGGCCATGAACTATCAACTTGCCCAAAAGGGCACGGCACTGCATGGAGGGATCGATGATGCTTAGGCCCCCCCTACATCGCGGGCTGAATGATCACTCTCTAGGCCACCTTGGCTTGGGCAAGCCTCTCGGCTACTAGCAAAAAGAAAGTTGCACAGATCAAAAGTTGAAATTGACCAATGCGCCTACGAGAAGGCCCAACAGGAGGTGATGAACCACATGGTGGCGAGAAAAACTTGGTTCACCACCACAACCCAGCCAGCTAAGGAAAGCCTGGCTAAACTCCAGTATAACAACTTCTTCAAAATGCTGAGAAGAAGAGAGGCTAACTACTGCTCCAGCAAGATATCAATACCCATCTGGCATCCAAGATAACGAACTGGGGTGCCACTCGAGGTTCATTCAAAAGCCTCAACTGGACTCCAAGTCGGGGCAGGCAATAAGCCAACCCAAAATCCACACGACTTGTGCCAGTTGATCTGTGCTCCCGATGCACAACACGAAATCTCTATCATTTCGACGAATCTCTGGAGATTCCCCTCATCTCCGAAAAAGTATGCTGCTATGTCAACGGCAAGCTCTGAATCGAGCAGCTCCTCCTGCATGCAGATGGGAAGACGCAAACCCTGGAGACCTATCTTTTGAGCGAAGAGAAAATTACTCATGGCCTCGGCAACAAACAAAATAGATAAGGTGCTAGTGGACAGCCCTACCAGACCAAGCGAGAAAGCGGAAATCTATCGCCTCTGGCTCCTAAATGAGAACATGGCTGTGTGAAGCCAAGTAGAGCCCAAAAACACTTCGGACCCACTCCTCCAGGAATCTGATCCGGCACATCGTCCCCTCCACAAAGCCCAGTCTACCTTGTCATAGGCTTTCTCAAAATCCGAAAGAAGAACAATAAGATCCTAATGACTCAATTTGGCCGAAGCCGTCACCTCCCAAAAAGTGCTCTCACAAAGTGAAGATGTTGCCCAAAATGCTCCGATCCTAGATGTAGCCGGTCTCCATGCCATGGATCAAATCGAGCAGGAAAGGCTACGATCACCCGGCTGATGGCCCTGGCTAGAATTTTGTAGGCGGTCCCTAGGAGGGTGACAAGCCTCCACTACCGAATCTCCAATCTGTCTCACCACCGTCCTTGGGAATCAAATGGATCAATCCCTCTGATACAGCCATGGCTCCATGACAAGTTTGGGAATCCATGAGAAGACGAGAGGGTGATGATAGTCATCCAGGGTCAGAAGATGGAATCCTGTCATCCAGTTTAGCAGAGGGGGATGTCATGTGCAAGACATGTACATGCTCATTCCCACAGCTAATCCTGGAGGGGCAACAGATAAAGAACAGATTCAGGACTAGATTTAGGAGCTTCTGCAGCTTTATTGGCAGGGAAGATGTGGAAGGACCAAAAGGCTATCAGCCAACAGTTTGGGGGTTTGTTCCTGTGTCGGCTGCAGCTAAGTGTATTTATGTCCAAGGACCTGGCCGACAGCAGCAAGTCGGCCAGTCCACACATGTTTCCAAGGCCTATATAAAGTAGGTGCATAGCTCATTGATAGCATCTCACTCCTTTTTGGGGAATGTGGTCATAGACTAGGATTATGAAGGAGCTTCAAGGGCAGCCAAAGGCTAGCCAAGTTGTACATCCTTTTTGTACTATATGAATATACTGAAATTCAGCTCTCTCTCTCTCTCTCTCTCTCTTCTCTCCATCTCTTTGCTTGCGTTTTGCATCAGGTTGTTCCAAGATGGTGTTTAGGGCTGAAAGAAGACTCCCAGAGCTTCCAGCTTTGAAGCCACCTTCCATGAGATCCCAGTGTCGAAGAAATAAGGAAACCGGAAGCCCTTCTTCTCCCATGCATTTTCCCCTAGGGAGTGTCATTAGAGCCTCCGCAAGCTCCTTTGCAATAAAGGGTGTCAATAGGAAACTCCGAAGACCAGGAGGAACCACCTCTCTCATATGCCGCCAAACCAGCTCACGCGCATCCAGCACTTGAGAGGATAGGGGGGCACCGGGCACCCGTGAGGAGAGAGCAAAAGAAATCTGTGGCAATGGCTTGCACACGGGGGGGATCCGCAACTATGGATCCATCCTGGCCTCACAACCTATGGATACTATCTCCCTGCCTCTACAGGTCTTAGGTCTGCTATCTCAAAGAAATCTCCAATGACCTATCTCCTGCCTAGGTCCAAAAGGAGGCTCAGACATGGTATCTGTACTCCACCCTCTGCTTCTCGATGGAACTAAGCTCTGTAACTGAGCCTCAATCCACGGGCTGTCTAGGTACTCTCTTGAAGCCGCTGCAAAGAGGCTAGCTCCGATGGATGCTCCTCTCTTGTCCTTGGAAGCCAGCCAATCCGCTATGTGCTGCCTCCTGTAATAAATTGAAGCTGCTGCAAAGAGGCTAGCTCCGATGGATGCTCCTCTCTTGTCCTTGGAAGCCAGCCAATCCGCTATGTGCTGCCTCCTGTAATAAACTGTTGATCTATGCAAGGCTTGCATCCAAGGCTCCTATGGCTGAACCAGAGTGAAAATCCACTCTCTCCCAGATCTCCTTTGTCCTGCTACATACCTCACAGTCCTGAATGAGGCTGTCTGGGATCCGGGTGCTTAAATGTTTGTCTTGCCTCCAAGGGTCCTCCAAAGATAGAACGACAGGTGCATGATCAAAGAAAGTAGTGCCTATCAAAGAAACCAATCATGCCACCACATCCACAAGCCCACTCATCAAATGCATACCCCACCACCCTTGGTCCTAGAGGGGCCAAAAGCATGGGACCAAAAGGTGTGACTCCTACCTTGAAGAATCTTCCCGCATCGGGCGGCAGGTGCGCTCCTCGGAAAGATGATGCTCCTCGAGGAGGAGAATGTCGATGGGCCCACCAACTACAGCTCTGTGAAGCTCCTCTCTAAGGACCCCACGCCTCTAAAAGCACTACAATCCTATCAAACCCTGAATGTTCCACGAGACAATCCGCATAACTAAGATCGGTGGGAGGTGGAAATGTCAAAACTGCCCTCCACTCGAAGAGTCTTGGACGTGGGTTTGGACAGAGGGTAATCACTATCTGTCCTATGGTGAAGCCGCGTTAGATGGGCACGAATCCTACCCTCCATGTGGAGCCATGCATAGCACGACACCAAGGCTCATGTGAAAGAGCCTCGTCTACAGAAGTGGGATCAGAAGGACCATTAATGATAGTAGACATAAGAGCATAATTAACAAACATGTTGCCCTCATGAATTTCTTTCCCTGTAACTCTGGAAGACCGCCGAAGAGAACCAAGCGGAGGAGCAGAAGGAAGCTCACGTAACCCAGAATCACGAACTGTCTGATAATACCAACCAGGTACAGATTTGCTCGAACTCGCCGGAGGAGGAGCAGGGTCATCATCATCTAACTGAGTATCCTCAGCTGGAGGTGTAACAGAAACAGCGGGAGCAGGAGAAGGAGGCGGAGACGGAGGTGAAGGAAGAAGAAGCTCACCACCCCTCTCTGAAGATGTAGGAGTCTCATCGAACACCACATCACGGCTCACAACAACTTTACCAGCCTGAGGATCATAAAGACGATATGCCTTGAACACAGTGCTGTATCCGAGAAAAGTCATGCGCTGAGACTTTGAGTCCAACTTGGAGCGGTGCTCCTTAGGCACATGAACATACGCCGTACACCCAAATATCCGGAAATGAACAACAGAGGGCTTCTCACCATGGAAAGCCTCATATGGAGTTTTGTCAGGGAGAGCAGCAGTAGGAGACCTATTCTGAATGTAGACAGCAGTGGAAGCCGCCTCAGCCCAGAAACGTCGAGGTAATGAAGAATGCTCAAGCATAGCACAGGCCATCTCCATAATGGTCCTATTCTTCCTCTCGGCAACTCCATTCTGTGATGGAGTATATGATGTAGTAAGCTGTCTCCGAATGCCATGTGTCTTGCAATATTGCTGAAACTCCTGGGATGTGAACTCACCCCCTCCATCGGTTTTGAGAGCATTGACCGAGTGACCGGTCTCTTTTTCCACCTCAACTTTCCAATCACAAAAGTGCTGAAAAGTCTCATCCTTGGTCTTCAGAAAGAAAACCCAAGTATATCTGGAAAAATCATCCACCATCACAAGCATGTACAACGCCTTACTCAAGGACGCGGTACTCATAGGACCACATAAGTCTGCATGAATGAGAGCAAGTCATGTTGAAGATCTGTGTCGCCTCCTTCGGAAAGGCGGCTCGGTGTTGCTTCCCCTGTAAACAAGAGGAACAAGCAATAGACGGAGCCTTGATGGTCGGTAATCCCTCAACCAACCCATCCTTCGAAGCTCGCTGCACAAGCTGATAGCTCAAATGGCCAAACCGAGCATGCCAAAGAGCAGAAGAAGCACCAGAAGAAAGCAGAGCGGTCAACTTGTAGAGACCACTATCTTGGACTCCCTGAGCCAAGATGCTACCAGTCGCCTTATCACGAATGGTAATCTCATAACGAGAAAAGATCACCTCCGCACCCTGAGCTGTAAGAGCACTCACTGACAAAAGGTTAAAAGCCAAATCTCGAATATACAAAACGTCACAGAAGTACCTCTTGTCCTCGCCAGAACGGAAGATGGGGATAGTGCCATGACCATGCACTGGCATAGAAGAAGAATCACCCAAAGTGATCTCGCCTGATCTGGCAGTGAAGTCTTCGAACCAATCTCGATGGGGTGTCATACAAGCAGTAGCACCACTATCAACAATCCAAGACCGTGACTGAGACGTCACAAGAGCAAGTATATGCCAAGTACCTGCTAAGAGAAGAATGCCATCATCCTTCTTGGGTTGAGACACCACCGTTGAGGAAGAGTTCTTTGCTGCTTCATCACGCTTCTTCTTGTGACATTGGGGTGACTTGTGACCCTTCTTGCCACAATAATGACATTCAATGTCCTTATTCTTTGAAGATTTGTTGTCTTTATCCTTGTCGGAATCCTTGGACTCCTTCTTGTCAGAAACCCCTTTTCCTTTCTTTTGTTGAGTCTTCCCTTTATCTCGTGCTGCCAAAGCTCCATAAGGGCCACCGAAGGTGCCAGTCCACTCCTCAAAGCGAGACTCAATCTGCATAATGGAGGGGAGAACTTCCTCCCAAGTAACTGGAACAGGACGAGGAGAAGAAACCAGAGACTAAAAGTATGCATCAAACCTCTCTGGAAGTTTGGAGAGCAGCCGAATAGCCATATCCTCTGTGGAAATGTCCTTGCCACAAATGGCAAGCTCGTCCCGGAGATCTTTCATCTTCGAGATGAAAGCAGATAAAGATGGAAAGGCAAAAACTAATAAGTTCATAAGTTGCTTTTCCAACGCCAAAATCCGACCCGGATACTTAATCTCATAGAGATCTACAAAAGCCTTCCAAACTTCATGTGCAGCATCTGCTGTACGCACATGAGAGAGAGCTGACAGTTCAACATCAGAAAGGAGAAAACGCGTCGATCATTCTACTGCCAAATATCAATCTGTGCCTGAGTCGCACCACCGGAAGCAAGAGTGGGAGGGGTGGCATTGGCTGGTGTAACAAGCCAACCCCAAAGATCCATGCCACGCAAGGCCGACTTCACCTTCACCTTCCAGAGGGTGTAGTTGGAACCATCCAACTTGGCAGACTCAACAAACATATGAAGAGAAGTCGGTGCAGCCATCACAAAAGCTTGGGCTCAATCTCAAAAAATGCACAAACTCTGAAGAAGAAGTGTCCTCCACATATGAAGAGATGTCAGTGCAGCTGGGCTCAATCTCAAAAAATGCACAAACTCTGAAGAAGAAGTGTCCTCCACAGGTACCAAGAGTGCCACCAAAGCCTGCAACACCACAAGCCCCCTCTGCAAAGGGGAAAGGGCCACTGGAGAGGAAAACGCAGCACAGAAGGCTGCTGTCCTGTAGAAAACAGGCCGCCTATGTCCACTCTCCAAGTGGGAAAAAACGCTGATCAGAAAACACCAGATGGCTGCTGTTGGAGAAGCCAAAATTGGAGGGGAAGTGACCAGAAGTTGCTGTCCAGAAAACGCAGCAGCAAGGGCTGTGGATCTGGGAGAAAAACGCAAAGGAGAAGGTGCTGAAAACAGGGCTGAATCTGGGGCAGCAAAGAGGTTGCTAAACCGGGAGCGATGATACCATGAAAGAGTGCACAGAGCGGAAGCAAAGTGGCACTAGAATGTGCTGAACAGATAGTGCAAGAGAGAGAGAGAGATATGGAGAGAACTATGCTGAATATACTGAAGCAAAACAGTCCCAAGCAAAAGACACAGATAGTCTCATAAGTGAGGGAGCAAAATATGTACAAGACTGAATGAGAAAAGAGAGGCCAGCACCCACTATTTATAGTAAGGGAATGCTGGCCGACTGGAGCTGCAAAACAGCAGGCGGACTGGAGCTACTGGACATGGCCGACTGGTAAATGCCAGAAAGGCTGGGAAAAATCCCAAAAAAATAGTAGAAAAAGGGGTGGCCAGCCCACAAGCAAGGGCCATGCAAAAGGGACCAAATGGGCACCATAAAAGAGCAGAATCTGGGGATGAATATGCTAACAAGGGCTGCCCGTTGGCACCCTTCCTTTTCTTCTTGATCACGGAGACCATGAGAAGATCCTTGTGCTCGCAGGACACAATCCTTCGAAGGCTCTACTTCCCAATCCGCACCTTTGAGGAGCTCTTGAATGCCGAGTTTGTGGATGATGAAGCCGCTTACCTTTCTAGTTCATAAGCGAATTGTAACATGGGTGCTTGAGGAAGCGTGTTTATGAATTGATTGTTAGCAATAAGTGACTAATGCCTTTTCTACTCTTTAAATGCTGCACTGCTTTGATGTCTTGTCCGAGTAGATACCCGACCTTCTGGACCTATCCGACTGCATGTCTGATCCCCCCATGGGCTGCCGACTGTTGCTGTAAAGCTCTGGATGGCTGCCGACAGGGTTCCAAACCCTCTATGCTGGTTATGCTGATGGTGGTGCTGCTGATGATGATCATGCTGATGACCATGCTGATGATGATGATGTAGACAATGCTGCTACATTGATGATGATGGTTCTGATGTCAATGTTGACCTTAATACTTGTCCTAACTGTTGCACTAATCAAGGATTAAGCCAGTTCATTCCGAAGATTAGCCATGGCACGCATGGGCGAGAGTGGACCGAATCCCTCACGAAATAGACAGTGAAACCTCCCGCGGATCTCATAGTATACTGGGGATTGGCATATGTAATGCTCCTCTGTCTCAACCTCTGCGTGGCATAGTCGGCAGATCCTCTCCTCTCTGGGTGTCCGTACGAGCTTCCCGGCTCTAAAGATGCGCTCAGCTCTACCTGTCTCCACTCTAAGGCGGTAGGAAGAAACCCGTATCTGGCCAATCGCAATCCGCATGGCATGGGACATGTGAACACTCAAGTAGCCCAGTTGCAGGATGAATCCATCCTCAGTGAGTGTGAGGAAGTGGTCTCTGTAAAAGTGCATCTTCGTGGGGAGCTCCGGGGGTGTGATCCATGTGCAATGTGTGTAGAGGCTAAGAAGATCTGACTCGATAACCCGGTTGGTATCCTCGTGAGACAGCCAGAAAAAAGGGGAGTCCAAACTGTACTGAAGGGAGGGTAGGCGGTCCATGCAGAGCCCGTATACTGAGAACCAAGTGGAAACCAGTGCATACCATACTCCAAAGTGCCCCTCAAGTGCTAGTTGTCTGGAGGACTCCAAGGCAAGCCTCATGTACCTGTGGGGATCCATGTGACTGATGCGATGAAGGTATGTGCCTGTCTGGAAGAGTGCCTCCACTACCATCGGGGCTGCAGCAAACTCTGCCTGGATAATCTGGTGTGGGACTGATGGTTTGCTACGGATCATACGGGAGAACATCATGACCTAGGGCCTCTCAACTCGCTGCCAATCCTCATCGGATAAATCTGGCCCCCAGAAAGCTGCTCCATACATCAAGGCTAGTGTGACGAGGGTGTCAAAAAGCCAGCCCTTCGTCCTGGGCTCTTGGAAATGTGCCTGGAAGCACTGCCGCTCAAGTAAGCTCAAGGCTGCATATCCCCGCGTCACTCTGGCATGTGCTACGGGAAGCATTGTAAAGCGTGGACCACTAAAAATGACACCAAGGTAGACATAGGAGGAGACAATCTCCGCAGGATCCCCTCTATATGTGAAGCTCAATCTGGATGTGACGGGGCGAGAGGTATTGAATGTTGGTGGAGAATGACTCAAACACAAGAGCTTGCAGCCAAGGAAGTGCAGAGGAGGTAGAGAAGAGTGAGAGAGAGAGAGAACTCACACAATGCTCAAGAATATCTTGATGTCTTATTGAGGCTCAAGGGAGACCTCGTATTTATAGAGATACAAGGGTAAAGTTAGGGTTAGGTCTAATATGGGCGGGCGCCCAACTTATGGGACGCCCGGCGGACCAAATACAAAGAATGCCGTTACAAGGCCCAAATGGGGGCCAAATGTACAAGTAAATATATGGCCACGAAGCTCTCGAAAAGAGCTACGCGATGATCAAGGTCCGGAGGCGAAACTGGGACTTTATACCCAACAACCTCCCACTTAAAGGGCCAGTGAAGCTCCTCTAAGTGAAGCTATGTAACTCCCACCCGCTGTAGACACATATCAAGCTGTGCTTTTGGCAAACTTTTGGTGAGAGCATCTGCAGGGTTCTCATGAGTGCCAATCTTGACCAAACTGACCAAACCATCATCTAGCACCTGTCTGATGAAGTGGTACCGTACATCAATGTGTTTGGTACGAGCATGAAACATGGCATTCTTAGCCAGGTATATGGCACTCTGGCTATCACAACCAAGGACCGGAGCCCTCTCTGGCAATCCAAACTCTGTGACAAGGCGTGCTAACCAAATGGCCTCCTTAGAAGCCTCTGTGACGGAGATGTACTCGGCCTCAGTAGTAGAAAGTGCTACTATCCTCTGGAGTCTAGAGCACCAAGAAACAGCACCACCTGCAAGAGTATAGATGTACCCACTAGTAGACTTGCGGGTATCAGAATCACCTGCCATGTCTGAATCACAATAACCCTGCACCTCAAGTGGACCTTTACCATACATAAGGCATTTCTTCTGTGTCCCCTTCAAGTACCTCAAAATAGACTTTATAGCATCCCAATGTGCTTTGCCCGGGTTGGACATAAAACGACTGACTACTCCCACTGAATGAGCAATGTCTGGCCGTGTAGCAACCATAGCATACATAAGAGATCCACAAGCAGAAGCATAAGGGATCCCACGCATAGTACTGGCTGCATCATCATCTTTTGGGCAATCATCCTTGGATAGTTTAACATAGGGCTGCAATGGAGCACCCAAAGGCTTAGAATCAGCCATGTTAAATCTATCAAGGACTTTCTGGATATACTTCTCCTGCGAGAGGAAAAGCAACTTCTGTGCTCTGTCCCGTCTAATCCGAAGACCCAAAATATGTTCAGCTGAACCCAAGTCCTTCATAACAAAGGCTGACTTCAGCTGGTCCTTAAGAGCTTCCAAAACGCTCTTATTCTTCCCGGCAAGGAGCATGTCATCAACATACAGCACAAGTATCACTGGGCTGCCATCTGCATCAGTTTTAGTATACAAGCAATGATCTGCATGGCTACGATTAAACTTCTGGTTAAGCATGAAAGCATCAAACTTTTTGTACCACTGCCTCGGGGCTTGTTTCAGCCCATAGAGACTACGCTTCAGCTTACAAACCAGATGTTCTTTGCCAGGAATGACAAAGCCTTCAGGCTGCTTCATATACAGCTCTTCATCTAAATCACCATGTAAGAAAGCTGTCTTTACATCCATCTGATACAGTTCTAAATCCAAAACAGCAGCGAGAGCAAACAAAACACGAAGGGTGGTCATTTTGACCACAGGAGAGAAGACCTCCTGAAAATCAATCCCTTCCTTCTGAGCATAGCCCTTAGCAACAAGGCGGGCTTTATACTTAGGCTGGCCGTCAACTGTCTTGACTTTGTACACCCACTTGTTAGGAATAGCCTTCCTTCCTTTGGGCAACTCAACCAAGTCCCAAGTGTCATTTGCATGTAGAGACTTAATCTCCTCCTGCATAGCATGCTCCCACTTGTTTCGGAGTTCACAAGACTTAGCCTCTTTGAAAGTAAGAGGCTCACCCTCATCTGTAAGCAAAACATGTTGCAAAGAGGGATCAAAACGCTGAGGTTCCCTCCGAAAACGAGTAGACCTCCGTACCCCATGATCATTGGCTGGTTGGGGGTCAATATTGGGAGGAATCATAATTTCAGCATCAAAAGGCTGCGGGTTTTCACGAACAGCCTGATTTTCAGCATATAGGGGTTGCTGCCCTACACCTCCAGGAGCATGAAGCGGCTGTCCAACCTCTTCTGGCTCAAATATCACGGACTCATTATGTTCAGCCCTTTGTGAAGCATCCTGGGGCTCATTTTCAGCATCAATGGGTGGCTGCCCTTGCTGAAATTTGACCTTTTTCTGATCACCATGAGAGGCACAAACATTACGGAGCAGCTTTGCCTCATAAAATACAACATCCCGGCTGCGAACCACTTTGTTGGTTGATGGCAACCACACACGGTAGCCCATCTCACCTTCATCACCGTAGCCAACGAAGGTGCCCTTCTCGGACTTAGCATCAAGCTTGTTCCGGTCTTCCATGCGGATATGCACATATGCATCACAACCAAAGATGCGTAAGTGGTCATATGAGGACGGTTTGCCAGACCAAACCTCCTCAGGGATTCCACCTTTCAAAGCTGTGTGTGGAGATCGATTGCAAACATGAACTGCAGTTTTCAAGGCTTCTCCCCAAAAATCCTGAGAGAGATTAGCTGTGGATAGCATGCATCGAACTCTTTCACACAGTATACAATTATACCTTTCAGCCACACCATTTGAAGAGGGGCTATAGGGGGGTGTAAGTTCCCTCTTAATGCCATTATCATCACAAAATTTCTGAAATTTAGTACTAACAAACTCACCCCCATTGTCAGTGCGTAAGCATTTAATCTTCACTCCAGTTTGAGTATGAACAAATGCATAAAACTTTTGAAATGCAGCAAAAGCATCATCCTTAGATTTCAACAAAGTGATCCATACTTTTCGTGAGTGATCATCCACAAAAGACACAAAGTACTTTGAACCACCTTTAGATTTAATGGGCATGCAGCATACATCAGAGTGGACCAAGTCCAACTTTTCAGCCTTGCGAGAGGCACAAGAGGAGTAAGAACTCCTATTCTGTTTCCCATACAAGCAATCATTACAAAAATCAAGCTTGCTTCCTTTTGCATCAAACTTGTTCAAGGAGGACAAAATGGAGAGACCCTTTTGGCTCATGTGGCCAAGTCTCTTATGCCAAAGCTCCATGTGGGAGCGTACCTCTGCAAAAGCAATAAACTTACCAGACAAAGCCTGACCATGAAGGCTATATAATGTTCCTTTCTTGCATCCTTTTGTAATCAGCCTTGTGCCTTTGGTCAATTTCCATGTGCCATTTCCAAATATGGCCGTGTATCCCAAGGCATCAAGCTGGCCCACACACAGGAGACTGGTTTTCAAACCAGGCACATACCTCACATTTGGCAGCACAAACTCACTACCATCCTGCAAAGTCAAATTCACGGTGCCCATGCCTTCAATATTGCAAGCATGATCATTCCCCAAGAACACCTTTCCTCGGGAGCCTGCAGTGAAAGTTGCAAAACACTCCTTGATAGGAGTTACATGAAAAGAGGCACCCGTGTCAATAATCCAAGTCTGTGAAAGCACATCAGATTCATACATCAAGGCATGAATAACATCTGGTTCTGTGACATGCAAGTTATGAACATCAAGAGCATTAGCAGAAAAAACACATAGCACACCATCTGAGTCAGACAGTTCCTCTATGACAACACCAGAGGCCACATTGGCCTTACTCTTGTCCTTTTCGAACTCTTCTGCTTTGCTGGAATTACTCTCTTTTTCCTTCTTTTTGTCATTTGAATGACTGGATTTCTTCTTCCGGTCTTGCTCCATCTTGTAAAACTTGCAATCTGGCTTCTTGTGGCCTTTACGACCACACTGATAGCATGTAACATCAGACTGCTGGCCCTTGCTCTTGCTTCTACCCTTTGAATTGGTAGTAGTATTTCCCCGCTTGGTCGTCCTCCCTCGTGAGACATTTGCAGAACCGCTAGTCTCTGAGGTCTTCCTCCGGATATCTTCATTGAGAATAGCACCCCTGACTCCATCAAAAGTTAGGTTGGGATTTGTCCCAAGTGACACCACAAGTGTCTCCCAAGAGTCAGGCAAAGTAGTGAGCAAAAAGATAGCTTTCAACTTATCATCAAAAGCAGGCAATCCAAAATCCTGCATCTGATTAAGCACCCCTGTGAAAGCAGTAATATGCTCTATTGCATTCTTAGAATCATCAAGTTGCATATTCATGAGTTTCCTGATGAGATGTACCTGGTTCACTGGCGTGGTGATCTCATAGGTGCTTCTCAGCTTCTCCCAGACGGCATAGGCTGTTGTCAACCCTTTGAGGTCAACAAGAACCTCATCAGCAACAGCCATCTGGAGATAGGCAACGGCCTTTCTGTTCAGGACTCCCCATTCATCATCTGTCATAGCAGCGGGTTTGAACTGCTCAAGTGCAGTATCACATTCCCGCAGATAGAGGATATTCTGAATCCTCACCTTCCAAAGATCAAACCCAGTGCCTGCAAACTTCTTAATCTCTAGTAGACCCTTAAGATCACTTGTAGACGCCATGACTTATCAAACTGACACTTCAGAAAGTAAGCAATAGCAAGATGTTATGTACCAGATACAGGTTGACAGTAGGATGCTCGTAGATTGATGAAACAACTTCAAGTGAAGAAGACGGCGGAAGAGAATCACCGGATGTCGATGTAAACCCGAGGGGCAGCCGGAGATACTGCAAAAGAGGACCGGGGCAACTCTATATTGATGCTGAAGTGAATCCGGGGCAGTATGTTGCTGTCTTTGGGGCTGCTCGTAGTTCTTGGCTGCTGGAGGCAGCGTCGGCTGCTGCTAGTGGCCGTGGGGCTGCTGGCTGCAGCCCGGGCTGCTTGCTGGTGGCCGTGGGACTGCTGGCAGCAGCGTTGGCTGCTGCTGATGGCAGCCGTACAGCAGGGAGAGGAAAAACAGCAAACGCTGCTGATTGCAGCAGCACAGCAGCAGAAACGCAGCAAAGGGGGCAGCAGGGGAGAGGAAAACGCAGCAGAAGGGCAGCGTAGAGTGGAGCAGAAAACGCAGGAGAGGGGAAGAGCAAGAAAAACGCAAAACAGGCTCCTGCGTTTAAAAAAAACAGAGCAGCACTCTGAAAGAAAAAAAAAACGCACCAGATTGATGATAGAAGGGAGGTGTTTGACGCGAAAAACGCAGACAATCCCGTAGTCAAGTGGTGGAAGACACCTCTAACTCCATAGCTTCTGCATACAGCTTCCCTCCATAGCTCTGATACCAGTTGTTGGTGGAGAATGACTCAAACACAAGAGCTTGCAGCCAAGGAAGTGCAGAGGAGGTAGAGAAGAGTGAGAGAGAGAGAGAACTCACACAATGCTCAAGAATATCTTGATGTCTTATTGAGGCTCAAGGGAGACCTCATATTTATAGAGATACAAGGGTAAAGTTAGGGTTAGGTCTAATATGGGCGGGCGCCCAACTTATGGGACGCCCGGCGGACCAAATACAAAGAATGCCGTTACAAGGCCCAAATGGGGGCTAAATGTACAAGTAAATATATGGCCGCGAAGCTCTTGAAAAGAGCTACGCGATGATCAAGGTCCGGAGGCAAAACTGGGACTTTATACTCGACATTGAAGACCATTACCTTGGTTTTACCAAGGTTGAGAGAGAGAGAGAGAGAGAGAGAGAGAGCTGAGTGTTCAATATATTCTATAGTACAAAAAGGTACATCTTGGCTAGCCAACTAGCTGCCCATCAAAAGGTGGTAAAACACCTAGATCTATATCTAAGTCTATGACCCAGCTCCTAAAGAACTGAATGATCTAATCATGAGCAAGTGTGCCCTTTATATAGGGCTGGAAACCCTCTATGGACTGGCCGACCTACTGTCAGTCAGGTCCAGGACAAATATTCCAATATCATGTTGCACATCATCATCCATGTGGCAACTCCTTTTCCACTCTTTTGGTCGACAATCACACACCATACAACATTACATGTGACATTCTTATCTTTCCCACAATATCTTGTACCTCTAGGGTGCTTTCCCACATACACACAACACCGCGATTACATCTCTCAACACCCCCTATTAATCGAGGTGTTCCACAACTCACCCATCACCCATCAATGTAGCATTGCATAACCGCAATCGTTACCTCTTAACACTCCCCCTTAGGGTTAGGGTTTCAGAGAAACAGAGCACACACACACAGATGTACACAGCAGCAAGCTCTCAAGAGAGAGAGATGGTGGTGTCCTTTCAAGAGAGAGAGAGATGGTGGTGTCCTTTCACACCTAATATCCAAGGGGAAAAACCCAAAGGGAGAAAAGTGCCATTGATTAGCCCATGTTCACATGTGGCACTACTCATAGCATATATGCTAATAAACCCCCCTATAGTGGCAATGTGAACCTGTACAAGATCGATAGTAGATTGCTCTCTGTAGGAGAGTAAGACTAAAGCTTTGCGGAAAGCTTCAAACTGCTCTCGAGGCAACACCTTCGTGAACAAATCTGCAACATTATCCTATGTAGAGCAGTAAGATAATGTGATCTCCCCTGTATGAATCCTCTCTCTGACATAGTGATAATGAATCTCTGTGCTTAGTGCGTGCATGAAACACTGGGTTTCGTGCCATGGCTATAGCACTCTGACTATCAATGAGTATAGTGGTGGGTGTCTGTTGACACTCACGAAGATTAGTCATCAATCTCCTCAGCCATACACAATCTACTGTGGCTGTAAAGGCTGCCCTATACTTAGCCTCACAAGTAGATGCGGCAATAGTGGGCTGCTTTTTGCTCAGCCATGATATGCATGAATGCCCCAAAAAGAAACAATTCCCACTAGTGGACTGCCATGTATCATAGTCACCAGCCAAGCCTGAATCACTGTAAGCATGTAACTGCAAGCTGCCCCCCGTGGGATATACCAACGCAAGATCCAAGGCCCGAAGATAGCGGAAGAGCCACTTCGTTGCTTGCCAATGCTTTGTACCTGGGTAAATTTACTACACTAGGAAACCCCAAACTGAATATCTGGGCGTGTGTTGCGTAAATATATGAGGCAACCCACTGCTTGGCTCTCCCAACATCATACATGCTCAATTCCAGCCCTAGCTCCAAGTAGAGATGGGCTTACAATCTTCAAACCCGAATTTGTGCAACAGCTATTGAATGTACTTCGATTAGTGTACATAAATCCCAACATCTGTCTGCACAAATTGTATGCCCAAATAATAATGCAACAATCCCAAATCTGTCATCTCAAATGACGATTGCAATTCAGCTTTGAATGCTAAAATTTTATCCATGTCATTCCCAATTAGCTACATGTCATCCACATAAAGAATGAGCATAATCAAAGTACCATGATCCTCTTTCACATAGAGGGTGCTCTCCGTTGGACTATTGCAAAATCCCTACATGGTCAAATAAGTATGGATCTTCTCATACCAAGCTCGAGGAGCTTGTTTGAGACCATAAAGTGCTTTTTGAAGCTTGCATACTTTGTTTTCATGACCATGCATCACAAAACCAATGGGCTGATTTACATACACTTCTTTCTGCAAATCCCCATTAAGAAAAGCTGATTTTATGTCCAACTGATGCACTTTCCATCCATGATGGGCAGCCAATGCAACAACACATCTAATTGTGGCCATACGAGAAGTGGGTGGGAAAGTCTCATCATAATCAATGCCTTTTTGCTGGGCATTGTGGCCATACGAGAAGTGGGTGGGAAAGTCTCATCATAATCAATGCCTTTTTGCTGGGCATATCCTTTGGCCACTAGCCTGGCCTTGTACCTGTCAATGTACCTCCAAACTTTCTTTTTAACTTGTAAACCCACTTGTGCCAATGGGCTTCTTGCCAACAGGCAAGTCTACCAAATCCCAAGTGCTGTTTTTATGGATAGAATCCATCTCATTTTGCATGGCTTGCATCCGATGCTCATCCTCATGAGCCTCTTCAAATGAATCTGGCTCATCTGCATCACAAAGTATACTCATGCAAGCAACATCTACGTGTTCTCTTGCATTACGTGAACCAGCCTGTGTCCTGCTAGCAAGTGGAGCTGAAAGTTTGCTCTCTTGTAAAGTGCGGAGCAGCCAACGAGGTACAACCCTCCTCCGTTGCTGTCCACTCTTGCTCCACTGCTTCCTCCATATTTTGAGGTGTAATGAGCTCATTCATGGGCTGATTTTGAGCACCCAAATGCTGTCCACTGGAAAAAGTTGATGGCTGATCTGTTGAGCCATCAATTCCCAACCGGAGAAGTCCTTCAAACATGTTATGTGGGCCCGAAGGTGGCTGTCCAGAAGATTCAGCCAATGGCTGGTTTGAATTTTCAGCAAATACAACATCTCTACTATCCAAAATCCTTTGTGTGGAAGGATTAAAGAGACGATGGCCTTTACTGCCACTGCTATAACCCACAAATATGCACTTAGTTGCTTTGTCATCAAGCTTACCTCTCAACTGCTAAGGTACATGTGTATATGATATACATCCAAAAATTCTAAAGTGGTCAACTTTAGGTTTCCTTTCGTGCCAGGCCTCATATGGTGTGATGGTTTTCAATGCTTTGGTAGGGCATCTATTCAACACATGTGTAGCACACATTATTGCCTCCATCCAGAATTTGTGAGGCAATCCTTCGCCCTTAACCATGCATCTAGCCATTTCCATCAAAGACCGGTTCTTTCCCTCAGCAACCCATTTTGTTGAGAAGAATATGGCATCGTGCATTGATACTTTATGCCTTTCTCTACCATAAATGTTTTGAAAACAATGGACATGTATTCCCCCCTCGATCTGTACGAAGAGTCTGCACTTTGCAACCTGTTTGATTTTCAGCTTGAGCCACAAAATGCTGAAAAACATGCAAATATATCAGATTTGGCCTTCAAGGGATACACCCATGCAAATCTAGAGTAGTCATCGATAAAGGTTACAAAGTATAGATGCTTTCCAAGAGATGGTGTCCGCATAGGACCACACACATCACTATGCGCAAGCTATAATTTCCGGACAGCCCTTGTTGATCCATCTTTTGGAAATGCATTTCTGTGCATCTTACCCAATATGCACCCTTCACATACATGTTTTGGTGGTGGCTCTACATGAGGCATATCCTATACCATATTATGCCTTTGCAATAGCATCAAACTGCCATAATTCACATGCCCAAACCTGGCATGCCACAACTCTGCCTCTACATGGCAGGTGTCAGAGTGGTAACCACATGATCATGCTCTCTCCTGTCAAACTTGTCAAGCTGATATAACTCATGGTACAATATGCTGGAAGTGACCAATGCATAGCCACCTTCACGGTCTTTCACTGTACATCTATCGTCCTCAAAGTTGACTACATATCCTCTTTTAGCAAAAGTGGAGACGGACAACAAGTTCTTCTTAATCCCCAGCACATACAATACATCTGAAAGACATAAGTCTGCACCATCTGCTATTGTGAGAATCACCTCACCAACACCCTGAACACGATAAGAAGAATTGTTTGTACATGTTACCCGCTTGCCTTTTGGGGCAGCCATAAGCTTCTTAAACAAATCCCTCCATGAGGTGATGTGTTTAGAAGCACCACTCTCAAAATACCATGCGTCATGTGTTTCATTGACACTGAGAGACATATGCTCTAAAGATGCATCATAACTGCAAGTGATGAAAGTCCACTCATCCTGCACAAGATTTACTGATGTATCATCTTTCCCTGCAGGTGATGAAGAAGAATCTACAGCCATGCCGCTTTCCTTTTTCTCTTTCTGCACTCTTTCAAGTAATGACCTGGCTTCTTGCAGTAGTGACATTTGCCCTTTCTTTTGGACTTGCCTGCATCATCTTTAGCCTTTTGTGAAGGCTGTCCCGAATCAGCCTTTGGCTGAAAACTGTGTTTGGCTTTTCCCTTGCCCTTGTCTTGGGCAGCAAAAGCCCCATCACCACGCATGCTAGAAGATTTGTTCTTCTGATTCTACTCCTCCTATAGCAACAAACCAACCAACTCTTCAAACAAGATTGGTTCAGGGTTACCCCGCATAGATAAAGTGAGCGATGTGTGGAAATTCAAGTAGGTTTCTGGCAAAGATGATAGTGTCCTGAAAACCAACTCCTTTTCGGAAATGACCTCATCAATGTTGAGTAGCTGTTCCCAAAGATCTTGGATCTTCGTAAGATAATCAACCATACTATCACCTTCGTTCATGTCCAAGTTCTCAAGCTCTTTCTTGAGAAATGAAATCCTAACCTCATTCTTTGCCTGATACATGGTTTCAAGTACATCCCAAGCTCGCCGTGAGGTCCTACAAGACCGACTATGCAGTATGATTGATCGCTTTATTGACAAAGCAATCAAAGCCATCGCTTGGGCATTTCAAGTATCCCATCTTTTCTGCTAGAACGGAGCATAACATAAATGACAAGATTGGCAAGAGTGACAAGAATATTGGACGACACTTGTATTACTCCCAGACACTGTTACACACCCTTCATTGTATCATGCACACCCAGCAGAGGTCACATTAAGTAGGACGGCACACAGGTTGAAAAAGACAAACATCACTTGTATTACTCCAAGATACTATTACATGCCTTTCACTGTATCATGCGCACCCAGCAATCACAGTATGTAGGATAGCACACAAGTTGAAATAGGCAGACACCACTCAAGGTTACCGATAGGATATAGTACGAAGAATGTTCTCAAAGATGTTTCAAAGGACCATTTAAACGATTCCTGTAAGTCGTGGTAGAGTCGGTGGAGTAGGTGGCATCTCCTATCCTGGTAGATGCCATGAGAGTGATAGGCCTTCGGTGGAATCTCCTATCTTCGGCAGATGCCCGTTGGAGTGTCGTTGCAGTGCCTTCAATGCCAGCATGTGCCCCTCTCATGTATTCGTTGGACGGTGCGCCTCCATTCCCAGATAGTCCACCAATTGCTCTGGAATGATTCCTCTAGGGTTGATCCACTATGGCGGTGTGACGATGTTACGGTGTGGTGGCGGTCCAGCCGATGTGGGCACCCTTGTGGCTAACGGTCACCCACCGCTAGAGTGCTCACCGTCCTCAGTGAGGAAGATAGAAAAAGAAACGGCCTCAAACAAGAAGGAAGGCGAGTATGCTGTTTTAAGAAAAGGTTTTTTTTTTTTGGGGGGGGGGGGGGGGGCACTGTTGTACATTACAAAGACTGAATGGTGGGTGTTAGGGCAAAAGAGACCAAAGGACCAAATATGTGAGAGATCAGAGCAAATCACACAGCATGCAATGGTGATATGTATATAAATGATAAAGTCCAATACAGGAGCTCTATGTGAGACTCCGAACGAGCAAAGAAGGCTGCTGTCCCAAAAACGCAGACAACAGTCCCGAAGTAAGCCTGATGTAAGCACCGATATATGCCTGATGTAAGGCTGATGTGAGCTGAGATGTAAGTGCTGATGTAAGCACAGATGTAAAGATGTCCTGATGACTGCTGAAGTAAAACGCGGAAGTATGCTGAAGTGAAACGCAGATGTATGCGGCCTGTACCACCAGCAGCAACCGGAGAGGAAAAACGATGATAATCACCCCTGATGTAGGCGGCCAGTTCAGCAGCAGCAGAGAGTAGGTTCCACTCGTCTCGTAGGCGGCCTATACCAACAGCAGCAGCCGGAGAAGAAAAATGCAGATGATCTGCCCTGATGTAGGCGACCAATCCAACAGCAGCAAGGAGTAAAAATGCTGAGGTTCAGTCCTGAAGTAGGCGACCAGCAGGGAAGTAGTCGTGATGGATGTGTTCATAAGGATGAGCCTCATATTTATATGGAAAGGGAGGGTGCTGGTCGGCCAGCAGATAAAAAGTGAAGTTTAAATGACTAAATAGCCCTTTTTGGGCTGGGTAAAATACCCTTTTGGGTATATTTTCACACAGTGGGGTCAAGAAAAAAAAAGTACAATGATTTTTTTTAAAATTCTTTTGCGGGGTAGTACAGACGGCAAGTAGGAGAGTACGGAAGGTGAAGTGGATGGTGCAACTAGTTGTGTGGGCGTACCTCCAGGTGGAAGAGGGTATGAAGCAGAGATGAGGGGTGCCTAGTGCCGGGCAACGAGTGTGGACATCGGGTTGCAAAAGGACAAGGAAGAAGTGAATGGTGAGCAGGCAAGGAGCATCAATTAGGAGGCGTCAAGGGAGGAGAGTAGGAAGAGGTGTGAAGGGGTGAGTAGGAGATGGAGATGGGAGGTGGAATGGTGGAGGCGACTAGGAAGAGGTAAGGGAGGCGAGTAGGAAAACCACGGGGGGACAAGTAGGAAATTGGAGGAGGGGGGGGGTATGAGACTATTGGGGGAGGCGAGTATGAAGGTTGGCCAAAGGGAGGCGAGTATGAAAAGTTAAATAATGGAGGGGGACAAGTATGAGAGATGGACAAATTTTTTCCTTTTTTCTTTTTCTTTTTTTTGGTCAAAAAGGAGTATGAAGAAGGGATGGAGGCGAGCATGTAGTTTGTGCCAAAAAACTTAAGGATCGAGAGGACACGTGGGAGGTGAGCAAGGAGATAATGTGCCAAGAAAGACAGAAGAGACGAGTGTGAGGTTAAACACCTGGAGAGGCGTGAGCATGAAATTGGTATGGGGTAGGTGAGTATGAAAAAAAGAGGGGGGGCAAGTATGAAAAAGGCAAAGAGGGGAGTATGAAAAAGACCAAGAGGGGGCAAGTATGAAAAAGGACAAGAGAGGGGTGAGTATGAAAGAAGCAGGGGGAGCGAGTATGTAAAATTGAAGTTCTCACAACATCAAAGGCAAAGAAAGGAGAGGAAGGGAGAGGGGTTCCCTCGTCAACAATTGCCTTGGAGAGGAGAGTGGGATTGTAAGGAGCCAGTTGTTGGAGAAGTGCCGTATTGTTCTTCCCTCCAAGACTTAGGACACTCCCCCAAGCGGATGGTAGGTTCTTCCATACGCACTTATGTAGATGCCTTGTGCTGATGCAGTGGGGGATCGGTTGGGTTCTCGTTGACTTGAGAGGGGTTTGACCATCCTGCCCCCTCTGTGGCGACCCATGACAGTTTCCCCTAGACCTGCTGCCTCATAGTGCTTTGATGGAAAGTTGGTGGAGTCGTTTGGTACCTCTGTGATGTCCACCATGTGGGATGTCAGGCCTTCCGCCGCTTGGAGCCAATCAAGTAGTTCCAACTCATCACCATGGGAAACAAGGCCTTCTTTAGACATGGGCCAAAACGTGGTCAGCTAAGGGGTGGGGGACGAAGTGGGGGTTACTCTAGCACCAAGGATCCCTTGGTCCAGACCTTCCAATTTCAGCTCCTGTGGACTGTGCTCCTGGGGAATCCAAAAACAGTCAGAACCCCAGTCATGTAGGTACTCATGTGCTTCTAAGCCACGGTTGACCAACGAGTAGTGAGTAGGCCCCTCTGACTTCAGCGAGCTAAATCACCACAAAGTCAAGTAAGAATGGGATTCCCTAGATTACTACAGTGATACCTTCCACTAGGCCTCTGGAAGTCACCTTACGTTGGTCGGCCATCCGAACACAGAAGTTGGCTGGTCTCGTTACCTTGAGACCTCCTGCATGGAGTGGGCATTAGGTTTACCCCAAAGCCACCATCAACGATTGCCCCGGAAAGTGGGGTACCATGAATCTCCACAAAGAGGTGGGAGCTCTGGTAGTCACTAAGGGAGGGGTTGGTGCAGCTAATAACCATGCAACCGGCAATGCGTGATCCTGTAGGGAGTGGGAACCCACCACTCCATAAAACTGTTTTTTTTTTTTCCCGAAACTTCCTTGGTCAAAAGGTTTCGAGGTTTTTTAAAAACGTTTCAAAATTGATTGACATGCAAAGCACACACTGTTATCATAATTTTTAATGGTAGTAGGGGACAAACCTCTACACTCTGGAGGCGGTTATGGCTAAGATCGAGTCTCACGAGGTTTGCAAGCACGTCCAACCGAGCCACCTGCAACAAACAGGAAGTGGATGGAGCTTGCTTTCTGATTATTGAGTATAAAAACAATGCAATGTGATGGAAGGTTCTTATTCTTGTATGGTCACCCACATCGTGTAGCTCTTTGCGAGGAAGGGAGAGCTCAGTGATGGAAGAAGGCGGGGTCCCTTTGTTTGCCGTAGCGATGAGCTCAAGCGTCAGCTTCACCATTCTCTTTGTGATGATCTGTGCTATTTTTTTTTTTTAACGGGTTTAGACAGACCTTACTGCTGGTTTCTTTTTTTGGGAAGAATATTATATTGTATTTATAAAAATCGGTGGTTTTCCTATTTGTTTGATTAAGGAATAAAATATGTAAAAGAGCTAACTAAAGGTGGTTTCTAAGAGGGTTTAATAATAAAAGCTGTAAATTTTGCAAAATATAGAAAATTTATCTACACTTATGTGATATAGAGGTTTTACACCTATAAATGATAAACTTTATTTAGAGTACTAGATTTAAAAAAATTTGTTCTTCCTAATGAAATACTAGGTCCCTCTTCAAATTTTGAGACATATCTTGTGTGAGTTCTTAAACTCAAACAAGAGACGTGATTATAATGTATAATATGTATTAGATTATAGTATATATAATGCATCGTATAAAATGCTACATATTTATATAATCAAATTTATTTTCACATTAAAAGTAATACATGAGAAAACTATTGTAAATACCAATTATTATAATTAATGCAAATAGAAGTATTGGATTTATAATCTATTATTTTATTTTGATTATATGTATGTATATTATATATATATATATATATATATATATATATATATATATATAGAGAGAGAGAGAGAGAGAGAGAGAGAGAGAGAGAGATTAAAACTCAACAACATTTAGGGTTGACGGATTTCAAAAACAGCACACACCATACCCCAATAATGTTCTTTAAAAAAGGCCTAGTCTTGGAAATGTGTATATGTGTTCTTTTGTGATTTGCTAAAAAGTGTCACACGTCTAGCCCTTTATTATGCTAAAAAGTGTCACACGTCTAGTCCTTTATCATGCTTAATCATTTAAAAAAGGATGCCTCTCCTAGAGTTTGATGCAACTAAGATGCACACACCAACATGGGTATCATTCAATTCCCCTTCACACTATGCAAATCCAAAAATGTGCTCAAATTTTAAATTGGTGCTCAAATGAATTTTTCCCCTCAAAATAACCATTGTTTCTTAACTGTCACTAACATGCCCCCCCCTACCCTAGGTTGTTTTAGCATTAACAATAACTCTTTCTCTAAATTCATAAATGTTATCATTGTACATCCACCTTCCTCAACTTAGAATTCTCGAGGGCAAGGATCGCTTAATATGTTTAGAGTGCTACGTAACCAAGTAAAGGGACAAAGAACCTAAAGCTTAACTTGAAAACCCCAAACTAAGGAAACATGGATGAGTGCACGTTATGCAACTACAAGTGCAAATAAAGAGAATATATACAAGTGTGAGTAGATAATACAAATTAGACCAGTAAATATAAAAGAGTTCTTCTAGCATGGTCCCATAACAATTTACATCAAATAATAATGGGGAAGGGTGAACCTTGGTGTGGACCATCATAAGCTCCAATAAGAGTCTTTTTGGTTAGAGAACAATGGACAATGTACACATGATTCTACTTCATATATGCAACATGTGTGCGCTTGATCATCCACCATCTCTTCCTTCTTTAGCTCCAAATGTGTGCATGTACTCAAGGCATCTAGGCTTCTTTCCATTTTATACCTTCATCTTTTGTGTGTGTGGAGGTTTTGTTGTTGCATTGGCTCCATCCATCCTTGTTTCTTTTCGAGCATTGCTTCATTTATGTATAGTAGATGGAGATCAACATTGCCATGTTATCATTCACGTTATTCCAGGCATTGCATCTCTCCATGTCATTTCTTCCTTCTTCTATGATGGTGGAAATAGCCCTAGCTTTTTCCTATTTCTTGGTCGTCATGTTGTCATTCACACTATTCCATGCAAAAGAAGAAAAGGAACTTATTAATCTTATGAAGGACTTGCTGAGGTTGATCTCGTTGAGCCCCATGTGAAGACCCTAAACCAATGTATATTTTAACTCACCTAATAGAGAAAGAAGAAAAGGAACTTATCAATCTTCTCAAGAATTCAAGGATGTGTTAGCATGGAAGTACACAGACATGAAGGGAGTTCGACTTGAAGTTTGCAGACATACAATTCCCATCATGGATGATGCACAACCTGTAAGACAAAGAGCTTGTCCTATATGAATCCAATTATGGAAAACTTATGTGTGAAGAGATTAATAAACTGATTAAGGTAGAGTATATTTACGAGATTGAACACATAGAATGGGTGTCCTCGTACCCAAAAAGAACTAAAAACTTTGTGTGTGTGTGTGTGTGTGTGTGTGTGTGTGGATCTTAGGAAAGTAAATACTATAATTACAAAGGACCATTATCCTTTGTCGTTTGTGGAACATGTTTTAGAAAGAGTTGCTGAAAAAGAAGCTTCCATCTTCATAGAGGGCTTCTGTGGATATAATCAAGTTTAGACTAACCCTATGGACCAACACAAGATAAATGGGACACCTTTGCTTACAAAGTTATGCCTTTTAGTCTAACCAATGCGCCAACAACCTTCCAAAGATAAATGTGTACAACATTCATGGGATTATCTCAGAGAAAATGACCTAGTTGTGGAATCTCTTTGGTGGAAAGAGCATTTGAGTTGTCTTAGAAAGGTATTTCTTAGATACAGGCTCTATAGGATCTCTTTGAATCCCTAAAAATGTCAATTTATGGTGAAACATGGTGTTATCCTAGGACATATTGTGTCAAAGAATGATATTTAATTGATGACAGTAAAATCAAAGCAATTTTGGAATTACCATCTATTTATGGGACATGTCAATTACTATAAAAGATTCATTTTCATGCATGTTGATATTTCATGTGCTCTCTACCAACGTTTGATTGTCTCTTGCTCCTCTTTTTCATGTATGTTGATATTGCCTATGCTCTGTACCAACTTATTTATTGTCTTTTGCTCCTCCTTTTCAAGTTGTCTTAATTCATTATAAATGGAGCCTAGATGTTGTACACTCCCATTGATCTTGATATGCCCAAGGATAGACAAGGAAAAGATGAAGTCCTTCGTAGATGTGTCCTTGAGTGGTCGTGCTTGAAGAAGCACATAATGGCATAGCAAGTGTGACATTTTCAAGCAGAAACCACAACCAAGAAGATTCTTCAATCAGGGTTGTGGTGGCCTACTTTATTTGGAGATGTTGCATAATTTTTTAAAAGAGGTAACGAATGCCAACAATTTAATGTCAGTCATCATAAACAAGAATCACATGCCTCTAACTAACATAATGTCCTTACAAGTTTTTCAAAAAAAAAAACAGTTTTGGACTTTGTTGGTCCAATTAGCCTTGAAGGGAAATCTACTCGTGTAAGGTATATAAGTTTCTTCACAGAGCACATTATCTTGAGATATGGATTTCCATTGGGACTAGTAAAAGTGACATCGGAACTCATTTCATCAATAAAGTGATCAAGCTAGTTCTGGCTGAATTAATGGTTATCCATAAAAATCTTCTCAGTATTATCCACAGGCAAATGGCCAAGCTGAAAGCACCAAAAAGATCTTATGCACTATTTTAAAAAAAACCATAAATGAGAAACGAAATGACTACGAAAAAAATTTGCCAGCAACTCTACGGGCTTATAAAGTCACACAACTTTTGATAGGAATGACTGGGAACAAAAAAAGTTGCCAGTAACTCTATGGGTTTATAGAGTTGTGTACAAAACTTTGATAGATGGACTGACCCTATTCCATCTAGTGTATGGGCTTAAATCTGTTATGCCTATTGAATTTATAGGACCATCTAGATGGGATAACCCCATTCCATCTAGTTTTGGGCTCGAAGCTATTACGCCTATGGAATTTATAGTGCCATCTCTCCGAGTTATAATAAGTGCAAGGTCAACTAGCCGAGAACTTTCAAAGAGATTAACTCACCTTGAGCAATTGGATGAAACAAGGCTATGAGCAACCTATTGGCTTTATGCTGAGAAGCTTCGTAGAAAGAATTGGTTTGATAATCACTTGGTCAAACGAGAATTCAATGAGGGTGTCCTAGTACTCATGTACACAGTCAAGAAAAACAAATAGAAGTTGAAGTTGTTGAGTTTAGGACCCTTAAAAATTTCAAAGTTCACACACTCTTGCACATAGCTAGACTTAAAATGTTGGATGGTATTGACTCCTATGTTAGGGGATTCTTTAGCAAGAAAGTCTATGTTATCATCAACAACAAATCAAGAGAAATTGTGTTTGATATATTGAATCAAAGAATGAATTACAATTAATCACACAAGACACAGCCATCCTTTCTATGATTCGCGCTCCCAGGGATATATCAAATCAAATCATAGATTTCATTAAGAAACAATTGTTAATGATAATGATAATCATGAATTCTTTTTTTTTATCATCAGAGATTAGAGATTTGAATGTAGTCTTGAAAGAATTAGACATTTGAATGTAATCTTCGACGTTGAATGAACTCCATTGATTTCTCTATTTAAATCCTTCAATTCTTCAAGATTGGGCTTAAATTGGCCTTAGATATCCATATTTTTGGCTCTTCTCTCGGCTCTTCTAGATGAGAGAACCACTCAAAGTAAAGGCACTAATAATGCATTCCTCTCACTCAAAGCCCTCAAGGGTGCCCTCAAGGGTAGTCGTGTTGATGAAGAGAGAGACATAGAGCAGCAGAAAAGCTCTTCCACGATCAACAACATAAAGGCATCTAAAACAGAAGAGAAAGAAGGAGCACCATCTAAGAAGCAAGTCACCAACCAGTCATAGCAAACAACTGGCTGCTCATAGGCAAGGTCCTTAAGCCAACAAGGAGAGTGGCAGGCCATTCTAAGGTCAATGCCAGCACTAGGTGCCTGAGCCGTGGACGAGGCATCAATAACACACAAACACTTCTCCTGCCTGGTATCTCACAAGCACTGTAGTTGAAGGAGCAAGAAGAGTAGCAGTCAGGCAAGGCAAGCATCAACAAGTGCAGATTCAATAGCTCCTTCGCAGCGCAGTAGTGCAAGAGAGAATAGGAAACTGGTATCAGTCCCTACTATAGGCAGCCTATCAAAGCAACGTACGTGGCATCAAATGGATGGCAGCCATCTCTTAGAGCAAAGCCACACACGGCAGCATCAGCTATCGTCCCCAGCATAAGCATAAAAGCGAATCTCTATAGTGGAGGCGGCGGCGGTAGAAGCCATCCATTCGTAACCACAAAATCTTTATCTTAAAAAGATTATATATATATATATATATATATATATATATATATGTTTTTTCTTTTAAACCTAAACGTTAAGGGGGCATTCATATGGAGAGCATGAGAAATAGTACCAAAGGAATGAACATATAGGTTTTATCTTTTAAACCTGGGGCATTATGACAAAAAAAGAACCAAAGGAATGAGCATGCTCATTGGGAAATCATCACACATTTTGGAAAGCATGAGTGCACAAAACATTACCCTAAGCATGCCTAAAGCACAAGTGCATCACATGACCATAGCACATAGCATGGCATCTAGACGTAAAGATTCACATGCATTAAAGGGAATTAAGCACAAGACATCATGCAAAGAGCTTCACGTCCACACTAAAGAACTAGTCAAAAGTCAGAGTCAAAGCCAAGAGCAAAAGGCCGAGAGCCGAGGAAACAAGAAGGAATCTCCATTAAGCAAAAGCAAGGAGATCTCAAGCAAGTAACAATACTAAGCAACAAAGGAGCTCCCAAGCACTACCCTAATCAATTCATATGTTTTAAGCCACCAAATGAGTAGATATGTCTATTAAGTCTGAGCACAAGAAAGATAGGGAGTGAGTATGAATAATCCCAAACATGTACCAAACCTAGCAAGAAGCCACATGAGCAAGCTCGAGTTATTCCATATGAAGTAACAAAGCTAAGATGTACCACCTCATATAAAAGGGGTCACCTTCAAGCAATCAAATCAAGCAAGCTCTCAAGTCTTTCTATGAGTACAAGTCTTAATCTTATAACTAATTGAACTTGATTCTAAAGCTTAATAAGTTTTTTTTTCATCATTAAGCAGCACATCCACCTTAGCTTAGGGTTTTGCATCATCTCTCTAGCCCATGAGCATCCATAGCCATATCCTAATATGCTATGTTTTTCAACTCTAGCCCCCAAGGATCCCTTAGTCGGGGTGTTACCTTGGGCCCCAGCTTCTAATGCTTGACTATCTCCTAACCATCAATGATTAGAATAACGACCCCATAGGCATCTAAGCCAAGGTTCCTACCAAACACATGTGCACCAATGGTTTCTCCTTATAATGGGGTCTTTTACAAATGTGCACTAAACATAGATGTGAGATACACGTTGAGAGTTGGGCATTGCGTGCATACTAACACCAAACACCACTTAGAACTTGTCAGGGGGTATGCTATGGTAAAAGTTACAAATTTGGCCAAAGAAGCTTTTTTCTTCCCATGCCTGATGAAAAGAAAGCCCTAGAGACTCCTGATGAAAAGAAAGCCCTAGAGACTCCTGATGACTGCAGAGCCTTAGACATGGGTTCACAAACATCCAAACTTTGTGCATATTAAGCCTCCACTAATTTTAAAATCATCAAGAACATTTTTTTAAAGATAAAATGTTCATAAAACGTTACAAAAAAACATGTAAGCCAAAACCTTTGAAAAAGAATATAGGATTAGCTATAGCGGTTCTTTAAGGCATGTAAACCTTGGTTTGTGTGGCACTCTCAACAACATGACACATGTTGCAGATACCATGTAGGATTTTAGCTTTTGTATGATGTGTTGCATCACCTTGATGGGCATACCTTTGAGGTGCCTCTCACAGCCCTTAGAACGTTATCCACTCATTGTTGTGTCCACACAGAGGGTGATAGTTTCCATAGGACTATTTACGTGGAGGGCACATGTGCTTCATGTGGACCACTTCATGTGGATCTCTAGCAAGGCTACATATACAATGTAACAAGATGCACATGAGTTGGAGATGGTGTGATGGAGAGGCACTAGAATCATTATCTTGCACTTGTTTTTCACCACTATCAAAAATATAAGGGCTAATATCTATAAGTGAAAATAGAAAATGTTGTCCAAATGACAGACCACCAGCGCTGCCGAGAGTAGCATAATAAAGCCCAAAAGAAGAAGACCAAAGGTCTCAGAGGATAACCTTTTGGATGCAGATGGATGGACCATAGTTCACCATTCCACCAAAACCTAGCTTGGAGAACCTAGAGTTAACTGAGAAAGGATTAAAGTTAGAGTGGTTAGATTAAGTCAAAGGGAGGACGCTTGGGTGTTTATCTACCATGTCCCAAAAAGTTATCAGGTTTTACAGGACCAAGGAGGAGAAATGGAAAAGCTTAGGGAGATAGAACTAGGAGATAAGACTAGGACCATGGACTTTGATTATAATCCCTTTACCATTACCAATTTCCTTGACTCTTTTGATTCAGAAAATGACATAGGAAAAGAAGAAGTGGATGAACAACTGGTAGAGGTAACACTCAATAAGGAATTAGTGGGGGCAGAAGCACTTTGATTACCATCAAGTTGAGGTAGATCCTCTAACATCCCATGTTTCTATAAAAGCATTAATCCACTTATCTATGTATGGCTAAACCTATCATGCCACATTTAGCATTTTTTATTACATTTGAAGTATCTTCCATCATCACATTTGAAGTATCTTCCATCATCACACTTGTTAAACATATCCATTTTGTACAAACCATGGTTGAGAGTTCCAATAAGCACAATTTTCATGTTATATTCTCTACTATCATTGACAACACATTGTTGGCACACATAACAGTGTAACCAATCTACACAGATTCCATATTATTGACTAAATTTCTTTGAGAAGTAATGTGCTTGGAAGAACCATTATCAAGATACCAACTATTTGAAGTAGTTGTGCACTGAGACATGAATACTAGTTAGGATCAAAGTTGTAAAAAACCATAAGTGAGAATTCTTCAAGGACAACATTCATAGTCCTCTTTCTCAGCACTCTGGATTATCTAGGGAAGAATTGGTAGAGCCTTTGCTGTTGGATTTCTTTTCTTCTTTTCCTTATTCGACGTTTAAAATAAATTTTAATTACATGGCCGAGCTTTTTTACAATACTGGTAAGTAACCTTCTTTAGCATATTGGAATCATCCTTAGCCTCAAAAGATTGGCTTGAATTATTCTTCTAATGGAACTTCTTGCCTTTATCCTTGGTGACAAGAGCCTAATCCACTGCTAGAACTGATAGATGCATTTTTTTTTACTGCTCCTCCCCTGCAGCAATAAGCAAACAAGCTCCATGTAGGTAAGAGGGGCTGCATTGCCTCTCAAAGAAAGCCAAAGGGAAGTATTGAAACTCATATAAGATTTATGCAAAGAGTTGAGGGCGATATTAATCATTTCTTTATCAAGAATAATCTTTATGCCAATGGAACCTAGTGCAAAGCTCAGTCTGTAGGATCAGAGAACCATTCGACATAACTTCTTATGATCAAGTTGTTGGTGGATACATTATATATTTGTATAACTCATGGTGGCCATACATTCAATTTGGTGTGTACAGCTTTCAAAGTTTATGCATTGCCCAAGTACTAAGCCTTGGTAGTTAAATGTATCTTTAGATACTTACAAGCCACTCAAGACCTTGGATTGTTCTATGCCAAGAGGGGGGTGATTTAGAATTGCAGGCTTTCTCTCTCTAACTGGGCTAGAGATTATGATACATGATTGTCCACATCTGGAAAAGCTACTTCTTTCTTATCAACTTGTGCATCTCTTGGCTAAGCAAGAAGCAACTAATTGTGGCAACCTCGACTTGTGAAGATAAATAGATAGTAGCATTAATTATGATAATTAAATGTGTATGGAATAGAAGATTGATGGAGGATACCTATGAAATATTAAATGTGTATGGGATAGAAGATTGATGGAGGATACCTATGAAATATTAATGGAGCTTGATGATGTGTTTAAATTTCCAATTTATCTTGTAGTTCTTAACTTTAGGGCATAGATCATTGTGCTTATGCAATCTCAAGATTTCCTTGATGATGAAGAGCCTTCCTTCTCAATTTACCTAGCTCAAGATTGACACCAAACCTTATGGTATCATGATTTTACCACTTTTTGAGGAAAAAACCTTGATGTTGTTGGTCCTACTTTTGCTCCTTCACTAGTGCTTTGCCAAAAAAATAAGGTAGTTAAATATCCTTTTCATAAAGTTTATGGCAGTGTTTACAAAGCCAATTGGTAAATTTAGGGCTTGAAGGACCATCGTGGTGGACAGCCCGTGTCTCCAGGTGTTCCATTATTCCTCTACTCATGTGTATTGTGTTCATTTAGCTCATGTCTTCTGCGCTTTAGGTGAATTCAAAGGAGTTTTTTCTTCTTAACAGTAGTGCTCTGTTAAGTGTTAGTTTGCTAGGACTGAAGGCTAGGTGGGTTTGAGAAAGTGTGCTTTGATGCACTAGAGTCAATTATATTGTTGTTTTTAATAATTAGTCTAGATCAGGTTGCATCAAGGGTTTCCCTTTGGTGAACAGTCTCTAGTGCTTCATGAAGCAGGTCAAAAACTAATTTCAAACACGTATGTTCTGCTAAAGTTATTTTTTTAAAAAAATAGTTTTTTAGTTTTTTTTCTAGACTCATGTCTCTAGGCTCACGTGTGTTTTAACTCACATCTAGCCTCTAAACTCATGTCTCTCAGCTCACATGTGTTTAATTCAAGTTTGTATGCTCACGCATTTTTTGCATGAACTAGGTTCATCTACTTTACTTTTATGAAATAGGCCTACTTGGGGCACAAAATTTTATGCAATAGGCCTATATGACGAGGTTGATGTTGTGCAATTATTATTCTTTAATGCTCCAATAATTACAAAGGACAAGAATTTTTCTTTAAAGTGGTAGCACAAATTGTATGACAAGAAAATCCTTAAAAACATGAGTTCTTAAGAACATGAGAAGGTATGTCCTTACAAGTCTTTGAGACCGTAAGAATTAGTTGGTACAATATATTAGGTATACTTACCTCTAGACTCACGTCCAATTGAATCATGTTTGTTGACTCACATCTCTAGACTCATGGCTCACATGTACAGACTCATAGCTCACGTCTCCGGGTGCATGGCTCACATGTACAGACTCATAGCTCACGTCTCCGGGTGCATGGCTCACATCTCTAACCTCATATGTGTTGTGTGTTTGACTCACGTCTTTTTTCGTAGGCTCCAAAATTATATATTTTTTGGAGTGTGACCTTCTAGTCAACACCGGACAATATTGGGTGATCCTAATAGCGTGGAATGGATAGAGGATCCTAATAGCTTGGAGTGGATGTATAAACGAAGCGACGCCTTAGGCTAGTCTCCATCGGTGGTGCTAAATATGTTCAAGATCTTACCTTAGCCTTGTTAAATCATATTTTATTAGGCCTTGCCTAAGAGCTACAATTGTAATCCCCTAGCCATTGCATCCTACTCCTATTCAAGCAAGTATCCAGCTAGAGCACAAGCAAGCAAAAGTAGAGAAGAAGCGGAGCTTACAAGTATTCTATTGCAAGGGAATGATTGTGTATTGCTTATTATTTTATTATAAGGGAATGATTATGTATTGTTGTGTCAAAAATGACTTATATACAAGTGACTTGTTTTTATACTAGACTGGCTAAACTTAAAAATGATCCAACCTCTTATTATTACTAGTCTTCAATAAATATTATGTACATGAAGTCCTTAGACTTTCCCTATTTGATATTAAGCTCAAGTTAAGGTCATTTTATATGCTCCAAGGCATCTTACAAAAGATAAGTGCCCGTTTGACTGGGTAAGATGGCAAAGTGCCTTATGGTAGTTGGGGGGTGAAACCATGTTAACATACGAAGTGGTTCACATAACCACCACCATCCTTGGCTTCCAAAAGTAACCATATATGTTATAAATAACCAAGGATGGTGGTGGTTAACATAACCACCACCATCCTTGGCTTCCAAAAGTACCATATATGTTATAAATAAAGGAATCAAATGAAAACCCATAATTTTTAAAACTGTTGTATCAACACTGTAGTTGAAAGTACCTCTTAGCACTAGTATGCCCATACCAACATTTCTATGCCTGTTGCTTCTGTCAGGCGCACTAATGCTTGGTCCTCCCTATAGAAACCTCTTTGTGGAACATACTCTAGATAATACCTTGCGATGCAATGAAGAATATACTTCGTCCTGTAAAGGTGTCTCTAATGAAACCACATCATCTGGCATGAGCTCTAGTGGTGAAGATATATCCACTAGCATATCCTTTTGTGGTGTGATCTTTGTAGAAATCACCTCTACGGCCAACTCTTCTAATGGCTATGAAGTATCTCTTGGGGAGCTTGCTTCTTAGCCTCTACTACATTACAAAAGTCAATAGAGCCTTCAACTCATTGAATTTCTTGGTAAATGAGAAGTTTGATGTCACCGCCCTACTAGAGAGGGGCTTACCTGTAGTGGTTAAAATCGTCTCTTGTGTGTGATCATCCATACCTTTGTAATGTTGTGATGATAATTATATCAAGAGCTTTGATGCCTACTTTAGTGATGCTCTTCCCTACCTGCAATCATAAAAATATTGAGAACCATCCTTACGATGATAGACATGGCTATCTTTAAATTTACATGTAGTCAATTTTTCGAACTATAAGAAAATCTATCTAGTTAATTATAACCATGTTCGAACTATAAGGAAATATATCTAGTTAATTATAAGCATGCTTGAACTATAAGGAAATACATCTAGTCAATTGTAAGTATGCTCGGACTATAAGAAAATCCGTCTATGTGCTTCATGTTCAACTCGAGAAACTCAAGTATTGTGCATCACATGCTTGTCTGAAGAAGGTTAGGCAATGGACACACTTTTATGGTATGGATCCTTGTATATAAGTGGCTTTTTGCTCATAATGAAGGATACTCTCCCATTAGTGAGCTTTGAGCTCTTGTGTCATTTCTTACTTCACTAAACCCTCTTGTTGATCCATTCAACTTGTGAAACGTTTTGCATGTGTGTGTGGTTAAGTGACTATGAGAGGAGAAGAGAGTGTAAGGAGGACATTCCAGTAGTCTAGTTCATGGTGGAAGTGACTAAAGGAGTGGCTCTCTACACCCATTGGTGATTCCTACACTTAATGACCATAGAGGAGAGCAGCGCAGCTATGAGGTTAGCACCTATGACATAATAAAGGAGCGAGTTAAAAAACCCCTTTATAGTATGTATGGTGTTATGATGCAAGTTAGTACTTCATACTAGATGCTTACATAAGAAAAGTTTTTTCTTTAAAAAGAGAAGATCCACTTTTAGTGTGTATCAACATTCCTAATTATTACCTCTAGTCTTAATGGGAGAGTGTTACTGTGCATGTACCTCTAGTGGCGCACTTTTTATGTCAATCACAAGAAACAAAAGTTTTTGATTTGAGTTTAGCGAGAAAATGTTCCTAGTGAGCTGAATAGACCATGCAGCTAGAATGGGAAGGTCAATCCTAGTTTGTCAATACATATTTTTAACAAAGATATACAATTAAAATGCCCTCTATAAGAGAATTGTATCCCAAAAAAAGTCAGAGACATGGGATGGGGAGTCCTCTGTGTATACAAAATAGCCCCTTTGAAAAATATCATCGGCCATAATTGTAATGTTTAGACTAGCTTATACTACATGACCTACAAAAGATTAACCCAACACCACTTGAACAAAAAACTAGAGTGCTTGGGCAATTGTGCCTATGATTTCTCATATATGTTTAAAATGAACTCTAGTGTGTATGCAAAACCAAAGACCATAATAAGAGAAATAAATATAAATTACCCATCAACAAATAATAACAAATATAATTTCAAAAGTGCACGTGTCAAAATCCTCAAAATTGTTAGGAACAAGGTAGACGCTCCGATCATTGAATAAAGAAGAACACTCTCATGAACACCTTGCACATGAACAAGTTAACTAGCATCATTTGTTATTAAAGTTAATTTTTTTAACTACGGCTATGCTTATCAAGGTAGACGCTCCGATCATTGAATAAAGAAGAACACTCTCACGAACACCTTGCACATGAACAAGTTAACTAGCATCATTTGTTATTAAAGTTAATTTTTTTAACTACGGCTATGCTTATCAAGTGCATGTATATGTGAGTGGCATCATGAAAAAAGAAAAAGAAAAAGGACACAGACAAAGTATGGCAAGGAGGTGACACAATTCTCCCCTTAAAACTATAATCTTAGGAAAATGTGGCATTCCCTCATTTAGCATAGCACTGTCATCAGTGATGAAAGTGATAAAAAAAGAGGATAGCACTGTCATCAGTGAGATGAAAGTGATAAAAAAAGAGGATAGCACTTTCATCAGTGATGAAAAAAGAGGATAGTGAATAGAGACGTATAGCATGTGACTTTATACTTATGTGGTGGGGATACTTGTTTTAGAGCATTCCCCTTACTTGTGTGATATATGTTACTGAGTTGTCATGCTGAGCTCTTTTTTAAGTATATGAAGTGTAAATCACAGGTGCTAATAATATCGATATATCCATATCCAAATGGCAATACTACGTCCCCATTTCTAGTGCAAGGTACTTTTATGGCCTACACTTGTATACATATATAAGCAAGGCATCAATACTCTCTCTCTCTCTCTCTCTCTCTCTCTCTCTCTCTCTCTCTCTCTCTGTGCTAACCACTCTGTAGGTTACCAAGGTTTCACCTGCCCGACCTACCATAAGGCGCTTCGCTGTCTTACCTACTCGAATGGACGTCTTATTATCTTTCATAAGATGGCACTGGAACATATAAAGCGGCTTTACCTTGTGCTTAACGTCAAATAGAGAAAGTCTAAGGACTTGTCTAAGGACTTGGTACATACTTTCTTAAGACCAGTAATAGAGGTGTTAAGGCTCACCCTAACCCTCCTTGAAACATATCCAAAAAGAGATTACTTGATGAACCGCAAATTTCATGAGGATCTTTCCAATGGCCGAGCTCGTAACCCTCGAGGTCTCCAAGCTTTACAACTCCTTGAGAAGCAATTCCACCACGTCTCCCATGAGCGTTGTCACACCGCCGCGTTGCACTACGGGTCCTCGTCCCTCCTCTCACCTCACTTCACTCACACACACTCACTAGCATGCATTAGGGAGAGAGATTAGCAAGAGCAAGACTCAATTTCACAATGGCAGAGTATGTTGTATTATGAGAGAAATTCACTTATATACATGGCCATAAGTGTTCACACTCACTTAAACTGTGGCTAGCCGGGCACTTTAGGCTCTTAAGAGGCCTAATGCTACAATGACTACTCTCATAATATATCCATGAAGTACATCACTTATGACTTCATCCTATCTTGCTACCACACGCTCTTGAAGCGAGAATTGCCATAAATACTCCGTCACACCATTACGGGTGCCCGTCCAAGTTGTAGCTTTGGACAGTATTGCTTGATATCTTGAATGTATGACCCTTTGGTGTATTTGTCGTGACTCCTTGATGTAAGATAATGGCGGTAGCTCTTGTTAATCCTAGAATTGGATTAACATTTTCCTCTTCTTGATGGACGATCGCATCCTCGTGATAGTGTTGAAGACCTTTGTGTGAGGAGAATGAACAAGCTTTGTCGATGGCTTTGATGTTGAATGACGTTCAATGGTCTTTGTTCTTCCAGAAGGAATAAGAAAAGCTAGTTAATGAATGAAGAGGTTAATGGTGTATTGGGAATTCCTAATGGGGTGGGGGGCTGAGCTTTTTTTTTGGTCTCACTTTGTTTTTGGCAATCATCGGCAAGGTTACATGTGATTTTTGATGGGGACACTAAGAGATGTTAATAATGAGAGAGAAGAGAGAGATGGATCCGGAGGAACGTATACTTAATCTCATCAGAACGAGATGGTGATTCTCATCCTCATTTGATTCATTAAAGCGACATTCATCATTTGAAGTAATTGGCTTGTGATGATGTCCCTTTGTGTGGTAGGATTCATTAAAGCGACATTCATCATTTGAAGTAATTGGCTTGTGATGATGTCCCTTTGTGTGGCAGGATTCTTGTCAAATGTTGTTGAGTAGGACCTGATCTTGTCTTAGTCTGTCCATGTGCTTTTTATATCTTTATGTATATTTAAGTGCTCTTAGAAGCGGATTTTCATGAAGTACAAGAATTGAGTCATATAGACTCTTATTGAACTACTATGTGTTGAAGTAGCCACTTGTTGGTGAGGATTGAAAGAATTATGTCAACTTGCGAGGCAAATATAGATATCTTCACTAAGGATTGAAGATCATTGATTTGTGAAGATGGTGGCATCATTTGATTTGTGAAGATGGTGGCATCATTTGGAGAGGTTTGTAATGTGAAAGAAAATTCTAGGCGATGGGTTGTACCATTGACCAGGCTTTCGCTCACCATGGCTCCCCCATCTACTAGAGATGTACTTGGAAGTTGTTGATGGTGAGGCATTGGTGCAAATGTTCTCCATGAGTTTGGATTCGTACTCATGGAGTAGCTGCTACATTAATTTAGCCAAAAGAATAGTAAGCAATAAGCTTAACAAATATATAGTGGCTATTGTGTGATATGGCTTAATCCATGATGAGACTTAAATCGTGAAAGTGCAGGTTCTTAAGCCTTGAGATGGAACTCCTTGAATTTGCAAATTTTGACCTCATTTTTTTTCCTCCACATGAACTGCTAAGACGTGAAACACTGAGGAGTGAAAGACTAGACGTGAATGTCATGATGTGAAAGTATAGACGTGAAAGTCATGACGTGAAATTGCAGACGTGAATGTCATGATGTGAGTGTAGACGTGAAAGTCATGACGTGAAATTACAGACGTGAAAGTCATGATATGAAATTATAAACGTGAAAGTCATGATGTGAAGATCTAAGATGTGAAATTCATGATGTAAAATAGCAGACGTGAGTCATGATGTGAAGATCCAAGACATGAAAGTGCGGACGTGAAAGTCATGACGTGAAGATCTGAGACGTGAAAGTGCCGACATGAAAGTCACGACGTGAAGATCCAAGATGTGAAAGTGTAGACGTGAAGTTATAGACGTGAAATTCATGACGTGAAATTACAGACGTGAAAGTCATGATGTGAAGTTGTAGATATGAAAGTCATGACGTAAAATTACAGACGTGAAAGTCATGACGTGAATCTACAAAGACTGACCAACTGTGTTTGCACATGCTTAGGATGGATCATTTATCATTTCCAGAGGGGTGACAAGAGCATTGTTATTTTGTTCTTGATGTGCTCTTATGTCTTTGCATTTGATCTTGAATTTGTTGCTGAAATGATGTCGAGGCAGTAGGGAAGACTGCTGATTATTTGCTTGAACAGACAAGCTCTTGTGTTGGTGCTGAATGCATGAGAGTGATTGAGTGATTTGCTTTTTGTTGCTTGTGTCTCCATTCTTTTCGAACTTTAGGTGAAGTTGTTGGGGTTGAAGTTGGTGGTGAGATTTTCTTCACATTGTTCAATTTTGACAATCATATGATGGAATTACCATCATAGTATTTTTGTTGTTGAAGCACATGCATAGGTACCCGCCTTTGAACACTGTAATTTGGTGGCCGATGTGCTTGGTGTTGAGGCTTTCTTCTTTGTGCAAGCTTGGGGGACTTTGTGATGCGCTTGGGGACCCAATCTTTGGTATTTCTTTAGTAGTACCCTTGTGCTTACAGCAGTGTTTTTGGTACCCACACTTGTTGCATTGGTGGAGTTCTTTGAGGAACTCGCATAGGCTTTTGTGGTGGACAGCGTTGTGGAGTACTCTTGTTCTTCCTTTGCTTTTGAGTGTTGCGTTGAGGAAGAGGTTTTGACTATCGAGGCACCCAAATTTGATTGGCACCTTCATAGTAGCCTTGAGCTACAAGTAGCTACATCTCCACCCACATTTTGATATTATTAAGATATCTTGATTGTGGTTGTCATGGTGGAGTTTTCTTTTGGGGTGATGTGGAAGGTTTGGGGCCCTTCTTGACTTTGGTTGGCACTGAGGCTGCAGGTTTGAGACTCATTGGCATTGTTGATGATGAGGTTAGAGTCTCTTGTGGAGTGGTTTCCGATGACGAGGCCTTTGAGCATGTGGTTGTCTCCTTTGGTGAGGTTTGTCGAGATGAAGATGCATAGAAGCCCAGGCCTTTCCTTGAGTTTCCTATTAGAGTTAGATGGTTGTGCTCTGGGAAATTCTTCAAGAATAGCTATTGATTGCAAGGTTTTGGCATCAAACTTCATAGGTGAGGATGGGGTTGATGGAGTAGAGGCTTTAGGTTGTGTTGATCTAGATGGTAGGTCATTGTGCAGAAGGGCTTTTGTGGAAGAGGCTTGTATCCTTTTGCGTTCAGCATCATAGATATCCATTAAAGTTGGATCCTCTTCCTTGCAGTATGGTATTGTCAACTTCTTGTCATTGACCATCATGATGACTCTATCGTTAGCAAAGCATAATGGTGCTTGCACAGCAACAGCCCATTTATGTCCTAAGGTCAAATCAGCTTCCAACACATACTCAACCACAAAAAACTTGCAAGTGAGGGGGTTAGTTTCAATATACATTGTATGTTCAAAGTACCCTAAACATGGCATGTTCAAGTCTTGTGTAAAGGTAATCCTTTCAGGATGTGCCATGAGTGTTGGTTGACCTAACAAATCCCATAGCTTGAGAGTCATGAGATTGTGTTCTCGTTTTGGATAAAGTTGTGCTTGAGCTGTGGTGATTTCATTTGAAATTTCCAATCCAACCAAAATCCTAGGGATCTTTTTAGTAAGATATGTTGGAAGTTCCAGCTCCTGCAAGGTTTCTTCCTCCCGTAATAGCAATTATACATTATTGCATGCGAGTGTTCAAGGTGACCGTTTGCATGGATTCATCTAGTGAATACAATGATTCACTTATCCAAGGTCTGCCAATGATGACATCATACTCAAGGGAATCTAGGGTGACATGAAATGTAAATTCCATATCGTCATCAATTGTTCGAGTAGTGTATCTAAAGTAACCTAGAACTTCAATGTTTTGTTCATTGGTTTCTTTTGCAAGACTATTGCTTGTCGGGGTGAGTTTAGGTTATCCCAATGACACCTAAGTGTCTATTGTTATGATGTTATGACTTGCTCAACGGCTAATCAATGCACGTTTGCGTTAAACATCATTTCCTATAGAGAAATCCAACCATACCATGATAGAGTCTTCCAAAGGAACCATGGGTGTTTCGATTATTGTTTCAGCTTCAGATCTTATGTTTGTTTCATGTTCTCATTCACTTTCATCCTCTGTTTGGGTCAGCTTTTTCAAAAGTACCCAATGCGTACAATGGCACACTTGGCCCTTTGACAATTCTTAATGAGGGTTGTTTGGAAACTTGCGAATCCTGACATTCTTGGTTTATGTAGTTCGTTATGCCCTTGTATAACTCAGGTTGAGCCATATGAAAGGTGTAAGTGTTGATGTGATTTTGGCTTTATCATGAGAGAAGAGCATTCCTCCATATGAGGTTTTGAGAGACTGTTTTAATCTTGTAAGGGAATTATCAAATTTCGTACGAGCTTTCTCAAGCCTATAGTTAGTACAATCTATCTCAAATGACTCTTTTGTAGAGAGTATATCTTCCTCTTGAAAGGGAAAGCAGTACTCCTGTAGGTTTTGTATCTTGATTGCTATTTTACTTCTAGCATTATGAGGCACAATCACAACCGGTGACCCTGTAAGACATTCAACCAATGCTAAGCATGCACTTTTGAGCTCGTTTTTTGCATTCTGCATATGTCATGTGATCATCATTATCCATTTGGGGTGGTTGGGTGGATTCTAGTTTCTTGATTGGTCTATGTGGTGCACTGAGCAAAGAGTAAGATCTTGTCTCATCCTCACTTAGTGATGTACTAGAACATGTTTCATTCTCTGACTTCCTTTGGTTTGTCAGTTTTTCACTATGTTTACCCATGCGACGAGATCGAATTTTCTTTTGGGTTTTTGTATCCTGTGTCGCACATATGGGTCGCACATATGGGTGTTGAAGTTTGTGTGGTAGTCTTTAAGGTGGATGCATGTATAGCTTTTGGCTCTTTTGTGTTTATGTCCCCTTTTGGGTTTATGTCTACAGACTTCTTTTCTCTGTCTTTTACTTCGACAGTTTGTTGTCCTTTGTTTTTCTTGGGTTTAGAAGGTTTTGTTTTCTCTTTTGGGTTTTGTTTTAAAGCAAGTTCTTCTATCCATGTTGAAGTATTGTCTTTTACACTCTTCTTTTTGGTTGTTTTTTATGCCTTGCCTTGTAAGCGTGTAAACACATTCAAGGGCACCGGGCCAATTGCCCATTTTGTACACTTAAGATGTTAAGAGTTGTATTTTGTGAGACAAGTTGCATTGAAGCAACTTGTCTTGGGCAATCTTGGAACATGTGATCAATGCCACACTGTTCACACATTGGTCATAAGGTGTCAGTGACTATGGACATGGAAGTATTCTAAACTATGCAGTCTGCCACCTTGTGAGATCCACGACAATAGAAACACTGAAGTGTCCGATTAACTGCTTCCTAAGCAGTTTCTACCCTTTGGACTGTTTTTGTTTGGTGCACACAAGAGGTTTTGAGTCCATTGTGGATGAAGCAGGACACTTTTTAGTATCATGGTCAAAGTTTTTAAAATAGATACAGTATAGGAAAACAGGTGTCTTGTATGCATAATGAGGATTGGGATGGTCATAGTGATTGCATTCAACACAAGGCATTTCGCTTGTCATTTTTATAGGCATTAAGGATGTCTGATTTTGAAGGTTTTCATCCTCTCTTAGAGGAGATGTTGGCCGTAAGGTTTTAAGCAAGGCTGCAGAGAATTTGGAGAATTTCAATTCTGAGATCAGTCTTTCTTTTGCCATTGCTTCATTTGGTTTAGTAACATCTCGTAGCATGATCATCTTCTAGCATGTTGTCATCTAAACGTATTGCTTCTTTGCAACATTGATTGAATGTTTCCGGATTAGATACAATGATCAAGTTATGTAAGCTGTTATTCTTTAAGCCCATCATAAAACATCTCCTCAATTGAACATCGTTTAATTTTTCCCATGACTCACAACATGAGTCCAAGAGTTTTATCCGAAGGATAAAATCTCTAATGGATTCATTTGATTGATGTTTAATTGAATTAAGTTCTGTTACTGCATTCCATTGATCACCTTGTCTGGAAAAGCCATGTAGAAAGGCCGATTTCAAGGTTTTGAAGTTGGTCTTGATCGCTATCATTAATGTGATGAACCATGGAGACTAGCTTTTTCTTATAAGCATAAGTTCAACGCATATACCTTAGTGGGGCAGTTGGGATTTCCAAAGGCTTCACATCTCTATTCAAACATTTGAATGAATTGAACAGGGTTGGTTGTTCCATCATATTTGCCCATAATTTTGAAAATTTATACGGTCGTATTTCTGTATGAGTCATTGAGACCGTATGTAAGTGCTCTTGTTGGGAAGAGACTCAGTGAGTCCTTGGGCCACCCCCTTCTTAGACTAGTCAGTATGTCCAAGGTGTGGGCATCTAGGAAAGGGTTGGTACTTATAAAATTTGCAGGAATGTTAGGCAAGGGGCCAAAGCCTGGTGGAATCAAAGTGACAGGGGGTGTAAAACTCGATGACACGCTTGTTATAGGCATGGTCAATGGCATGGGGAGGTGAATTGGTAGCATGGATCTTAATGGCTCGAAGATGTCAGCCATTGGGTTCAATCCTTGTGTAATTGCAGGCAATCCCTCTATTGTGGCCATGTCACAGTGCCTAAATTCTCCTTAATGAGCAATCACATTTTTTATTTTTTTATTTTTGCTTTTTATACTTTCCCACCGCCGTTTACAACCTCAAGAGGCTTGGCATACTCTTCATTGGATCAAATGGGTGTCCGTTTGCCCTAATTAGCTTAGGCGTTATACGCACGTGAACAACTTGATATTTTTTTTTTCGAAAAAAGCGTATGCTAGGAATTCCCAGATGGAAGAGGAGATTCTAAAACCTATTTTCCATCACTGTCTCAAGACGAAAAAAATTCGAGAATTTTTCCCCTGTTTCGCAGCATGTTTTTGAGGGTGTTCCAAAAGGAATTTTAAAAAACTCTGTATGAGGGAGTTGTAGTATTTTTGGAGTACTACAACTTTGTTTTCCTGATTCGTTTGTGATTTTATTGTTTAGACCCTCAAAAAGTAGCATGAATATGGCTCCTTGTCGTTTTTGCGCAGTTTTTTTATAATTTTCGTGGTTTTTGGGCTGTATTTTGCCTCGATTTTCGGGTCGAATTTTGAGGCTGTTGGTCGAAGGCCAAAATGATCGATTTTGACTTCGGACGACTGTTGCCATATATATTATAGGCAATGGTGTGTGAACACACTTAGGACCGCTAGGGCACTTTTTCCCTCTTTAGGAGGTTTTTTCCCCGGCTTGTATATACGCCCATCATTCTAGGGCTAACTTATCTTTTGTACATTGACACAATCTAATACATTGTGTGTTGTGTGCATTCTTGCTTCTTCTTCTCCAAGCTTTGTGTGCTTTCTTGGAACCCAACAATTGGTATCAGAGCAGACATCGGCTCCCAGGGCTACGCCGCCAGCATCCTCCGACTCACGTTCTCCGATTGAGGTGAGCTTTCACTAGCGCTTGCAGGTCCCTATACTTTGCAAACATACCCCTAAGACTTTGCGTTCTCAGAAATCGCATCTGAGGTCGTTTTGGGCTCCGTTTTTGCATTGCAAGTTCTGCACAGGTGTTTTCGTCATTTTTTGTAGAAATTTCGACAGTGCAGTTTCTGCAAAATAGGCATACGTATTCTATTGTGGACCGTGCTACATAGCACGAGTTGTTCTCTATTCAGTCTTTACTTCATTACAGGTAGCTTTTGCATCAGTTTCAGTCAGTGGCCATGGTTAACAGCAATGATGTATTTCGCATGTTGTCTGCTGATGACAAATTGGATGGAGACAGCAACTACCCACTTTGGGCATACATGATGCAGCATGTTTTGGTTGCAAAAGGAGTGTGGAACATTGTGCAGGGTATGGATGTACGTCCAGGTTCGGTGGATGTAGGATCTGTTGAGGATGTTGCAGGTTCTAGCAGCTCTACTGTTGCTGCTGTTTTACCCACTGCTGTGAACAAGCTCGTTGGGATGGTAAAGATACGCAGGCTCATGCCTTGATTGCACTTTCTGTCAAACGTAACATCACCCCACATATTCGTTCAGCTAAAACAGCAAAACAGGCTTGGGATATTCTAGCTGGTTTGTATGCAGGTCGTAAAACGAGGCAAAAATCTCTTACCTGCATAAAGAGCTAGAATCGAAGATTATGCAGGAAGATGATGACATGAATGTTTTTCTTGCTGAGATTAAAGATCTCAAGGAACAGTTGATTTCTGTAGGTGAGATTATTCCTGATCATTCTCTTGTGCAGACTGTTCTTGATGCTTTACCTGAGTTATATCAGACTTTTGCTTCCACGTGGAGACTTGTTACTGAGAATAGACCTGATGTTGTCAAGTACGATACTTTAGTCAACAAGCTCTTGCAAGAAGCGCAGTCCAGGCAAAACAAGGCTAGGCAGTGTGTAGTTGATCAAGCATTTGTTGCTGCCCACCAATAGAGAAGAAGTGGTAAGGCAGCCCCTTCCACTATTTCTTCTCCTATTAGTAGATTTGCAACTTCTTCTCCTTCCCCCACAGGTAGCAACAAAAGGTCTGAGAAGGCTCTTGATAAAGGCAAGAAAAAAATCAGGTGCAACTATTGTAAGGCAAATGATCATGTCATTAAGAATTGCCCTAAGCTAAAGGCTAAAGAGGCAAAGAAGAAAGAGTCAAATGCAACCACAAGAGCAGATGCTTCTACAAATGCAGATTCTGCAAATGTTGTGCAGGATATAGAATGGGCGTTTAGCGTGTATTGCCAGTATGACCCATCTGTACATGGTGCATGTTTGGCAGTTTGTGTTGACTCTCATGTATGGTATTTTGACAGTGGTGCTATAAAGCACATCACCTCGCATCGTGATATGTTCACTTGTCTCTTGAGGCTGTCCCTTATGGGAATACTGTCACATGTGCCAATAATGCTTCTTACCCAGTGAAGGGCATTGGTAAAATTATGCTTACTGCTGCATGAATGAGACTTCACGTGGGATTAAATTTTGAATTTCTTTATTTTTTTTACCGCGTGAACTGCTATTTTATGCTGTGAAGCACTCTTCACTCGTGGTGAACCGGACTTCACGTGAGATTAAATTTTGATTTTTTTTTTGAAATCTAGTGGGAAATATGAATTTCCCTTTTTTGGGGGAATATTTTTTGAATTTAGAATGAAAGGGATAGACCATTTTTCCAAAAAAAAAGATAAGTGGAATAAAAAAAGTCAACCCTTCAATGACACACCTTACACCCTTCATAAATAACCCCCAAAATAGACAAATCGACAACTCATGAGCATCTTCTCATTAAATGCTCATTAGCCTTAATGAGTTATGTAAAAAGGTGATTAAAGATTAATCTAAGATTAATCTTTTTCCTCTTTTACACTAATCAAAGACTCTAATTAACCACTAATCCCTAATTAATTCACACAATTGAGCACACCATTGGATAGAGCAAGGAAAAACTAATCTATATGCATCAACAATTGTATAAATTAATTTAAATTAAGGTATTAATTAGACTCTTAATTATAGTCTCCTTTTTAAGGTAAAATTAAGCAAAGAGTCAAATTTCTCCAATTGATCAAACAATTGATGTGATCAGGAGTTTTGATGCATCTAGATTAAGCAAAGTGCAACCGGAATCTTATTCTAGGAATTGATTGTGGAAAGTAGAGAATTAATTCAATCATAAAAACCATTGCTTGTAAGCTTCAACTAAATCAAATCAATTGAAAAATTAAAACACTTAAACAAAAAATACTTAGCTCCAAAAAGACCATATTGGGTGCAATCTTCCCCCCTCTTGTGCGTGGCCTCTCCCCACACAAGAGTATTTCTTTATTAGCTTTCCTTTTCACCAAAATTAGGCCATAGCCCCCAAAATACAAGATGTGCTTTTTAGAGAGCACGGCACTCTTCTTTAACAAAAATAGAGTGTCAAATTGGGACTAGGGTAAAGCCATAGGCTTTAATAAATTTCACAAAAATAAATGTATCTTTCCTAAAGTTCAAAATGGAAAAATCATTTAATAAGATTACAAGCTACTATGCTTGCCAAAAATGAAATGTGATGATCCAAGACATTTCTTCCAAAGTAAACTCTTCAATTCCCATAGTCTTTATCACTTGAAAATATAAGCCCAATTAATTATTAAATTAATCCCACAAATATTAAACAGGCACAAATCATCACCAACTCATGACTACCAGGCGTAAGTACCCCAGGAATCACCCTGCCATACAAACCTAACTGAAATAATCATAGGTGGCCTCAAACATACATCATATACCGCACGTATTAATATTTATAGTGGTGTCACCCACGATATTAACCTAGCCGGCATGACGCAAGAGTAATCTAGGCGTCCCCAAATTACTCAAGAGGGGATAAATAATATTTTTCTAGAGGACTTAAAATATATTCTCATGACATCCCTCTTGCTTGAGTTTGTAATTGTCCTCAATTGCGGATTTGCTGGGTTTGAAAAGAATGAAGAATTTCAGGGTAAACTCGGAAAAATTTCTCAGGCATCCATTTAGCATCTTCTTGTGGATGATTCTTAAAAGTCAAAAGATACTTAAAGTATTGATTACCTGTCCTTGTTGTTGTTATCTCTTGGTCAATGATTGCATCAGGAACTAGTACTTCTTCCTCTCCTTCAATAAGAGGTGGTTCCTCATATGTTGGGTGAGTAGGAAGTGTTCCTCGAAAAGGTTTCAAGAGATGGATATGAAAAGAATTGTGGATATTCCAATTAGATGGAAGCTCTAGTCTATAGGCCACATCATTAATCTTTTGAAGGATTTTAAATGGCCCATAATATCTAGGCACTAGCTTCACTGCTGCAGGGAATTTTTCCACACTCTTTAATCGACGCTTTTCAATTCTCAAAAGTACATAATCACCTTCTTGAAATGAAAAATCTTTGCGCTTCCTATTTGCTTGAGATGTATACTTCTCTTGAGCTCTTTGAATACAATCACGCACTTCAGATAGAATGCGATCAAAGTCTCTAACATATTGGTCGGCTGCTTCAATCTTATGAGAGAGTCTAGTAGCCGGAATAGGCAATGCTCTTCCATAGATAATCTCAAATGGTGCTCGACCAGTAGCAGTATGAGGAGTATTATTATAAGCAAATTGGAGTAGGTGTATGTACTTATCCCATGCACTAGGTTGCTGGGAAACATAGGCTCTAAGCATATCTAAGATAGTGCTATTTGTAACTTCGGTTTGTCCATTCGATTCCGGATGGAAAGCCGTAGAAAAATCTAACTTAGTGCCCAAGTTTGACAAAAGAGCAACCCAAATGTGACTACAAAATTTAGAATCTCTATCAGAAACTATCACTTTGGGTAGACCATGATGAACAAAAATTTGCGTAACAAATATGTTCGCGGCTTGCTGAGAAGTTAGTGTCTTTTTACATGGAATGAAATAGGCTTGCTTACTAAATCTGTCCACTATTGTCCAAATCATGTCATGGTGACTGGAAGTAGTAGGGAAGCCAGTAATAAAGTCCATAGACACTTGTTCCCATGGTCTATCAGGAATAGGTAGAGGCATAAGCAATCCTAAAGCTTTGCCTTTGTAGCTTTTAATTGTTTGATAGATGTTACATTCAGCTACAAACTTAGCTACATCATTCTTCAAATGGGGCCAATAAAATTCTCGAGAAACTACTTGAAGTGTTGCGGAAACTCCTCTATGTCCCACAAATGGTGGTTGGTGCATCTTTTCCAAGACAAGCTGTCTGTAAGGTTGAGTAACACACAATCCTTTCTCAAAGAAAAGATAGCCATCATTATGAGAATAACTTCCTTGAGGTGTCCAATTGTTTTCATGCAATTTGATCCATATTTGAGAAAAATCTGGATCAACTTCATAAGTTTCTTTCATGAGGACAAATGGTTCACTTTCAATTATAGAAATGTTGTTGATATTTGGTCTTCGACTCAAAGCATCGGTAACAACATTTTCTTTTCCAGGTTGATATTGAATCATAGGTTGGAAACTTTGAATGAAAGCTGCCCATTTGATATGCCTATCTGAAATAAGAGGTTGCGTAAGCAAATGCCTAATGCTTTGTTGGTCTGTCTTGATAAGAAATTCAGAGCCCATTAGGTAATGCTTCCAGATTTTCAAAGCATGCACTACTGCTGCTAATTCCTTGTCATAAGTGCTATAATTTTGCTCTGCAGGCTTAAGCTTTCTACTTTGATATGCAATAGGATGGTTGTCTTGCATAAGAACAGCTCCAAATCCTTTGCCACTAGCATCAGTCACTACTATAAAGAATGGTCTTTGAAAATCAGGTAGTGTAAGAACTGGTGCTTGTGTTAAAGCATTCTTGAGTGTTGCAAAAGATTTATCTTGCTTATCAGTCCAATTGAAATTTGTAGCTTTCTTAAGAACTTCAGTCAAAGGATTGGCAATACAAGCAAAATTCTTGACGAACTTCCTATAATAACTACATAAGCCAAGAAAAGATCTAAGATCATGTATGTTTCTAGGTGTAAGCCAAGAAGCAATACACTCAATTTTCTTAGGATCTACACGAATCCCTTCGGCCGACACTATATGACCTAAGTATTCAATCTCCTCTTGAAAGAAAGAACTCTTTTCAGGATTGACATACAATTCATTTTCTCTTAAAAGATTGAACACTTGTTCCAAGTGTTGTTCATGCTCTTGTCGATCCTTGCTGAAAACAAGAATGTCATCAAAGAACACTATAACAAAACTTTGAAACTTAAGGAATATACGATTCATCATACGGCTGAAAGTAGCTGGAGCATTGGTCAAACCAAATGGCATAACCAAAAACTCATAATGACCAGTTTGGGTTCTAAAAGCTGTCTTGAAAATGTCAGATTGAGTCATACGAACTTGATGATACCCAGACTTTAGGTCAATCTTGCTAAAGACCTTTGATCCTCTAAGCTTATCAAGAAGATCATCTTCCCTAGGAATAGGATATCTGTTCTTGACAGTAATCTTATTCAATGCACGATAGTCTACACACATTCGGTAAGTTCCGTTCTTCTTCTTAACAAGAAGTACTGGAGCTCCAAAAGGTGAACTACTAGGTCGAATAAGGCCTCTCTCTAGCAAGTCTTCTATTTGGCTTTGGATTTCTCTTTGCTCTAAATTGTTGACTCTATAGGGAGATTTACAAGGCGGGGAATTTCCAGGCAATAAGTCAATACTATGATCCTCAGGCCTAGACTTAGGTAATCCTGGAGGCAGATCTTCCATGAAACAGTCACTAAATTTGGAGATAAAAGAGTCAAACTTTGGTCTTTTGGATGTGTCCAACTCAGCATCAAGCTGGTTAACCCATACCATATAAGTCTTGTCTCTTTTTCTTAGAGCTCTCTTTGCTTGAGTGTGACTCAACAAAGGACTCATTTCTCCTTTGACTTGACACTGGAGGATAATATTTTCATTGTCCTTCCTTAGAGAAATACTATGAGTGTCATAGTCTATAATAGGATTGTATTTGTGTCTCCAAGGCATACCCAAAATTATATCTACCCCTTGTAAAGGTGCAACTAAGAAATCCCTCTTTTCTGTTAAAGGTTTGATGCATAAATCCAAATCTTTCACTACTTGCATGCAATTATACTTTGTTCCAGTAAATGCTGCTTTGACTTTATAGTGCGTAGGTAAAGAATGAAGATTTAATGCTCTAAGTATCTTTTCAGAAATGAAATCATGTGTACTACCATCATCATGCAAAATAAGAACTTCATGTCCATTTATCGTTCCTTTTATTTTAAGCAAAGAATGAACATGAGGTTTACCTTCTTGTTCTGAGTAATCTGGATCGGAATTACCCTCTTGCTCGAATGATTCTTCTTCATTGTCGTCTTCTTCAATCATGTTGACTCGAGCTGCAGCTGCTGGGGTTGAATTCTTGGTACGCTCCGGACAATTCGGTGCTATGTGACCTTCTTTGTGGCACTTGAAACATTTGATAGGAGATGTCTTCGATTTGCCACCATTGACTTTCTTATTGGTACTCATGTTGCCTTTAGCCTCGTCCTTGCCTTTGTCATAACTTGGTTTATACATATTCTTTGAAGCATAAAAAGATTTAGTAAATGGTTTAGAAGAAGTACCCTCATGTGCTTTAATCTCTTTAGGAAAACCATTTTTACGTTCTGAATTAGTTGCCAAGGATATTGCAGAAGATAGTGAATGAGGTCGAAACATATTCACATCGGCCCTAATGGTAGATCTAAGGCCCGATATGAACTTCCTTTTTTGATCCTTCTCACTAACTCTATCCACAACCTGCACCTGTAATCAAGTATTCCAGAACTTTTCTACATACTGTGACATAGTCTCCTTTTCCAATTGATGCAAAGTGTCCCATTGGTGCCTAACTTTGGACTTGAATTGTGAGGGTAAAAAGTGCTTTTTAACCAGCCGTTGAAATCTTTTCCAAGAATCTGGCTTGTCACGACCTTGCTTAACTACACTCCACCATAAAGCTGCACTGATGATTGACTGCACATTTAATCTTATCTTTCTTTGAAAATTTTTCTCCAGAAAAATAGTCATCTAGTTGACTAAGTCAAGCTAAAATGACCCTAGCATCCTTCTTTCCATCATAATTTTGAAATGTGAAAGCTTTCCGACTAATCTTGGATTCTTTTTGTGACCTTTGTGCTTGCAATGTAGCATTTACAGCCCTTTGAATAGTGTCATCTTCGTCATCAAAAGATAGCGAAGAGTCACGCTTGCGTCTACGATTTGAGAGCTGTCTCTCCAATTCAATACGCTTCTCTCTTTCTTCTACAATTTGATGTTGTAAAGAAAGGAGTTGCTCTTGAATTGATGGCGAGATAGGCAAATCTGCCATAGTGCTTGTGCAAATGATGTAGATAAATAAAAGTTTACTTTATTTGATGTAAATAAATAAAGCAAAAATGAGTACTTATCTTGTTTTTCTCCCGCAATTCGATCTTGGTTGAAGCTGAACAAGACGTTGTTCAATGGCTGAATTGAATTCTCGTCGCCTCAAACAAATCCCGAACGATTCCGCGTGATTCAAGAGTCTTGGGCTAGTCGAGTTGTTGATGAAATAATTTTTCTGCACTTTGAAACCTGCTAAAACAGTCCTGTAAACCTTGCCCAAACTCTATAATATTTTTCTGAAATTTTCAAAATTTTTCAGAAGTGATTTCGGAATTTTCTGGCCTTTTCTAGGCAATTTTCAAGCTTTTTAAAACCTGTAAATCACTTTTCTGCACCCAGAAATTTTCAGAATTGGAAAACCTTTGAATTTCTCCTCAAATTTGGAAATTGGGAAAAGTAGAGGTTGAAAAAGGAGTGATGTGACTTGCATAGGGATTGGGAAAAGTAAACTTGATTAGAAAGTGGATTAAGGAGGTGATTAGCTTATGGGAGATTAAGCACTTTTTTTTTTAAATTTCTCCTCTCCACGCTTTTGCGCCGGCAGGCTGCCCCGTGCGCTTGCTTGTCCAAGAGCTTATTGAGAATTATGAGATGGCTTTTGCATGGATTTATCTGCTCCATCCATTATGGGTTTGCTCAACCTTGAAGCTTTCTGATTTCTGAGAGTTACCCGTGAGGTTTTTGGCTATGAGGATTTCATCCATACGGTCAGATTCTGATTTTACAGAGTATTTGGAAAAACCGCTTTTTGATAAAGAGGGATGGTTTTGCAGGGTGGTGAGTGGGTTTGAGAGTAGATCTAGTTTTGAATCTTTGACCTTTGGGTAAAGACCTGCAAAACACCCTTCTGTCCACTGGATAAATTCCTGCACTTTCTTGATTTTTGAGAAGTTGAAGCCCTTTCCTACCTTCTCCACAAATCTCCTAGCCCAAGCTCTGATACCACTGCAACCGGAATCTTATTCTAGGAATTGATTGTGGAAAGTAGAGAATTAATTCAATCATAAAAACCATTGCTTGTAAGCTTCAACTAAATCAAATCAATCGAAAAATTAAAACACTTAAACAAAAAATACTTAGCTCCAAAAAGACCATATTGGGTGCAATCTTCCCCCCTCTTGTGCGTGGCCTCTCCCCACACAAGAGTATTTCTTTATTAGCTTTCCTTTTCACCAAAATTAGGCCATAGCCCCCAAAATACAAGATGTGCTTTTTAGAGAGCATGGCACTCTTCTTTAACAAAAATAGAGTGTCAAATTGGGACTAGGGTAAAGCCATAGGCTTTAATAAATTCCACAAAAATAAATGTATCTTTCCTAAAGTTCAAAATGAAAAAATCATTTAATAAGATTACAAGCTACTATGCTTGCCAAAAATGAAATGTGATGATCCAAGACATTTCTTCCAAAGTAAACTCTTCAATTCCCATAGTCTTCATCACCTGAAAATTCATCACCTGAAAATATAAGCCCAATTAATTATTAAATTAATCTCACAAATATTAAACAGGCACAAATCATCACCAACTCATGACTACCAGGCGTAAGTACCCCAGGAATCACCCTGCCATACAAACCTAACTGAAATAATCATAGGTGGCCTCAAACATACGTCATATACCGCACGTATTAATATTTATAGTGGTGTCACCCACGATATTAACCTAGCCGGCATGACGCAAGAGTAATCTAGGCGTCCCCAAATTACTCAAGAGGGGATAAATAATATTTTTCTAGAGGACTTAAAATATATTCTCATGACACAAAGAGAGTCAAAAATCCCAATTTTGACTACTCAAATTATCAATTTAGACTCCAATTAACACCTTTTCTAAATTTTAGCCTCTTTGAATAAGATTAATCACTTTTAATGACAAAAACCAGTCCATTAAGAGAAATTAGTCAAATTCAAGTGTTTTTTGAAAGTTTAAAATTTTTTTATGAAAGATTAAGCTACTCGTAATGCTTGCTAACACTTTAATCCAAATAATTTTAACAAAAAACACATAATTAAACTAAAATTAATGATCTTAGATCTATGTTTAAACTAAAGACATTCACTAAAAAATGCATTCTCTTGCATTATTTGATGCAATGGATGCAAACTAAGCCTAACACAAACTATGTGCAAGCCCTAAGAACATGAAAAACCACAAAAACAACAACAAAATTAACAAATTAATCTAAAAATCAAGCAAAAAGCATTCTTTTCAAAAACAAAAAAGAGAGCTATTCTACACCAAATCTCACACAAATCACCGCCAAATCACAAATCACCGCCAAATCTATATCTTTTTTATGGAAAACCACTAATCAAGATAATGGGCAATGGGTTATGCATAGATTAGAGACAAAACGATGGAAAAAGCCAAGGAATGGCTCCTCGACAGCGGCGCCAAAAATGTTAAGGCTCACCCTAACCCTCCTTGAAACACATCCAAAAAGAGAGTACCTGATGAACTGCAACTGTTGTGAGGATCTTTCCAATGGCCGAGCTCATAACCCTCGAGGTCTCCAAGCTCTATAACTCCTTGTGAGAAGCAATTCCACCGCGTCTCCCACGAGCGTTGTCACACAACCGCGTTGCACTACGGGTCCTTGTCCCTCCTCTCACCTCACTTCACTCACACACACTCACTAGCATGCATTAGGGAGAGAGATTAGTAAGAGCAAGACTCAATTGCACAATGGGAGAGTGTTGTATTAAGAGAGAAATTCACTTATATACATGGCCATAAGTGTTCACACTCACTTAAACTATGGCCGACTGGGCACTTTAGGCTCTTAAGAGGCCTAATGCTATTACAATGACTACTCTCATAATATATCCATGAAGTACATCACTTAGGACTTCATCCTATCTTGCTATACCACACGCTCCAGTGAAGCGGGAATTGCCATAAATACTCCGTCACACCATTACAGGAACCCGTCCAAGTTGTAGCTTTGGACACTATTGCTTGATATCTTGAATGTATGACCCTTTGGTGTATCTATCGTGACTCCTTAATGTAAGATAATGGCGGTAGTCCTTGTTAATCCTAGAATTGGATTAACAAGAGACTGGGTCATTTTTTAAGTTTGGCCAGTCTAGTGTGAAACCTAATCACTTGTATATAAGTCATTTTTTACAATAAGTGATTGATAATCATTCCCTTATAATAATTTTCTTGTGAGGTCCCCTTCTTTTCTCTTCTTTCTTGCTTGCATATGCTATTGGATTCTTATAGGTTCTCCTCTTCCATTAGCTTCTTCTTTTCCTGTCTTTGAAGATAGAGAATCATTGTGAAGGACCATCTCCTCTTGCCTCCATCTAGGCATGGAGAGCTCTCCTTCACCCCTTTGGCAAAGGAACATTTCAGTGTGACAACAAAGTGAGTACACATGGACAAGCTAGCTCACCCACATAGGAAAGTTGCAAATTGCGGCTCTAAGGCAAGACCCAAAAACACATGCTTGGGCAAGGCTAAGGTAAGCTCTTGACTTGAATATATTTGGTGCCGCTATGCCAGGGACTAGTCTAGGGCTTAGCTCTATTTTCCCATCCATTCCAAGTGTTAAAATCCTAAGATCTCTCTTTAGATAATTGTTATGCATAAACATGCATAAATCAGGCATAAACTCAACCACCCAACCACCCCCGAGCCCAAGGGATGCACACATGAATCATAAATGAAATACATCATACCTCTACCTTGATGTCATATACCATCAAGAGGTATAATTCCAATCCAATAGCATGTAGCTATAGTGTGAAATGGTAGATGAGTAGATATGGACCTCTACACAAGAGACCATAGCATAAGCCTCCAAGCCCCTAAGCCCCCTTGAGTGTGCCCCATGCCCCTATTATATAGGAGGGCCCTCAAGTGACTCTTGACTTTCCATTCCCCACATGTGACCCTTGGATGCCTGACCCTAACCTTAACCCTTAAGGTTAGTCCGAACCCATGCTCCACTAGAGCTTGTTCCCATGCTCCCATGCTCACAAGCCTAATGTGGGTTAGCCTCCTAGTATATGCACATATAATGTGTATATAACATAGCACACATAATGTACATATAACTACTTCTCCTCTCTCAAAACATTGCACTCTTGCAATGAAAAGAAGGAGAACCGTGCTGAACAATCTTAACCGACTCCTAAGTTGAATCCTCTATTTCCCTATCTTTTCACCTAATTTTAACCTCAAGGATTAGTCAACTACAAAGTTTTTTTTCCTTGAATTCAAGTACCTTATTAGGTTCATGTGGAACATAGGATAATTCTTCGACTTCAACGAGTTCTTGAGGAGTAACTGTGTTATCGTCACCTCCCAGTTTCCCTTTCGGTATTTTGGCTGATCATCGGCAATCTGATGGGTAAAGAGAGCGTATGAATCAGATTATAGTGTATATGCTTCATGCATATGTCTTTAGAAAATCATCATATTGGAAAAAATATCTTCCAATGATGGAATTTGCCTATAATAACAGTTTTAAATATACGGCTATTGGTTTTTAGTTCGTGAATACTTATGTATCGGTATTAACCCAGGGCACCTATTAATGTCGGTCTTAAGGACATCGAGCTTGATGCATCGAGGGATTTCTTGTATGATATGTAGGAAGATATGTAGGAAATGCTGACCGAACCACTGGATTCTATCAGGAGGAGTGCTCAAGACAGGGCACGTTTTTATGCTGATAGGGGACGCTCATCTCGGTCTTTTGAACCAGGAGCGTTGGTTTATTTTAATGTTTCTAAAGATTCTCAGACTTTGTCAATAGAAAAATGCTCAAATTTATCTCCTAGATATTGTGGTCCATTTTCGAGTTATACATTGGATTGGCACGGTTGCGTTTGAACTTAAAACTATCTCCACATGTTAAATACCAATTTTTAAGATTTTTAAAAATAATATCTAGAATATTCCTAATTTTTCCTGAGAATCACATCATTCACGAAATTTCCAATTCTGCCCACGACAATTCTCAAATCCAATGAAAATTTTTAATTTTAATGGATTTTTCTAATTTTTGGAGTCAAAAAATATATTTTTAAAGAAATTTGAATGGTCACGAGCGCCCGAATGGACACACCACATGCCAAACACCAACCCCACATTTTTCTAAAATTTACAATAACCTTTGTCTAATTTTTCACTAATTTTTAGGATTTTTTTAAAAAATTTTAAATTATCCCAAACGCATTTAGAATACGAACGGTCAAAAAATTTTGGAATTCCAACGGTTTTCCCGGAATACGGAAAGCCAAAAGTTTTGGGAAAATAAAAAGACAAAAAAAATCGGAATGTGAAAGGTCAAAAGTTTCCGGAATACGGAAGGTCAAAAGTTTTTCCAGAATTCGGAAAGCCAAAAGGTTTCGGGAAAACGGAAAGCCAAAGGTTTTCTGGAAGATGAAAAGCCAAAAAGTTTCAAGAAGAAATTTCCAGAAATTTTTCAGAGATTTTTTTCTCAAATCCCATAATTTCTCACTATTCAAGCTTTTTTCAAGCTTTTTTTGAAATATTATCAAAAGCTTTTTTTTATAATAAAAAATCATTTTTTAAAAAAAATAAAAAAGTAAAAAAAGCTTTTATTAGCTTATAAAGGAATTTGATTTTTTAAGGGGGGCTATTTTTCGCCGGTTGGCTGCAGCGCAGCCCCCCCGTCTCTGCGCGCGTAGATGAGAGGGAGGGAGTAAGAAAACTCCCTCCTCTCCTTCTTCTCCCCTCTTTCCTCTGCTTCTTCTTCCTTCCATTCTCTTTCCTCCCCTCTGTTAATCAGAGAGATTAACTTTAATCTTTGATTAAAGTTTTTAATTAAACAATACTTAATCATGATCATCAATTATGATTAATGTTTAAAAAATCATTTTTAAGAGAATTTCTCATGGAAAAAAGAAGGAAAAATCAGATTTGAGAGACGGAGAGGACCCCACGCACACGAGAGAGCATTTCATGCATCAACATGCTGTTCCCTATTGATTTTCAGTAGAAAATCGATAGAAATTTGATCGCAAACCCGCGAAAAAACCCACAAAAATGTATTAAAATACATTTTAATCATAAAAATGCTCAAAAAATTTCTAAAAAATTAGAAAAAAAATCCTAAAAATTCTAAAAATTTAGGGAATCCATTCTACCAAAAATATCCACCATAAAATATGTGGTATTTTTGTAAAAAAATTCCATTAATGCTTATTTTAAACCATAAAAATTAGAAAAAAATAGCATTAAACTCACGAAATTCTCCCGCAACGTCGATTCGTTCATTGAATTGAAGTAACACGCATTCCAATCGCCATATCGACGATCCACGTGTTATTCATCAACACAAATCAATAAAATAATATTTTTATTAGTAAATATTAAAATTTAGTAAAAAATAATAATAATTAAATAGAGATTGCTCTAATACCACTGTTAAAACCCTAAGATCTCTCTAGATAATTGTTATGCATAAACATGCATAAATTAGGCATAAACTCAACCACCCCCAAGCCCAAGGGATGCACACATGAATCATAAATGAAATACATCATATCTCTACCTTGATGTCCCATACCATCAAGAGGTATAATTCCAATCCAATAGCATGTAGCTATAGTGTGAAATGGTAGATGAGTAGATATGGACCTCTACACAAGAGACCATAGCATAAGCCTCCAAGCCCCTAAGCCCCCTTGAGTGTGCCCCATGCCCCTATTATATAGGAGGGCCCTCAAGTGACTCTTGACTTTCCATTCCCCATGTGTGACCCTTGGATGCCTGACCCTAACCTTAACCCTTAAGGTTAGTCCTAACCCATGCTCCACTAGAGCTTGTTCCCATGCTCCCATGCTCACAAGCCTAATGTGGGTTAGCCTCCTAGTATATGCACACATAATCTACATATAACACCAAGCTATTGGGATCACCGAATATTATCGCGTGTTGATTAGAAGGTCACACTCCAAAAAATATACGATTTTGAAGCTATTGGATGTATTTAGTTGTGTGTATTTAATTTTGATTTAAAGTTTACTTGTAGAGTAGAAATACACTTCATGTGTGCATGAGGGAGCTAGAGGCCAGAGACCCTAAATAGAACACGTGGTGTATATAATAGAACATGTGTTGTCCATAACACCCCTAAGACAAGTAAAATAGATAACCCAAAAAGCAAAACACATAACCTAATCAAAATAGAAAACCCTCAAAGCAACCCTCAAGGCAAAATGGATAATCCTCTAAAAAACCTAAAACAAAAGGCAAAGCATAGAAAAATTGAAACTCTAAAATAAGAAAAAATTCTAAAAGCAAAAAACCCTAAAATCAAGCAAACTTTAAAAGCAAAGGAAAAAAACTTAAAGACAAAGATATAAACCCTAAGCAAAAAAACTAAAGTTTTTTGGAGTATATATGCAGAGGCTAAGATGCAAAGATGGAGAACTCCAAGGGGAGTTAGGTCCTTAAGATTCTTTGTTTGGGGGAAATTTCAAACACCATGTGTTATGTGCACATTATATGTGCATCTACTAGAAGGCTAACCCACATTAGGCTTGTGAGCATGGAAGCATGGGAACAAGCTCTAGTGAAGCATGTGTTAGGGCTAATCTTAAGGGTTGAGGTTAGGGTTAGGGAAAATGGAGAGTCAAGAGTCGCTTGAGGGCCCTCTTATATAATAGGGGCATGGGGCACACTCAAGAGGAGGCTAGTATGTTATGTTCTCTTGTGTAGAGGATTGTATCTACTCTCATGCCATCTCACACTACAGCTACATGCTGCTCGATTATTGGAGTCATACCTCTTGGTGGTATGGGACATCAAGGTTAAGGTATGAGGTACTTCATTGTAATTCATGTGTGCATCCCTTAGGCTTGGGGGTGGTTGGGTGAATGAGTTTATGCATGTTTATGCATGACAATTATCTAGAGAGATCTTAGGGTTTTAACAGTGGTATCACAACAATCTCTAGTTATAATTGTTGTTGTTTTTTCTTTCTTATTCTATTTTTTAGCATTTTTTGAAGTAAATTTAAATATTTCCTAAATAAAAATGTTATTTTGTTGGTTCATTTTGGTGATTACACACATGGATCATCCATATGGTGGTTGGAACGCATGTTTCTTCTATTCAATGGACGAATCGACGTTGCGGGGGGATTCCGTGAGTTCAATGCTATTTTTCTTAATTTTTCTTGGTTTCAAATAAGCATTTATGGAATTTTTACCAAAATACCGCACATATTACTGTGGATGTTTTTGGTAGAATGAATTCTCTAAATTTCTATAATTTATGGAAATTTTTCTTGATTATTTAGAAATTTTTAGAGCATTTTCATGGATAAAAATGCATTTTTAATGCATTTTGGGTTTTTGCGGAGATGCTATCAAATTTTTTTGCCAAATTTTTGCTGAAATACAGTGTGGGGCAGCCAATTGATGCATGGAGTGCTCCCGTGTGCGTGGGATTCTTTTCTCCTCTCAAATCTGAAATTTTCTTCTATTTTCCTCTCCCGCATGTGTGAACACCTCTTAAAAGGCACATTTTGATTAAATATTAATCATAATTAAGTTTTTTTCCTTCGTACACACCCAGGGCCCACTCAAGTGGGTGGAGCCGATTTCCCCTTCCAACAATTAGCCAATTATCATGGTCGGGCAAGGGCCACGTACCATCGGGCAAGAGCCACGAATTAGGCATCCCCCATGACCACCGCATGAGTCGAGCGCTGGAACAACGGAGGGGTCTCGTATGGATCCTCCTATCTTGGGTGATCCACCACCCGAGGAGGAGGAGTCACTCGAGTGTTCAAGGGGCAAGAGCCCGAGCAACCAAACACATCAAGCGAGCATAGGTGTCCCTTTATAACATGAGAGAGCCTAGTGGGACTTGAACTCATAACCTAGAGGTTACAAGTCACAAGCTTGACCACTACACTAACTCAGTTGGGACAATCATAATTAAGTTTTAATTATGATTAAGATAATTTAATTAAAAGCTTAATCCTCCTCTCTATTAACAGAGGAGGAGGGTGGTGAGAGAGAAACTTGGCTTGGAGAAGAAGGGGAGGAGAGAGGAGAGGGTTTCTCCCTCTCTCACACGATTTGCAAACGGGGGGGAGGGAGGGGGGGGGGCTTTTGCTGCAAGCCACTGGCGGAAAATGCCACCCCCTAGAAAATCAAATTATAAGCTTTTTAAAGCTTATTAATGTTTTTGATTATTTTTTTAAAAGAGTTTTTTTATATTTCTTTTTTTTAAAAAGAGTTTTTTAATATTATTTAAAGCTTTTCAAAAAAGCTTGAAAAAAAAAGAGAAAATTTGAGATTTGAGAAAAAAAAAGTTCTCTGAAATTTTCTTTTTTTTTCTCTCTTGGAACCTTTAGGCTTTTCGCTTTCCCGGGAAACCTATTGACTTTCCGAATTCTGAGGATCTTTTGACCTTTCGGATTAAGGAAACTTTTGACCTTTCACATTTTGATTTTTTTATCTTTTCATTTTCTCGAAACTGTTGGCTTTTCATATTCCTGGAAGACCATTGGGATTCCGAAATTGGACTGTTCGTATTCTAATGCGTTCGGGGTAAATTAAAAAAATTTAAAAATTCATAAAAATTAGTAAAAAATTAGAAAAATGTTATTTTAAATTTCTAGAAAATGTGGGGTTGGTGATTGGCATGTGGTGTGTCCATTCGGGCGCCCGTGAACATTCAAATTCCTTTAAAAATCTAATTTTTATCCAAAAAATTAGAAAATTCATTAAAATTATAAATTTTTATTGGATTTGAGAATTGTCGGACGGAATTGAAAATTTCGTAAACGATGGGATTCTCAAGAGAATTTAGAAATATTCTGGAAATTAATTTTAAAAATCCTAAAAATTGGTATTTTTAAAAATATCAATGGTATTTTGGCAAATCTAATTGCTAAAAAAATTTCTAAAAAAAGGTAGGTTGGAATGCCATAAGATAGGTTTGATGGAATTCAAAATTAGCATATTTTGAGACCCTAGAAAATTAGGAAAATATAAAAAAATCATGACAATTCTTTTTTCTCGAGAATTTAATATTTTCAAGGGTTATTTAGTGTTAAAGTACGTTTTCACGTGCTGACATTAGATAGGTACGAGTTATTCACATATTATTAATGCGATTGTACCTCGTGTTAGTAGTTATTTCTATTTGGATTAATTCTAAACGATGTTTTTATGATTTTTTACCATTGTTTAGCCATTCTTATTGGACATGTTTCTTACTTTCTTCAATGATGACTAGAATTTGCGTTCAAAGTGTGTCTCGCCTTTCACACTTGTCCATGATAATTTATTTTGCACTTGTGTAAGTGTGGTCTATGCTTAATTTATTAAGCCTACGACAAATTCTATCATGGGTTAGTTGTGTTAGAAGTCATCTCCTGTCTTTACCAAACACCAAGGCCTCTGTTGTGGGTGTACCTGCCCATTGTAGGTGTTTTCCCATTTTTCCTCACTCCCCATAATTTTTCATTTTTTTGTGGCTTGGATGGTAGTCTTCTAGCGGCGGGCAGGAGGACCTTTATCTTAGCCGACTGTACCCGACTGTGTGTGGATACCTTTCTGGTGATGGCCGACAGTGCATAGTTCTGGCCGACTGGTATAGATGCTGGTCGTGGAGAGATAGGCTTGTCGGTTGCCTTTGGAGCAGGCCGACTGCTGCTTTGGCGGCCATATAAAATGGCCCCACATCCCTTGCCATTCAGTGTCTTGTAGTATCTTGTATTTGTAGATCTTCTTGTGTATATAGAGCAGAGTTACACGTCTCTATCTCTCTCGTTCTCTTGTGCTGTTTTTCCGCACTGTTCTTGCTCTAGTGTTTCCAGATTTTGTCATCATCTCCGCTGCGTATTCTGACAAGTTGATCTAGTTGTTTTGGTGGATTTTTATTGGATGATTTTCAATTTTTATTTGGACTCATCAAGTTTTGCCTAGATCACTTGTGTCTAGGGGTTTTTTAATGAGTGCTACACACGTGTTTCACTTTCTTACTTTGGAGTTTTGCTTGAACAACACCATGTTCATATACTCCAGATTGATGAGTTGGCCACCAATTTTAATGCTTCTTTTGGCATGATTAATGACCATTAGATAGCATGCATTGATTTTTATGATCAACTATGGTTTTCATGGATTTGAGGAGCTTATATGCTTTTATCCATGGTTTTATAAGGATCTTTTGATCTTTTGTATAATATCATGTGCTTTGAAGGTAGCATTTACCTTCGTTTTTGCACATAATTTTAGAGTATGTTCCTTGTACTCTTGTATATATTCCAACTTGGATACCTAGTTGCTTATGTATCTAGGTGAGTTATTTTTCTACCCAAGCTTTATTGTGTTTATTGGGTAGTTATCATTAGAAAGACGCTAATAATTCAAATTGTTTCTAATAATGTACTTGGAAAGTTATTCCTTGATGTGGTCTCAGGTATATAGAGACATGTTTTAGTATGTGAAAGTTTAGGATAAGGCCATCTCATTTCTTTTATGAAGGATTTTATTCATTTTTCCTAGACGGCATACAAGGGAGTTCCAAATTAGTAAGGTAAGTATGGGTGGTATCATGGTGGTATGGGACGCTAGCGATTTTTCACACATATTATCTTATGGGTTAATTTGGGCTCAAGATTGTTGCCTTGCTAACGTTACTTAGCATGTTGATCCCAACATTCAAAGACAGTCATTTTTTGAATTCACTTGAAGTTGTAGTGTAGGCATTCTTTAGATAAACTTTTTTTTATCTATAGCCTGCATGTATTGATGTGAGCGTAATCTCTCAGCATTTTCACTTGTTGAAATCTCTTTCTTTAGAGTTCAACGAGTTTATCTTGTTGTGTTCGGATTAAGGAAATTTGGATTCTTCCTTTGTTGGCATTTCTTTCTCTAGTTCTGTACTTTAGGTGATTTATACAATCCACCTGATGGTTTACAGATGAACATCTGTGACTCATCGAGACCTTGATGACTCTCTTTGTTGATATGGGTTACTCGAGACGTCGATAATTCCCTGTGTAGATGGGGGTACGTCGGGCCACCACCGATGGATCCCTGGTTCCTGCCGTTATAATGCCGTTGCATAGGGGACTCCTTGGGCACTATGCAAAACATAGTGGGTGGCAACACACCATCCCACCTTTCCGACGTTCGATGGTGGTGAAACTTGGAAAGTGGAGGTTTAACAATCCACAAACTTGCTCGCAAAGTTTCAAACGCATCGGACACCGTATGATAGTGATAATGACACCATCTCGGCCATTCGATGTCTGATGGTGGTGAAACTTTGGGAGTGGAAGGGTAGCAACCCCATGGACCCGCTCAAAAAGTTTCATCCATATACAATGCCATATAATAATGATGCCCCACACAAACCCACTAGTTTTTGCATAAGGGACCCCTTGAACACTCTATGAAAAATAACGGGTGTGGCAACACGCACCATACCGCCCATTCAGCCGTAGGATAATGATGCTCTACCCAAACCCGAGCTATCTTCCTACTTTATTTCGAATGCTTTACAATAAGGAAACTACTTTGAGTATGAGTTCCTCTGATCATCCGCAGTCTGATGGGCAAACAGAGCATGTGAATCAGATTGTAGAGGATATGCTTCATGCATATGTCTCTAGAAAATCATCAAATTGAAAAAAGTATCTTCCAATGATGGAATTTATCTATAACAGTTCTAAACATACGGCTACTGGTTTTAGTCCGTTCATGCTTATGTATGGGTATCAATTCAAGGCACCTATTGATGTCGGTCTTAAGGACATTGAGCTTGATGCATCGAAGTATTTTTTGTGTGATATGTAGGAAATGCTGACCGAAGCTCGAGATTCTATCAAGAGTGCTCAGGATAGGGCACGGTTTTATGCTGATAGAGGATGCTCACCTTCGTCTTTTGAACCAGGAGCGTTGGTTTATTTAAAAGTTCCTAAAGATTCTCAGACGTTGTTAACAGGAAAATGCTCAAAATTTTCTCCTAGATATTATGGTCCATTTCGAGTTATATGTCGGATTGGCACGGTTGCGTATGAAACCTCCACATGTTAGAGTTCATCCAGTCTTTCATGTCAGTAGATTGAAAGAGAAATTGGGAGGTAAGGATAACACAGTTACTCCTCAAGAGCTCATTGAAGTCGAGGAGTATCCTATGTTCCACATGAACCTGAAAAGGTACTTGAATTCAGGGAAAGGAAACTTCGTAATCGACTAATCCCTAGGGTTAAAATTATGTGGAAAGATAGGGAAATAGAGGATTCGACTTGGGAGTCGGTTGAGAATGTTCAACGTAGATTTCTTTCTTTTCATTGCAATAGTGCAATGTTTTGAGAGAGGGGAAGTACGTTATGTGCACATTATATGTGCATACATTAGGAGGCTAACCCACATTAGGCTTGTGAGTATGGGAGCATGGGAACAAGCTCTAGTAGAGCATGGGTTAGGGCTAACCTTAAGGGTTGAGATTAGGGTCAGGCATCCAAGAGTCACACATGGGAAATGGAGAGTCAAGAGTCACTTGAGGGCCCTTCTATATAATGGGAGCATAAAACACACTCAAGGGGAGGCTAGGTTATGTTATGTTCTCTTGTGTAGAGGATTGTATCTACTCTCATGCCATTTCACACTACAACTACATGCTGCTGGATTGAAGTCATACCTCTTGGTGGTATGGGACATCAAGGTTAAGGTATGAGGTACTTCATTGTAATTCATGTGTGCATCCCTTGGGCTCGGGGGTGGTCGGGTAGATGAGTTTATACTTGGTTTATGCATGACAATTATCTAGAGAGATCTTAGGGTTTTAACACTATGAACTTCTTGTTCTTCTTGATAGGGGCACAATTGAGGTGGGTAATGATGTCTTGGGAAGCGAGGGGGTAATCCATGGGAGGTTAAGGAAGTGGGTTACTGTTATGTCCTGTGCTTGTTCTTTTTGATAGGGGCACAATTCAAGTGGTTGATGATGTATAGAGGGTGTGTGGGCAATGCATGGGGAGTTAAGGTGGGTGATTGTTATGCCATTTGCTTGGATATAACGAGGCTACTAGTGATTAGAGACCAACTCGACATATATAGTTGGGATTATGGCTCATTTATATGAGAGTACATGTATAGAACTCTACCTTAGGAGAGGGGACTCCCAAGGGACCCAGCTTGTGAATAGCCCATTGGTTAGCCGTACCAATGATAGCAGTTGTGAGGTTTGTGGGTGTATGGTATGGGATTGCATGCCTTGAGGGTGCATGCTTGCCATGGTTGTATTGGTCTCTAGGTCAGGGTGGCTTACCATTGCATATGGTTTGGAGCCTACGGATTGGGTGGCAAGTGTTAATGCCTACCCCTTCTATGCTCCTGTGGATATTCATGTGTACTCACCATATGGTGCACGTGATTTGGAGTGCTTCAATCATGCTTCTCAAGCTACGCTTTGAGTATCAATCTTGAGCGTATACACATCTAAGTGGATTCTTACTATGGGATGTTTCAATGACAATGTCTAGGGTGTGCATGTTTGTGAAGTAATGCATGGGATGTTGAGGGGGTAACACATGCATGGAAGCGGAAAATAAATAAAACCAAAAGTTGGTACATAGAGGAGATCTTGCATGGGATGTTGAGGGGGTAACACATGCATGGAAGCGGAAAATAAATAAAACCAAAAGTTGGTACATAGAGGAGATCTTGTGAACCTGTGACAATGAACGATTATATTAGGGAGAAGACTCGAAGAGGCAATTGACATGAAAAAAAAAGGGTAGAAAACAAGGAAGCGTAGAAAAAGACAAAGTGGCTTAGAAGAAGATATGTGTCGTATTGCTCAGGACTTAGTAGTTCTACCATGGCTCAAACACATGTAACACTTTGGTAGAAAAAAGAGGGAAGTGACTTAGAAGTCATCATCTATTGTATTGCTCAAGAGGTAGTAGGAGTTCCACCATTAGTAGTTCTACCACTGCTCTCTTGTCCATGAACTTCGATATACCTCCTCCCAACACCCAACGAAGGTGTATCATCTAGAAAGAGAAAAGGAAAAGGGTAGACACACTTAATTCAATTTAAATGCGTATTAGTATACGACAATAATACCAACATAAATCTATCCCAAAATTCTTTGATAGATTTACGTTTGGTATTATTGTCATATTTAATATGTGTTTATGGTGGGATTCAAACACATGTTAATATATGACAATATGTGTTTAGTGATTAATATATAATTAAGGGCAATTTTAATTGGATTTAAACACATGTTCATACATTAATAATATCAAACGCAAATTTATCCAAAATTAGGTTCACCGTTTTTGGCTTTTTAACAAGTGACCGGGGGAGAGGTAGAAATTGGATTTAAACACTTTTACTTCTCGTAAGACGCCCACCTCATGCCAGCACTATTTTTGACATTTTTATCATTTGGGCCCCCACTGTTATCGTGTGCACTTGCTCTATCCGTATGTGATGCTTTTGTTTACAACGTAAAAACTACGTGTATTTCCTCCCAGCACGTGCCCAGCCAATGGGGGCCTCCCCAGGAAGAAATACGAAGAGAAGCACCTCCAGGCTGCAGGACACCAACTTTCCGCCCTGATCCATGTGGCCGGAGCCACCCAACTCCATCGGCCAAAAAATGAGGGAGCATGTCAGTAATCCGCAGATCCTGCAGACCTCTACTGCCTGCCCATGGATGATGGCAGACAAGGACTACGGGCTCCATACCGTCCCCGGAGCCGCGCTCAGGGGGAAGAGAAGATCATCGTGCCTCTCTGGGGTAGAAGGTTTGGAGTGATGTAGAACCACCCAGGTGCAGATGAAAGCCACTGTCTCCTCAAAAACACCGGCTTCTGCAATGCCGCCTAGCCACTCTAGGTGCAGAGCACGCACTGGAGAGGTAGCAATGGTCATCTCAATAGGCTCAGTAAAATGGTGAATCAAGCAATGAACGTGCTAGTCTGCTATTTCCTCTCCGGATCGAGCATGGGCAGTAGACGACAGGCATGCTCAGGAGAGGCAGATTTTGGTTGGGGGGGGGGGGGGGGGGGGGGGGGGGGGGGGGTATAAGGATGGAGCAAGAGGGGGACGCCTGAGTGGCTGAGGGGGGCAGGTCCACCAAGGGTACCACAGAGCCAAAAGAACCCTAGGTATCTGAACATCAGGAAGAGGATCATGACGAGGTAACGGTTGCCAGAAAGCGGGGACGAGTGCCTGAGACATGGCAGGGGGTGGCACATCCCCATCCAGAGGCTGCTGAGATAAATGCTCAATATGGTTCTCTGACAAAATTGTATCCTCCTACTACATTTCCCCATTCCCAGATGAGGAGCTGTGGTGGGGAGGGGATGCTGGTGGTGCTTGCCTGGACTGATGGCAGGGGGAATGCTCTAGCAAGATGCCCCATCTAATGGCAAATGAAGCACTGTCCAAGGAGACTTGACTACTCGACTCTGCAAATTAGGCTCTCCTCGGAGGCATGGAAGAGAAATTACATGAGGAACAGACTACAGGGCCGGACCAACAAGCTGGAAGGAGGGCAGACAGGGGTGCGCTGGAGGCAGAGGGCAGGGGGTGCGCTGGAGGCAGGAAGGCGCAGCAGGCAGGTTTTGAGCTGGGGCGGAGGCGGGAGGGCAGGCAAAGGCAGGTGGGGGGGGTGGGGGGGTGTTGGGTTGGGTTGGGTTGTAAAGGAAGCTTCAGCTCACTTCATGCTGTCTTGCGGATCTGTGTTGAACATCCAAAAAAAACTTCTTAGATTCCAGGTTCGAACTCATCCCCCCTTATGGGCAGCATAGTGTCCAATAGCCACTTGGGCAGCCACCGCCAACTTAAATCACATAATCAACAACAGACTTAGTTGCTTTTAGCTCACAACAAAGCATTAAAAGATGAATTTAAGAGAAAACACTGAACATGCAGCATTTATGCAAGCAAAATTATGACACCATCAAAGTTAGAATGGACCTTTCATTCTTTAATGATAATGATGATGATACAAACATAGGCATTGCTTAATGCCAGCCTATCATGATAGTACAAAGTGTAAATTCTTTTCTTTTTTCAAAGAATGTTCTCAATGCAAGTCACTGCAAAAATGACAAAAAGTGCAGAGGCTGTTTTGTTGAGTTCATTTCGATAATATGGTGGCTGAAACAGATGATATCTTTTCCCTTGCGTCTTCCCTTGTCCTTGCCTTCTGTGCGCGCACACAGACAAAGTAAAATGTCTCAGCCCGATTTGAGAGGGTGACAAAACACAGTTTTCTTTTCACACGTTTTCCCATGACCAGTCAGAGGCGACGGCTTTGCTAGCTGCAAAATCCAGAAATGAACATGAGATTAGCTACATATGTACATTTCTAAGTGCGCACACTGAACTTTCTTTTTCCTTGAGAGAGTGATTTATGTATTTAGCTATAGTCAAACATCACGCCCCCAGCTGCAGCCAGCAGGGATAGAACCCAGGCACTAGTCAAGAAGAGAGAACCCCTTACCAGCTGGACCACATGACTGGGACAGACATAGTGAACATTTAAAACCATAGCTATGACAAAACATGAACTCAACCCTACCTTGCCCAGTGGCTCCCAGTGTTAACATACCTTAGTATTCACACCACCTGCATGCTTTGCATATACTAGTGAAGTTTAAAGGCTAGTTACAAAAAAAACACACATGCCCATCACAAAAGTCGCAACTCCATGAGATATCATACATCTGTAAGGAGCACACGGTACAGCATCCCCACCATACAAGTCCTCCACAACTTCTCGCTTTTGTTGAACAAGATCGTAAAACGCTCTTTCTTCATACAGGTCCCTGGAAGCAACAGATTGTAATGTAAGATCTGCAAACATGAGATGTCCTTAAATCCGCAAATTCAGCAACTCTTAGGAATGAAAAATAAAAGATCCACATACAAAGTTTCTGGCTTGTAAATGACCCTTTTTCTACATTCTAGAAAGCATAAGACTCATTAAAAAACATGTTAATTATTTTTGTGTAAGACATCCAATGTGGGGAACCTTTCTTCTGTGTAAGTCATCCAAAGTGGTGGTGGGGATGATAAATTGTTATGGGCCAGGATTCCCATCTTGTACCCTCCTTGCCTTTATCTTAGAATAAAGACTCCTAACTGTTTTGCAGGGCATGCAAACCAAGGAGAGTGGCGTCCTCTAGATCTGCGACAACTTCGTCGCCTGCCAACCAACATCCAGCCGAGCTCCAAGGCTAAGGGTAGTGTTTTGCCAAACGGCCCAGCTATCAGCGTGCAAACAGTCTTGGAAGTATTGAGAACTCAATGCACTAAGTGAAGGTGGCTTAAGTTGTTCACTGAACTGTACATCTCTTAAGAAACCAACAGAGGCTAAGTCAGTGAGACCATCGACACAGAGCTGTGATCCTGTCACCATTTGCGGTCCTCCCGTGTTTCTCATTATGTATGTACATTGGACTGACATCCATGGCAGTTGCATATGCGGGGGATCGATGCCACTTATGTGATTCTGTGGACTTGGCTTTCCGTTGGGACTTCTGCCTGTGTGTACATGTCCGGAAATGCCTGGAGCATTGGTGTTCCGTTGGGTCTGGTACCTTGTGTAATTGCTTGGAGCACGTCTATTTTGGTATAGTTTCATGAACGGGGATTGTCCATACCAATGCTGCATTGCATAGCATCTTTATGTGCTTGCTTGCAATTGAAATTGCATGCTGTTTGAAGCTCTCACGCTCCCCCCCGCTCGCGCTGCTGCCTGCGCACACTCCCCCCCTTCTCGCCCACGCGTCTGCTCCCCCCCCCCCCACCTGCCCTCACGCAAGCTCCCCCCCCCTCCGCTTGGCTTTCTTGTGCGCCCCAGCGCGCCCACCCCCTGCTCCTCGCCTTCGCGCCCCCCTCCCTTCATCAGTGCCCCGCCCCCCCTCCGCCAGCCGTCGCCCTCTCTCCCCCCCCACCCCCCCCCTCTGCATGCTGCTTCTGCCCCCCCCCCCCCCCCGGGTTTTTTTTCTGTCCTCGCCGCCTTATCCCCCCTCCCCTTCTTTCTGTGTTTTTTTTTTCGTCTCCTTGGGTTTTTTTTGCCTTCCGCCTTCCCCCTCCGCCCTTTGTGTGCAGCTCGGTTCTTGCAGGACTCTCCGCATTCGCTCCGCCTTTGACATAGCTTCAGACTCTGATGGAGGCTCCTCCCGCCCCACCTCAGAGGGACTCTCCCGCAGCCCCCTCGCCCGCCCCTGAGGATACCCCCATCAGGCTTTCTCTTTCGCCAGAAGAGGAAGCGAGCCTCGCTGCAGAGGTGGAACGCCTCCCAGGCACATTCCACCATCTGCCGTATAGTCGGCACTCGCCCCAGCAGAGGGGAGATCCAGGATCTTCTCCAGGCCCGCCTTCTTGCAGATGTGGGCAAGATCCTGGACGTTCAGCTACTGGACCGTGGACACTACCAGATCGAGTTCGAGACAGCCCAGAGCGTGGCCAAGGGTCCTTGCCATGAGTCCCCTTGACATCAGGGGCGCTCGGGCATTCTTCAAACCTTGGCAGCATGGCTTTGACCCAGTAGCGGCCGAGCAGGGAGAGCGCCTTTTCCATGTTATAGTTTGCTTCCCTGGGCTCCGCCGTGAGTACCTCCCACTCCTTTCTAGGCTAGGAGCATTGGTGGGTTCGGTGCTTGAGGCTGGCCCCACAGCAACTTCAGTGGTGGCCAGAGCAGCTGGACTACCCTCAGTCAGAGTTTTGGTTCCTGACATCTCCTCCCTTCCGAAGGTCATTCAGCTACCTAGGATAGGGGGGGATGGATTGATCAGAGAGTGGAGTTCTTGGGGCTCCCGAACCAGTGCTTTATTTGCAGGCAGGTCGGCCACCTGGCCAAGGCCTGCCCTCGCAGGACACCCAGACCTTCACCGCAGCAGCAGGCCCCCGATGGCCCGCCCACAGATGTGGCTCAGCAAGCACCCTCCGGGACACCTGCTCAACCCACAGAGACCTCGGAGTGGCAGCCTGGTCAGGGGCGCCGTCGAGGGAGACAGCCCCAGCAGCACGCCCAGAGACCGATGCACCAACAGCCCCACAGGCTCAGCATCACTGGGTTCCCGTGAGGAACAGCTTTGCTCCCCTACAGGAGGAGACCCCAGCGCCGACTGAGGACCAGGAGATGCCAGCACCCCCTCCTTCGCCCCCACCCCCCCTCCCGCCCCGCTTCCACCTTCGCCTCCTCCCGTCCCCGCTCCGGTTTTGGCAGCGGCTCCTCCTCCCCCCCCCCCCCCCCCCCACTCGCCTCAGCTCCCCGGGAGGCCCTGGCAGTTCCCTAGCGCTCACCTGCAATCCGGCGGACACTGAGCACCGACCTTGCTCGAGCACCGCAGAGGAGACTGACCATGCCGATTCGGGCTTCACGGATATCCTCTATCTGTAGTCGGCTGAGTCGTCTTGACACTAGACAGCGCTCGGAGGCTTTTGATTATTCCTTCACACGGCTTTTTGGAGCGGAGGGCCCACATGAGCCAGCACCCATCAGAGTGCATGTAGTGATGCCTCCGGCCCGAGGGGAGGAGGCACTTGATTTAGTGGTGGCCTTCTCATTCCCTCTCTGTGGCCCTAGCGACCGGGAGTGGACTATGGATCTCGCTCTTAGCACTTTGAAGACTCAGGCAGTTGAGTTTTCCCACCATGTGAGCGATCTGGAGGTGACAGATGTGATAGGCCGACTATGGGAGTTGGCTCATTTTTTCTTTGATCCTGGGAGTGTTGATGCCTCCGGGATTCGACATTTGGTGGTTCGCATAGTGGCAGACTTAGCACGCGACCCTGGATATGTATGCATACACGAGGTTGCTCTGTCTGAGCGGGAGGCAGTTGCCATGGGACACAGCCACTGGCGCCTGGTCCGAGATTCTTGCAGCACACCGGGTGGGCAGATTCGTAGCCGCTCGGATGGGGACTATTCTCCATCCAAGCCACTTGCGAGGGCCCGCCGTCTCAGCAGGTCATCCATGAGGATCATCTCATGGAATGTACAGGGCCTTGGCAACGCACACTATATACGTTACCGTGGTTGCTTGAGGTAGGAGCTTCAGAGATGCCTGGTTGGGGGCAGTATTGACATTTTGATGATGGAGGAGCACCATTTGGGTGAGAGCAAGATCCGGAGATACGGTTCGGTGATGCCTGGTAGATGGGACACCTTTTGGTCTGCAGGGTTTGGCCCCTTGGGTGGGCAGGGAGGAGTATGTATGGTCATTGCGGATGTATGGCGGCAGGCCATTGTGGATCGTGGGATCATTGTGCTTGGTAGAGCACAGTATGTCATTCTGAGGATGCATGATGCACTCTTTGGTGTGCTCAATGTCTATGCGCCCAACCATGCTAGTGCCAGAGCAGAGTTTTGGACTCAGGTTACGGATGCATTGCCAGAGGCCGCACATTGGTGTGTCTCAACATGCTTGAGGACCCGGCCGATAGGGTGGGAGGCAGTCATGTTACAGTGCACGGCACGGAGCTTGCAGCTTGGGAGCGATTTTGCATGACACTGAGGATCACTGATGCATGGCAGCAAGAGGCTTTCTCCCGCTCTCAGGATAGTCTTAGTTTCTCTCGGTCGGATCGCCGGCAAGGAGGGACTAATCTATCACGGATTGATTGCTTCTATGTGGGCGACAGGTTAGGGGAGCGAGGGAGCTCCGTTGGCATTCTCGCTGGCACCTCTTTTTCAGACCATGCGCCAGTCATTTTGACACTTGAGGAGAGGACACGGGAGACCAGCTTGCAGTTGAGGATCCCAGATAGGATACTTACAGATCCTAGTCTCGCTGAGGACATTGAGAGGATATGGCATGATAGCCAGAGCACTGCCTTTTTTATGCGCTATTGGGACCTTTTGGGGCCAGGCCTCCGCAGGGGCTTTCAGTATGTTTTGGACACTGGGGTGATGCCACAGAGCTTTTCAGAGGGCTTGATCTTTCTTATCCCCAAGGGGGAGGGAGTATCAGATGATATTTGGCATTGGAGACCTATTACGATCCTCAATACTGTCTACAAGGTCTTAGCAAAGGCCTTGAGTTTGAGGATCCAGCCCTTCCTGGGGGAGTTGATTCATGCTACCCAGACAGGATTCGTCAAGGAGCGTAGTATCCTTGACAACATTTTCACCTTCTGGGAGGCGACGGCCCGAGCTAGATTTCTCGGTGAGGACCTGGTCGTGATGCTTCTTGATTTTGAGAAGGCATACGATTAAGTCGATTGGAGTTTCTTAGAGGGCACGATGCTTCGCCTGGGCTTTGAGCCAGTTTGGATTCGAGGAGTGGCGGCTCTATATTCCACAGCTCGTAGCCAGGTACTGATGGCAAGCGGACGGGGGCCGAGTTTTGAGTTGACCAGATCAGTCCGTCAGGGGTGTCCTCTCGCCCCGTTTCTTTTTCTCTTCTTTGCTGAGGCTATGAGCATGTATCTGACCGCAGAGGAGGTTGGTTTTAGAGGACTCCAGCTCCCAGTCCGGGGGGGGGACCTGCTCGATGCTGAGTTTGCTGATGACACGGGTTTATTTTTGCATGGCTAGGAGGCCAATCTCCAAAGGGCAGAGCAGTCGCTTCAGGTTTTTAGCGCAGCCTCGGGAGCATTGATCAATTGGCGCAAGACAGTGGCCTTTTGAATCAGTAGCGCTCCCACTCCGGCATGGAGCCCAGACCCGGGCTTTCGATGGATTCCCCCTGGCACAGCAGTGCGGTATTTGGGATGCCAAATTGGACTAGATTTGTCACCTGAGCAACAGGTTGCCCTGCTTCTTCTGAGCATTCGGAGGAAGCTTTTGTATTGGAGTACAGCTCGGCTATCCTTGGCTGGGAGGGTGGTGGTGGCGAATCAGGTGCTTTTAGCGACCATGTGGTACATCACGTCTTGCTGGATCTTCTCAAGCTCTTGCATCAGCCAGGTACAGAGGCTGATCAGGAACTTTCTTTGGTCTGGGCGGGACGGTCAGTCAGCCCGGGCTAAGGTCGCTTGGGCAGTTATTACACTTCCGCTGGCCCAGGGGGGTTTGGACATTATAGATCCAGTTGATCAGAGTAGAGCCTTATTGGGGAAGCTTATTGTTCGGGGGCTGCTTCCAGGCGCTGAGCCTTGGAAAGAGCTTCTTTTGCAGCGGCTGCAAGCTCGGGCTCCTCCAGCAGGGGGCACTTGGGCACCGGAGATACGATGGATCTTCATAGAGATGAGGAGGACAGGCCTCAGTAGAGGATGGGAGGACAGATTTGCCTTGAGCATCCTGCGAGCTAGGGAGTTGCTGAGACCGGGACTCTCTTAGAGACCTCCTTCTTGTGATGAGGGGCGGGCCAGACAGCCGCTCATCTGGAGCCTAGCGGTTCGCACAGAGCAGCGTAATATGCTGGGTTCTCGGCCTCGTCTAGCCTGGGGACCATTGGCGGCAGGCCCAGCACGTAGTTTTGGAGCTTGGCAAGCCTTCTGCAGTCTCCCAGAGAAGATCCAGGTGGAGAGGTTGAGTCACTTCAAAGGGGGACTGATTATGAGGGATGACATTCAGGAGGCACTCACAGAGGAGTGGTTCACGCCTCTCGAGCCAGTGGCCCCACGGTGGATGGGAGCCTTTACACAGTTGGAGATCCTGATTGCTGTCAAAGCTTGCACTGAGGATGGTAGATGCCTCTACAATGAGATCCAAGATGAGGGCAGACTTCAGAGAGTGGAGGTGGAGTCGCCTTTGGTTGCAGAGTGCATTTTTCAGAGGATACGGGTAGTGGCCGCCGCTTCTCGGAAGTGGCATGACCCAAACCCTGCAGATGTGGACTCTGATTGGCGCATATGGGCTTATGCAGCGCGCCCTTTGGCCCGGCTCTAGTGGGACCCTGGCGAGTACGAGTGGCATGATCCTTATGCATCCCCCGAGGCCACAAAGATCACCTTTTTCCAGTGTACTGTTCGGTTGGGACGACATATTTTGACGGCGAGGAGGATGGTCTCTCCAGCTGCATCGGAGCATTGGTGGCTACAGGGACTCTCACAGGAGTTCCTGGAGGATTTTTGGACCAGGCTCTGGGCTAGTCGACAGGCACGCAGGATCTCGACCTTCCAGTGGCTGGTCGCCCATAGGGGCTCTGCAGTTGGCACCTAGCTTGTCTACAGCGGTCTTCCGGCGGCCTGCGTCCGATGCGGCCACCCTATGGAGAGACAGAGACATTGCCTATGGGACTGTCCCCAGGCGCAACAGATTTGGCTGCGGATGCTGCGCATTCTGGCCCCCCTCTCTCTAGAGGGTATGTATACGTGGGGTGCCGCTACTTGGTCGACTTCGTCAGGGCCTGCTATGGGCTATGAGACGGAGCAGGACAACCAGTACATCCGATTCATTAGGGGCCAGCCTCGCCTGGTTCCTTCACCGGATTTCTCGTCCGCCGGCTGGACACAGGAGAGGGATCTACGATGGGAGCTCCTTTGAGCCTCACCATATGGTTCACCTGGAGAGCCTGGTGTTTCAGGGCCTTTGAGGGGAGACTGGAGCCACCAGCAGAGACTGTTTGGGGTATTTGGCAAGAGTTCTCACTTATAAGTTATGACCAGCCGTGTGTTCGCACACACCGATGCCCAAAACCCAATGCCCACCGCCTAGACCTTATCCCCTTTGTACAAAGGGAGCAACCAGCCATGTGTCCATTCTAGCTTGCACCATAAGACACTTGTCCTCTATACTTGACACCTAGAGTGGACAACTCACCATAAGACACTTGTCCTCTATACTTGACACCTAGAGTGGACACCTCACCATATCTCTCTTCCCTCTCTCTCTAGAAGTAGGCACCCCCTTCATGAGGCCTCTTTGGCTGTATTTTCTGCACTGTCTCCTTCCCGACTCCATATCCAAGCTTGCTAGTGTTTCCGGATGGTGTTCACTCTCCCACACACTCCCATGACTGAAATTCAGCAAAACAGCTCTTATTTTTGCTGTAATTTTTGGTCTTTTTGCTGAAAACCCTAATTTCAGTCCTACTTTCTCAAGTTGAACCATAGGGAAGCTTTCCCAAGGTTCAAGACTTTTGTTGCGAAGGATCGCGATAAATCGAAGATTTCAACACTCCAAACGCTTCCATTGCGAAGACTTACGCTATGATCGACTCTACATGCAATTGGTAAGCTTTGGTACTCAAATATGGAAGCAAGTAGCAAGAGGGAGAAACCAGACTCCATGATTACATACCCTGTGTAGTGTTCTCTTGTCCTACGTAATCTCTTGCAAATTGTTGCTACTATGTGTTGGTGGAACAATAGAGAGTAGATGGTAGGGAACATGGACACTTGAGAGGGTAGTGTGAGCTGCAAGTCTACACCGACAACACATTGTTTGTAATACTGTATTCATATGCATTGGTATGGAAATCTAGTCAAAAATACCCATGACACTATGTACTTGATTCTTCCAAGATCAATATACTTTATTTGGGGGAGGAGCCAGCCGTTCCGGATCATTGTCTTGTATTGAGCATGTTGTCCATTAAATCTTGGTGTATTTAAATGTATTGATTAGCATTGTGTTCTACCAAGTTACATTGGTATCCGAGCATACGGTTCTCTTTCACTTCTATCGTGAAAGATGATCGCGTGAACACTAGCTATCTTTACACTTAGAACACAATGGACAATCATACAGTGAATGTTGGAGATGCTTACACAAGAGGCAGAGCTAATAAAATGCATGCTTCCAATGCTATACAGAATGAGCAAACTCATGTGGTGCACATTAGGGAACAGGAACATGTGGGTCAGCTGTCCCGTGGCAAAGAGAAAATGCAAAAAGAAGAGCCTATAGCCTTAAGGACTGAACTTACTCATATATAGGCTCTTCTTTATGCACAACAAGAAGAATTGAAGCTCTACCGCTGTGAGAATCCATTGGTACATGATTGTTTGAAGGCCAAGAAAGCTGAATCTTATATGGATCATGCAATGGCAATGATTGCTCAAAGAGTTACACATTCAATCGAGGGATGCAACACGTGCATACTTGGCTTGTACCGAGGATGCCTATGCAGAAAAGGCAACCATCCCACATGCCTTGGTATCCCCACAAGTGCCCGAACAAGAACTTATGTCTAAGAGTATGAATCCACATACTATTGGAGAGAAACTATCGGCAACTTCACGCCATGCAAGACTACCCTATGTAGCCTGTGAAGGATGCAATGTTTATGGTAGTGGTCAAAATGTATGTCAAATGCCATTGCCGGCTGAAAATGTGCATGCACAACACATGCAACATGGGCTGCAATTTTCTGTTGCTGCTGCAGGTATTCCGTGTATCTCTCATGCCACTCATGCCTTCAAGTGTGCTCGTGAGGGAGAAGCTATGGGTGAAAATGCACCAATGTGTGTTGAGGCACATGTATCTATGCTTGTTCCTAAAATGATGCTAGTCATAGGGGCTGTCCCAATGGACAAACATGCGGGAAAACATGTTGAGATAGACTAATGCATCAAAGTCTCGTGACTTCAAAGCTGGAGATAAATATGTGAAATTTGATGCATATCATGGGAAATATGATGCATCAAAGGTACTTTATTTTATTGCCCAGTTTGATATTGCTTTTAGTGATGACGATTTCACTTAGAAATCCATGATCCGGCATGTAAGCTTGTTCTGTCCATTGGTGGCTCACGAAGAAGCTCTCACCGAATCCTGTTAGATCATGGGAAGAGTTCAAGGAGAGGTTCTATGCCCAATTCTTGCCTCCCAATGCATTGAATAAGATAACAATGAAGTGGGATTAGGTGAAGCAGAATGAGGGGGAACACCCTCAGAATTTCAAAGTTGCATTGATTCAGTCTTCAGATAGTTCAAAAATTTGTAGCTCCCTACATGTAACATGCAGAAGCTCTGGGAGTTTTCTTTCAGCCCTAAACACATCCTGGAACAAGCTGATGCAAAAATGTAAACAGAAGAGAGAGGAGAGAGAGAAAGAGTTGAGTATTTAGTATATTATATAGTACAAAAAGATACAACTGTTCTTGCAGCCCCGAGGCTCGAGTTGGATATTGGCTGTAAAGAGATTCTTTACAGGTGCACTACCTTCATGTGCACATGAGTGTGGTCCAAAAGGTGTACCTTTCAGAGTAAAGTATATGCTATCGACATGTCCGGTAGATAGCATTATTGTAGCTTGTGGTTGACAAAAGGTGCAACCACTCACCCAAGTCACATGGATTATATATTAGAGTCATGTGGGTTATGTTACAATCATTTTTTTAATTGTACCATGTCACATGGATTATGTATCAGAATCACATGGGTTATGTTACATCGGTTTTGGCTTTACTATGACACATGGATTATGTACAAAAATCACATGGTTACGTCACATCAAGTTTCACACAATGTGCATATAATGATTCCAATGATCCTTCACATGTCAGCATGTCGGCAATACAACTATCCGTGCCTTTGACATGTTTATACTTGAACCTCTAGCAAGCAAACCATCCCGCCCACCACTGGAAAAGTAGTCCGTTGCTGATTTTGGATACATTTTCCGAGAAAAGAAAGCCCATGAAATTGTTAAGGTCTGTTTTTAATGTAAATTCTACCAAAAGGACAAACAATGTGAAATCTTCAAAACATTTCTTGGCAGACATAATTTCTTTGTAGATGGAGGGATAATTTAATTCAGCGTCATGAAATCTTTCTGTGGTATATCTATGAATTTTCTCTTTTCTATCCTTTGTTTCTGTGAGAATGTCACTCCAATATTTGTTGGAGACATTAGAATATATAGTAAGATGGCCTTCTGTGGGAAGACGCATTTTTGGAAGACAGTTTTTTTTTAATAAATTTTCTTGATTGCTTTTGTCTATTTACTTGTCCATTCGGTTTTGCCAATCAAGAGGTTGCTGATCTTTGAAGAGGTTAAGAGAGTAGATCCAAGAAACAAAATGTAGACATCCAAGAAACCTTTGGATTACTTTAATATATGGAAACTTCTAAGGAAAATCGCAGATCTTTTGTATTAATGTTCTTAAAGCATAATTTGTCCCAGATAGATTGTTACTTTCAAAAAATTAATCTTTTGAAGGAAGATATGTAACTTTGTTTTAGAAATCACAAATCCACACTTCTGAAGCTCATTGTAGACTAGTTTCAAGTGCATGAGGTGCTCTCCAAGACATTTAGAGAAAACCAGAATGTCATCGATGTAGTGTCATGCGCAAGACATGCATTGGCTAATCCTAAAGAGGCAACAAGATAAAGACATATTAGAATGAGTTTCTGGAGCATGGGTTGCTGCTATGGCAAGGAGTTGACTGGTGGTGGACAAGGTTGTTGTCGGCCAGCAGCAATCGTTGCTCATCGTTTTGGTCATTCAGTCCAGCAATGGGCTGGGTCTAGACTTACGCTTAGAGTTATGATGACAGTTTTATGACACTGTAAATGACACTTCTGTGCACCCTTATACACTTACTGCTTCAGCCATGGACACTAGCTTGGCATAAAAGAATGATGGAAAAAAACCTGTCGGCAGCATTATCTGGAGGAACTTGTCTAGGAGTTGGCTGACCAGCAATCGGTCAGTTCACTTTGTCATTTCAAGCCTATAAAAGGCAATCATTGCTCATTGTTTTGGTCATTCAGTCCAGCAATGGGCTGGGTCTAGACTTAGGCTTAGAGTTAGGGTTTTATACCTTTTCATGGAAGGCAGCCAAAAGCTGCTTGGGAATATGCACCATCACAAGGAGAACCACACACCTTTGTGTCCATTCTCTAGTTTGTGAGCCTTCCCTAGGCATTATCTCTCTTGAGCCTCTTGTATATTGTGTCGCAAGTTTTTTCATCCTCAGTCCAAGGTTTTTCTTGTATTTTATAATATGATCATTGAAATCATTGTACTTACTACTTTGATCATTCTCTTGACGAGCTTTTCTTTTACTTCCTCTACTAACACTACTGTTAAGGTTAGAGCTTCTTATAAGCCTAAGTTTGTCTTTGTAATCCGCAAGTAGCTTTCAGGTGGTGCCAAGAGGGAAAGAGGAAAAAATGAAAGACAAAGGGAAGGATGAAAAGTGGGAGGGCTGAAGGGGGGCCAAGGTTAGCTCTAGAGCAAAAAAGATGGGGTGCAGTAGAAGAAGAAAGTGCTGGTCGCAAGGGGGAAGGAAGAGGCAAAAGACCTTCAAAACCCTAGGTAAGATAAAAATGTTCTAAAAAACTGTGTCATCAAACGAGTACAAACACACATACACCGTTCCCTCCCCTCCCCTCCCCAACAAATAAAAACACAACTTAAAATTTCAGTTTTTCTATCAAACAAGCATTCACCTGATTTAAATAAAACCCAGTGGATCCACTATCAATCTTGAGAGAGCTCTAAAAGCTGTGCTGTGAACTTACGCCAAATCTGCCAGATTCTGGCACTTGTTTAAGGCTTTTCCCTCTGAGAACTCCAAACAAGAATGATGCATAACCATTTGCTTCAAAGTGTGCTTTGTGCTCTTGATATCATTGTCCCACAAAATGCACTGCAGAACATAGTAGAGCCACAAACAGTTGTAGTCTTTTACTTCCCAAAGCTGAGCATCCCCCAATCTGAAAAAAAATTAAATTACCTTTCTTAAATAATGTTGTTTCACATCCTCCCAGTCTGCTTTCCCACCCTTCTGGAAGATGGAAGCATTCCAACAAGCTCCTCTTGCAGCCATAGCAGATGAAGCACCTGGACCAAAACAATAGAGTAAACTGAAGAGTAGATCCAAAAAAGACACCTAGCATGCCTCCACAAGAGTCCAATGCGTATCAGAAGGTCTAGCTTAAACCAAATTGAGTAAAGAAATGGAAAATTAGACAGTACTCGATCGACACGCCATTGCTTTACTTGATATGAGATTGGCAAGAGTAACACTACAAAAGTGTGCTCTCACATTCTTACCAAGCCACGAACTTATGTGATTGTCACCAAAACTCCACCTGCTATGGGAGGGTGCCTTTGCTTTGCTATTTTCCGGGCTGATGTGGGCTGATGAAAAGAGGCAGAGGCTGTGTTCTTGCTAGTCCAGGGGCTGCTAAGGGTGCAATGAAAAAAAGAGGGTGGGAAGGGGGATGGAAAGAGCAGGCGCTGGGGGGGGGGGGGGGGGGGGGGGGTGATGGGGATACATACCTAATGCTAATCCTCAAGATTAGTGGCATAATCTGGCAAGGTTAGGGGAGCCCTAGGATTAGGAGAAAGTAGGCTAATACAAGCAGCTAAGGTTATTATTAGTAAATCAATGTGAAATAGCTATTTATAACAAGAGTCGTTTGAGAAGTGACTTGATCTGAGTAGATTTCGTGGAATAGCTTGTGTTTACCTCTGGGCCGTTTTCCCTCGTCAGGGGTTCTATGGGCTATACACACCCACAACAGGCAGCCATAGGTGGAAGGAGAGTTGTTTAAGTATGTAGCGAGAAGTAGATTTCTTCATAGCTTCTTGATTTGCATGTGCCTTAGCTGGACAACTTTGACCAGAATTCTCCTTGATTACCCGGACTCGTGGTAGACCGATCTGAAGGAGTAGATCCAGAGCATTGCAAAGGTGATCTGAGGGAGGAAACCCGAGAGTGGTTGATCTCTTGGGAGGTTCAGATGGAGAGGAGACGTATACCTTGGTGTCCCATCTGATACACAATCTCTTATAGAATTTCCAATTAGGTGCTAATCACAAACAATCAATTCATAAACACGCTTCCACAAGCACCTATGTTACAGCACCTTGTCTAATCCATGCAATAACCTACTCCCTTCAACCAAGGTTTTACAATGGTCTGTCTCCCTAATCAGCCAACATCTACCCTACATATGTCCTCAAGTCGCCATAACACATGCATCTAAGGATGGATGCATGTGTCATGATCATCCCTCCTAATCTTGCAATAGAAGGGCAAGTGTCGTTGCACACATGCCGTCTAGAGCTTGTACATCTTCAAATATTCGCAGATTCATTCATCTGGTACCGTCATCAATGGATCCAAGGAGAATATGCTGATGTTCATGCCACTTCAAGCAACTACTCCATCTTCATATAACATGTTGTTGTTCTTGCCCCTCAATGTAGCTTCTAGATCTATGAATGACAGCTACTAGGTCTTTCCCATGGGAGAACTAAGGCAAGTCTTCAATCAATCTCAAACATCTTTGATGAATCTCACACATCATGTAGGTAGTTAAAAATACAGTTTCCATCAGAATGCGAAATTATACTGATGTGAGGTGGGCTGGTCCACTCGGTTTTTTCATCCCTTGTATCACTACCAGAACTCAAAGTCTATGCTTGATAGTGACATCTTGATGTTGTGAACTGATAACTAAGTCATGCTAGTCATGTTGATGCATGAACTTTATGCCTAAGTGGAAGCATGCTGATTATGTGCTGCAATTAACACTAATCAATGCCTAGCAAAAGGCATAGGTACTAGGTACCATTTCTTTTGTGTCAACCAATGGTGATACTAAAAAGTTGTCAGATGTCCTCTACGAACCAGATGTCAAGCAAAATTTGCTCTGTATTGCGGCCATAACAGATCGTGACCAGAGGGTTCACTTTGATCAGACTAGTGGTCTTGAAAGAGATGCAAAAGTCTCGGATTGTGGTGCATCTACCAGCTATTTCAGAGATGTCAAATGCATGTGAAGCTTGTACGATGGGCAAGCAGCAGCGACAGCCCTTTCTACAAGAGATCAACAACAAAGCTAAGGCTTGTAAGTTGTACATGTTGATCTTTGTGGTAAGATGCCTACCACTACACTAGGTGGTTCTTCCTATTTTTGTTACTGATCGAAGACTTTAGTAGGAAGATGTGGGTGTATTTTATTCGGGATATAAGGCAGATCTTTTGGAAAGTTTAAATCATGGCATAAGTTGGTCGAGAATGAGACAAGAAAGAAGCTGAAGAAGTTTCGGACAGATCAGGGTGGAGAGTTTACATCACGTGAATTCAATTCCTACTACAAGGAGCATGGGATCAACAGACACTTGGACCACTGCTCATACTCCCAAGATAAACTGCGTGGCGGTACTGAAACAACACAAAGAAAAGGGAAGAGATTCACCTAATCTAATATATATTAACTGAATGAACAAGCATTTACAATGATTGTTCAGATCTGGACTAGATTTGAACTCTTGAATGCTTGGCATTAAACTCCTAATACATATTACTTATGCACTTCTACTTAAATGCTGTACAGGGCTGCCAACGGCTGAGTAGCCCAGTGGTGTTGGCTTAAAACTCAGACGGGGGAAGTCCCGATTTCAATACCACTCACCACTCGTTGGTGTTGGGCCATGGCCACAAGTTTAAAAACAGCCTTCGTGCGGGTAATACCATGAACCTGTGGGTGGGGAAAATCGATACTGTATGCGGATTCAACTCAAGGGAAAAAAATGTTGTACAGGGCTGAAACCTGATGTGTTGGGGCTGCTAATCAAAAGCAAAGGCTTGCATATCCAGCTCTGAATACTAATTACTAAACCAAACCCTTCTATTTATAGGTGAAATTGTTGTCCATCTAACTCTAGTCAGCCAGCCTTTTGTAAGGCCAAATAATATCATAAAAACCACTTAATGCATTCACCCAACCCTTCAAGCTAGTATACACATACTTAGGCTGCTCAAAATTGGTCCAAAATTGCCTCTAAATTGTAGGATTATGTCCATATGTCACTCGATTGATTGGTGCATGTGACATCCCCTCCTACTTAACTTCGAGCACTCTAACATAATTCACCTTTGCTCCATCTCCACCAAGATCTCTATCTGTGGCCTTTTGGGAGAATATTCAGGGCAGCTTGCGCCATACAGGAGAGGCACTTTGCCTTTCGTTGCACCTATAGCCGCCACCCTTTCTGTCTTGCAGCAAGGGTAGCATCTCTGGGCATTATCGACCCACAATGTGGCTGACCCCCACCACACCCCCCATCCCCAGTCTTGCCAGATGTTTCTTTCAATTTACCAATAAAAGGATCTTGCTTGCGAGGAGAGAGAGGGATTAGGGCTGTTAAGAGAGGGGGGGAGGGGGACATAGGTCGATTTTCTGTTTGATCAACGGCCTGAATTGATAACCGCCAGCATGCATACAGCTGCCAAGGTTCAAGATCTATTGCTAGATTGAATGCACTACACTTGGCTACTTACGAGCTTTCAACACAAGAATGGACCTATGCTCAAATGATCTGGGAGAAAATGAATAAAGCCACTTGTCATCATTGTTACATCCTTATTAGGAGTATCAGGGGATTGGCACTCCCCCATGGAGAGGATTAGCACCCATAATGAGTAGCGTGCATCAGCTACACCATCATTGTTACATCCTTACTAGGAATAGAGGGGATTGGGCATGGAGGGGATTAACAATCCAATCTTTGTGACATCCTTACCAGGAGCACTTGGGACTGTTAATAAGGACCTGGTGCCTACATAAGTAACCTAGTGTTACCCATAATGGTGGCATGCGTTAGTTAGGGGTTGCCGACCCCGAGGGATGCTGGTAAGTTGTATGAGGTGTGTAGGGCGGTTGACCAAGCGCAAGGTGGTCCAAGAATCTAAAGGCCCTTGGGTGTTCTCACAAGTTCAACTCTCAATGTGCTTTGTGCTTGGGGATGGCCTAGAGATGTCGGGCATATGGATTGGGTTGGCGAGTTATTGGCTGCTGATCTCTGTCCTATCACGACCTTAATGTGTTGGTATGGATTGGAGGATCAAGGTCACAAATTTGTGCAGAGTGCTGAAAAACAAGAGGTCCAAAGGAAAGTAACGCACTTGAGGACAAGGTGTCCACACGAGAGCTTTTTTGATGGCATAAGAATACACACCACCACCACTCGCAAGATTGAGATCGCACTGTGTATTCTTATTCTGTTAAAAACGCTCTTGTTCGAACAGCTTGTCCTCAAGTTTGTTGCTTTCTTTTACTTTCGTCCTTAAGCACCCTGCACAAATCTCTGGCATACATCCTCTGATCCTTAGCAGCACATTAGGGTCATAACATCTACAGGTTTCATGTGGTGAAGAAGCATGAAACTGAAACTTAACAAAAACTGAGGACTTTAAAAGCTTGCTCTCTGTTCAATCAACATTGTATGGTAAGACTAAAGAATTTCAAATAGAACTTTATTCGTGAAAAATTTATTATATACGAGGTGCTTCCAAAGCAACCAAAGATAGGACAGCCATTCACCAGTTGCAGCTATGATGCGCTGAAAGTCGGAGTATTCAAACACATCACCATTTGCAATCACCGGAATCGATAATGCTGAAACTACGTTTGCAATCCCATCCCATTGTGCAGGATCTCTGGGCCTGTCTGCCACCTGTCTGATTTATCATAGCAAAAGCATAGACGAGTATGTCATTCTATCACTGAAACGCTCAAACTCATCTGAGTATCCTTACCTGCCGTGGACTGCAATAGCAGAAACACCAGTTTTCTCTATCCTTCTCACAAGCTCAACCGTAGCTTCCGGTGTCTTTAATAGGCGGATTTTGCATGTAACAGGAATGTCTAGATTCCTTTTTAATGTTGTTAAGATCTGGCAAGAACATTACTTGTGTGTAAACACATCAATATTTGCTACATATATCCAATGAAATAATGCAAAAAAAAGGCACATAAAAGGTAGAAGTTACATCATGTACAGTCTGAGGCCGAGATAGAAGTGCTGCACCCATGCCTCCACTTATCGAAAATGATTTTGGGCACCCCATGTTCACATCAATGGCAGCCACATCACGGCACCTACAAGCAGTGAAAAATCACAAAATCCTTGACACAAGAAAAATCCTTAAGTAGAATGACCTAACCTCACACTTTACACCACTTTTATATCAGATAGCCTTTTATGTCTACGTGGCTAGCTATTGCTTTCTTTCCATGCCACTATCGCAATGTTGGGACTTCATAATGTAATGCCATGGTCTCATAGACTGATGTGGTCTTTTGTTGAATAATAAAACAATTCTTTCTATTAATCCGGGTGTGCCAATTAATAATGCACTACCAATTGGAGTCATGATTGGGACTGCCACTGTAACATGCGGAAGCTTCGGAGGAGATCGGTAACTTCAATGCTCAGAAAAAAAACAGTACACTTATCGCGACGAAATTAACGCACAAAACTGAATGTAGATGTGCAAAAAAATAGAGAGAGAAAGAAAGAAAGCAAGATATATTAAGCGTCTACTAAAGACCCAATGGGCCTATGAGACCAAAGTAGTACAATAATGTCCATGGCATATCTCATCATCGAATGGAAAATAAAACAGAACACAAATATAGCTATCTCACTGGGGTGATACAAAACTGTCCATGGAAACTCGTCACGGAATACTAAGAACATAAAAACATGGAAGCAACATCAGCTCCGAGTAGATGGTATACCACTCTCCAAAATGTCAAGCATTGGGTCCCGAATACCCTCTGTAGGGCCCCCACCACGAATGGTGTATTTGCTTTTATTAGAATGATGCAAAACTGAAATAAAAGACTGAAAGAGAGGGAGAAGAGGACATATTATTGGGTCCCGAATACCCTTTGTAGGGCCCCCACCACGAATGGTGTATTTGCTTTTATTAGAATGATGCAAAACTGAAATAAAAGACTGAACCTGAACCTTCTTGGCTGAGATGCATCTTTGCCCTTGACCTTCAATCCTTCACCCCTTCTGCGTTAGCTTGTTCTTGGGTGTCCTAGCCCTTTGATCAGCCTCAACACTTGGTGAATTATGAGATAAATGAACTGATTTGTGGCTTTGGTATTTATACCCTTCAAGACATCCAATCGGCTGGTTCTACAGCAGTCGGCTGTCCTTAAAATGCTCCACGACTAGAAAATACAGCATTAAGTGCTAAAAAAATGCTGCGCATGACTCAAATAAATGCTGGCCACCACGCACCTCAGATCTAGCTGCTGGACAGTCTGTGTGGGCTGCCCCACACCTGGTCTACAGTCCCCTAGGGGCTGTGTAACCAGTCGGCCACCTGTCCAGGAGCCCTAGGGCTGCCTAGGGCCCCTCCATGGCCATCCCATGGCTAGTGGGTACAGCCAAGGCCTTCTTGGCCCCTATGGGGGTGGTTCTACACGTTCCTCATGCCCACATCTGTCCTTGGGGTAGCCCTATGGGCTGGCCCCTTTCCTATATGCAAACCCTAACTGTCTACACACTAATCTCGCCTCCAGTAACATACGAGATACACAAAACCACTAATATCATTCCAGAGGGAGACTCACAGCACGGACTGGCACTGTTTCATGTGCAGGAGGACAATGCACCCCTAACCTTGGACGCATGTGCAGGACAATGCACACCTGACCTTGGACGACTTGAATGGAACCCTGGCTGACTCGTCCCCGGACTGGGCTCACATGGGACCAGTTTTCCATCCCAGGTCCTGCACCTTCTGTACAGATATGTCTACGTGGCATCCAAGTGCGGGATGCACGTGACATCCCCTTCTGCTTAACTTGACGGAAGTTGCATAGCCCCCAAATAATCCGTCAATAACACCGGATAGTCGTCGAAAAACTCTTTGTCAAGCCATACCGCTTCGTGGGTCCCTTGATCCTGAAACTTCATGAGGAACTGTCTTTGCCTTCGGCCTGAGTCATGCTTGAAACGGTACAAAAGGATCTATTCTGAAACCATGATTTCAGGTTCATCAATAATATCTGGCTCCGCCTCGTCTAACTTCTGAAGGGATCGCACCTCCATATGGCTTTAACCAACTGACGTGAAACGCATCGTGCATAGTCCAACTTGGAGGTAGCTTCAACTTCATTGAAACCTCGTTAATCTTTCTCTGGATGGGAAAAGGTCCGAAGCTCCTGAAAGACAACTTTGGGCATCGCTTGCCCACCTACTTTAACCCTTGCTTCATAATCCGAAGATAAACCCAATCCCCTTCCGAAAACTTCATATCCCTTCGGTCTTTATTGGCCTGTCGAATGTAGGCCTCTTGCGCTTTAGCCAATCTGTCTTTCACTGACTCTAAAATCTCCTGGTAAGACTTCGTCACTCTGTTCGCTTCAGGTACTGAAGACGAGGTCCTGGTCAATAGTGACTGGAATGGTCTTCCAAACGCTGCCTCATATGGAGTCCTGTCACTACCTGAAGAAAAAGAATCATTCAAAATAGCTTGAACTAAAGGCAAATATGATTCCCACTTACCTTGTTGATCGTGGACATAACACTTCAACACATCAAAGGCCAACTGGTTGTAAATCTCTGTTTGGCTGTCCGTTTGTGGGTGAAATGCACTGGAAAAATTCAATTTAGTACCAAAGTTATCAAACAATGCCCTCCAAAAATGACTGGTAAACTTGGCATCTCGATCTAACACTATGGTCCTAGGATCCCGCCAATCGGGTACGAATGTCGAACGAACAACTGGGCAACATCCTCGGCGGTCACATTGGCCCTGCATGGAATAAGCATAATAAATTTGCTAAATCTATCAACTATAGTTAAGCACTGAGTATTATGCTTACTCGAACTGGGGAGCAGATTCGTGACAAAATCCATCGAAATATCTTGGAAAGGTCCCTCAGGAATTGGCAAGGGCTGTAATAACTCTATCTTCTTTCCACGAGGAGCTTTCACCTTTTGACAAATATCAGAGTGTTGTACATATGAAAACAAATCTCGCCTCATCTTTGGCCAATAATATTGACGTTCCAATTTCTCCAGAGTCGAATTCATGCCCCTATGACCACCAGTAAAGGCGTCATGGGCATCATGGAGAAGAGCTGCCCTGAACGACTTCATGACACATAGTCGGCCTTTGTAGAAAAGCCAACCATCACGTATCAAAAAGTGGCATGGTCCTGTGGCATCCAATGCCTATTCCCACTGTGTACCAAATTCCTTGGGATCCACGTATGTGTGCTTCATGTCGTCTAGTCCTGTACTAACAAGGTCGAGTCTAGTGGTTTGAATCGAAGTCACTTGTCCCTTCTTGCTCAAAGCATCAACCACTGGATTGGCCTTTCCTGGAAGGTACTCAATCATACCACCGAATTGCAGGAATATCCGGCTCCAGCGGTGTTGTCGGTCACTCCACTGTGCACCTGGCATTGTCTGAATCCATAGTAATGCTTGATGGTCAATGCGAACCTCAAAGTCACGGCCATAAAGAAAATGTTTCTAATGTTTCAAGGCCTGTATAACTGCAAGGAGTTCAGGATCGTAGACTGAGTAATTCTTCTCTGCAGGCAGTAACTTACGAGACATGTAAGCTACTGGATGACCATTCTGTTGTAATACACCGCTAATTGCGATGTTACCCGCATCGGTGATCACCTGAAATGGCTCGTTCCACGAGACAAGTGCTAAATAAGGCGCTTCTAATAAAGCCACCTTGAGGTTCTTGAATGCCTCCAACGCTCGTAGAGTCATTCGAATCCGTTGCCTTCTTGTCTTGACACCCTTTAGCAGATCGGTGAGATCCGTCGAGAGGTCAGAAAACTTGTCTATGTGGGTGGAGTATGCCTGGCATATACCCACAAAGGATCTGATGTCATAAGCTGTCTAAGGTACTTCCCAATTGACAATCTCAACCACCTTAGCTGGATATAGTCGAATGCCTTCTGCACTAATTATGTATCCAAGGTAATGAACCCGAAATAAATAAAATTCCGACTTCTTCTCATTGCCATAGAGCTCGTTGCTTTCCAGCAACTTAAGGACTTTCTCCACATTAATGTCATGCTGCTTAACCGTAGCTGAACATACCGATATGTTGTCCAGAAATATGAACATACACTTTCCAATTAATTCCCGGAAAACATGCATCATCATGCGGTTGAATGTAGCTGGAGCGTTTGTCAAGCCAAAAGACATGACCACAAATTCATAGTGGGCCCATTCCGTACGGAAGACTGTCTTGGAGATGTCCCCCTCCACAATCCGCACCTAGTGGTACCTTGTTACGACCCTGTGTTTTTCTCAGGATAGTATGCAGGTGGGCACGGGGACATGGTGGATAGTGTGAAAGGGCATCAGTTTGGAATTGAGAAGGAAACCCATGTGTGGACAGCCCCAAGTGTGAAGGGGACAAAAGGATTTAAGTTTATAAGGTTTTATAACCTTTGATGATTTAAAATAATATTTTTGGGAGGATGCGTTTTTGCTATTAGTCTTAGCTTTTTGGAGAAAAGCGGACTGAATCGCCTCCTTATTGTTAAAAAGGGGTGAGGTGGTGGAATCGACGTGTGGTGGTGTGTGTGGCGCTTCTCCTTGGCTGGCGGTCTGCCCTGCACAATACAAAGGCGAACAGGCACAAAGCTGCGCAAGGGGAAAGATGGTTGGACTGCGTGGGTCTTTCTCTCTCTCTTGCGAAAAGGTACGCAGGTCTGCAGGACACGAGGACAGCAAGCCGGCGGCTGCAGGACAAGACACACACAGGGCTGAGGGGGTTTTTTTCTCTCTCCCTCTCTCTCTCTTTCTCGGGTTCGGCGGGATGTACCCACATGTTTGCTCTTTCTCTCGGCGACTAGTGGGCTGCAAGAAGCGCAGGTGGGACTGCCCCTATCTCTCCCATACAAACAGTCGGATCGGCACGTGGGCATTTTCCTTTTTGGCGACAGGGGACTCCTGGACAAGAGGTTGGAAGGAGGCGCTCAGGAGCTGTCCATGTTCTTTGAGAGAAGTTGGCTACAGTAGAACTATAGGAGAGCTGTAGCACTTTTGCTCCCCTTATTGGCTATTATCGGGCTGGCTTCAGGAAAACAAGACATTGGTTTTCGAGAGGAAACAGGACTTTAGTTTCCTCGAAACAGGCCTATGGTTTATGGGATACAGGTCTTTGGTTTTAGAGGATACTAGTCTTAAGTTTCATATGGAAAACATGTCTTTGGATTCATGTGAACAGGTTGTAATTTTCTCGAAGTTACATGCAAGTTGTGGCTATAGGGAAGGACGTGTGGTTTGGTACAGCCCTACTGTTGTTTGCAAAAGGGTTTGAGGGATCCATGGTAGAAATGGAGAAGACCTTTGCAAAGCAGGGAGGTGTTGTTCAAGTGTGCCTTCTCTATGGTATGCTATGCTGTAATAACGAGAGTTCTCTTTTGGAAACAGATTAGAGTCTTTACTGTGAGACAGAAGCACTGGAAGTATCGGGATGTGTGCTACTCATAGGGTGAGAGACTATGGGTAGTTGTGGCAGCCCTGATCGTGGGAGAAAGCTTTTGTATGCAGGACTCAGGTGAGAGAGTCTTTCGATGCGAACAATGGCTGGATTTGTTTGTGGATGCCGAGTGGACAAGAAGCCATGGCAAGGTCTTTGCAGGCTTAACGAGTTCTACTATGATGACTGAGTTTTCTTGCCTTATTGTAATCAAAGCTCTCTTATAATCAATTAAAGAAATACACTGCGTTTTGGGGCCAATCGGTGTCCGTGTACTCTTTGCAGGAGCACTCTAGCTCCCCCTGTTTGTTTTCCTTTTCCAGGTCCTCAAAGGTGTTGAAGTGTTTTGTGTGCGAGTGTTTGTTTCACCGCCCATCAAGTTTCAAAAGGCCGGTTTCATGGTTCCGTTGCTGGGACATCGTCGACTTTCTCAAGGAGGCGAGCCCGTGGTTACATCAAAAGCTTCAACATGTGGAAAGTGAAAAGGAAGTGCAAGAGACAGTGCAGGATTGTATGTCTTTGCCTATATGAGGTGAAGAGCAAAAGCTAAAGATGAAGCTCAGGAGAAAAGACACAAAGGACAGAAAGTAGTCAGGCAGGGCCCAGGAACAAGAAAGCAGTTGAAGTGTTATGGTGCAAGAGATGGGTTGAAAACACTGTCACCGGTGGTATCTTCACAGAGGCTTCATGGGTTCGGAAGACACCTTCTTTCTATGTTTAGCCATGGTGATCTACTATGCTTCATTGGGGACTTGTGCTTACCACTTGGGTGGAGTGCAAGCAAGTTTTGGGTGCCTGAGGATGTATCAGATGAGGCTCAGACGGAAGTGGAGGAACTTGATGAGGTTCTTATTCCCGAGAATATACTGGCACATAAGGAAAGAAAGGTACAAGGTAAAGTTTCCCGACGTGTGAAGTTAAAGAACTGTTCACCGATGGATGCGAAGTGGGAGGAGGAGGGTGACTTAGCAGATTCACCTTAGGTATTGCAGCTGTATCTTAATGCCTTTGAGTTGGAGCCGACTCTTGCGACGGCTCATTCAGGTTCGGCAGAGCATCGATCTGGAGCATTACGTGATGCTCAAGAGGGAGGTAGCACCTCCACTCCCTTGTTACAGACAAGCTCAGTTTTTATCTAGGAGTCGCTTGGTGACATCTTTGTATTCACCCGAAGGTATTGGAGGCTGACAGTACATCTGCTTATGGGACTTCTATGATATTGTGTACTAGTCACATGAGATGGTAAAGTTGGGTATGGTTCACAGTCGGCCGCACATTGAACTATAACTACAACTATGGATAACTCTATGGAGGGCATAAGTCTTGCGAGCAGTCCTAGAGTTGGTTTGGTTCATAGATATATGGATTGAACTCTATTTGTGCATTTATGCATACACTTTTTGAGGTATTATTGTATTCTGGAGCCATTGGATCCTAGCACCATATTGAGAATACATTGGGTAATACTCTGGATTGTGTCGTGTGATGCATGTCTGTTGGTATGATACATCAAGTACTTTATTATGTTCATGGATGCACCACTGAGTGTGACTCCTGTGGGATGGCCATGAGACATGTGGGAAGTACTTAGTGGATGTATTGTTTGGATGCATTGAGTGCTTTCATATGCTCATGTTGTACCACCAGTCGAGGGTCCTGCGGGATATCCATGGGCGTAAGGCTTGTGAGAGTAACCCTTAGACTGTTATTTTGGAGTAGGTAGAGCATCTTGAGGAGCATATTGTTTGCGAATGCATATATGTGTCATGAATCTGTGTGTCATATGTAGAATGATGCATGGTTTTGTTTTTGGCTAACACAGGTTACGTGTTTCCACTTGGTTTTAGACTTTTGCTATAGGTTCTAAAGGAACAAGCAAGAGTTGTTTGTCACTTTGACGTCACGGTGTGGCCATATTGTGCAAGATGATTGTTTCATCACCCAGATGCACTTGAGGGCCATTGCTTTTGTCACCCAGATGATTGTTTCATCACCCAGATGCACTTGAGGGCCATTGCTTTTGTCATATGTGGAGTCTTTGCTCATAAGATGCCTTACTGTGCCATTGAGTGCAATCGAGGATGCTTGCTATTTTTCAAGAGGGGGGTATGTTACGACCTTGTGTTTTTCTCTGGACAGTATGCAAGTGGGCACGGGGACATGGTGGACAGTGTGAAAGGGCATCAGTTTGGAATTGAGAAGGAAACCCATGTGTGGACAGCCCCAAGTGTGAAGGGGACAACAGGATTTAAGTTTATAAGGTTTTATAACCTTTGATGATTTAAAATAATATTTTTGGGAGGATGCGTTTTTACAATTAGTCTTAGCTTTTTGCAGCAAAGCGGGCTGAATCTGTCAAAATACGTAGCGGAGATGATAACAAAATCTGAGATCACAAGAGCAAGTAGAGTGCAGAAAATAGACAGCACAAGAGAAGGAGAGAGATAGGCGTGTAACTCTTCTCTATACACAAGATCCCACAATGAAAACAAGATACAATAGGTGGGGGGCCATGGGGCCATTTTATATGGCCCCATGAGTGCAGCCGGCCAGTAGATGGACAGCCGACAGGACATGAAATGCCCACGACCAGAAAAACATCAGTCAACCAGCATATCAAAGTCGGCCCTCACACGTGTGGAGTCGGCCAGTAGTAGAGAGCAACTAGGATTGCCTGTGACCAGTCGGCCAGCATCTGGTACAGCCAACAGGTCCTGCACTGCCTCCCACACCCGGAAAAAAAGGGAAAAATGGGAAAAAAATACAGGGAGTGAGGAAAAATGATAAAACACCTACAAAGGGCGGGCACACCCACAACAAAGGCCCTGGTGTCTGATAAAGACAGGAGATGACTTCTAACAGAATCGCCTCCTTATCGTTAAAAAGGGGTGTGGTGGTGGAATCGTCGTGTGGTGGTGTGTGTGGCGCTTCTCCTTGGCTGGGGGTCTGCCCTGCAGAATACACAGGCGAACAGGCGCAAAGCTGCGCAAGGGGAAAGATGGCTGGACTGCGTGGGTCTCTCTCTTTCTCTTGTGAAAAGGTACGCAGGTCTGCAGGACAGGAGGACAGCAAGCCAGCGGCTGCAGGACAGGAGACACAGCTCTGAGGGGGTTTTTCTCTCTCTCTCTCTCTCTCTCTCTCTCTCTCTCTCGGGTTCGGCAGGCTGTACCCACATGTTTGCTCTTTCTCTGGACGACGAGCGGGCTGCAATAAGCACAGGTGGGACTGCCCCTATCTCTCCCATACAAACAGTTGCGTCAGCACACGTGGGTGTTTTCCTTTTTGGCGACTGGGGGCTCTTGGACAACAGGTTGGAAGGAGGCGCTCAGGGGCTGTCCATGTTCTTTGAGAGAAGTTGGCTACAGTAGAACTACAAGAGAGCTGTAGCACTTTTTCTCCCCTTATTGGCTATTATCAGGCTGGCTTCAGGAAAACAGGACATTGGTTTTCGAGAGGAAACAAGACTTTAGTTTCCTAGAAACAGGCTTATGGTTTATGGGATATAGGTCTTTGTGTCACGATTGTGACTAACTCTCTTAATCTCTCCTTAATTACTCATTAATCCCTTATTAACTGAAAGGACACCTGTGAAGGGTCACGTGGACACACACTACCCTCTTCTCCGACGGCTTATGGCAGAGGAAACCTATGACTTCAGTTATTTACAGGATACACCCTCTCAGTCCATAGTGCCCTCTCCTACCCGTGTTTCTCCACCGGCCCCAACCCCTGTTCCAGTGAGTGCGCCTCCCTATTTCCAGCCTACTCATTACCGCATACAAATAGCCACACCGACTTCTCACCTCCGAGAATTCGACGTGTGGGTTATCCGTGTTCGTACGTCTGCACAGGATCTGGATCATTATTGTTTTATGCTCAGGCGTCATAATTATCTGGGCGCTATCCTCCCTGAGTGTAGCATCATCTTTCATGAATATTGCACTTATTCTGAAGACATTCATCCCTCTTCATTTACCGTGCGTCCCTCTACACCGGAGTATACACCCTTGACACCAGTAGCTGCCCCTACTCCTGTACCTTCTTCTCCAATAGCAGACTCTCGTGCGAGCCCAGTCCCAGAGGATCGCCCTTACTATACTGGATGGTCTATAGCCGCTTCACCAGTACATAGCCTCTCCTCTCGGGATTTACAGATGCCGCACCCTCCAGCCGATGGTTCTTACTAGAGCCCAACGGCGTGATCAGCAACAAAAACCCCCAGAGCCTTATCATCCTGAAGCCTCTACATCAACATCTCCTCTCAGATTGATCGTGCTCGCTGAAGCTCCCGCCCCCCCTCCCTGCTCGCGTTGCCTGCACAGCTGCGCCTTCCCTGCCTGTTCGCCCCCTCGCCTCCCCTCGCTCCTCGCGCCTCCCCTAGCCCCCCCCCCCCGGCCTGCCTTCGCTGCTGCGCCCTGCATTGCCCGCCGCCTACCCACTAGCCCCTCCCGCCTGCATTCGCTGTTGTGCCCCCTCCCGCCTGCCTTCGCTACCGCCGCCCTGCTCTGCTCGCCGCCTTTCCACACCTTCGCGCCCCCCCCCCCCTTTCTTCGCGCCCTCCTCCCCTCTACAGCGCCCCGTCCCCCCCCCTCCGCCAGCTCGTTTACCTCACCTCCCTCTTGCGCGCAGCTCCCGCCCTTCCCCCCCCTAGGGTTTCTCCTTCGCCCTCCCCCCCCCCCCCTTTTTTCTTGCTTCCGCCCCCAGGGGGTTTTGTTTTCCTTTTTGCTCCGTCTTCCGCCTCTCTGTGTGCAACTCAGTTCTAGCAGGATCCCGCCTCCGCCTCGCCTTCGCCGCAGCTTCAGACTCTGATGGAGGCTCCTCCCGCCCCGCCTCAGAGGGACTCATCCGCAGCCCCCTCGCCTGCCCCTGAGGACACCCCCATCAGGCTTTCTCTTTCGCCAGAAGAGGAAGCGAGCCTCATCGCAGAGGTGGAACGCCTCCAGGCTCATTCCACCATCTGCCGTATAGTCGGCACTCGCCCCAGCAGAGGGGAGATCAAGGATCTTCTTCAGGCCCGCCTTCTTGCAGATGTGGGCAAGATCCTGGACGTACAGCTACTGGGCCGTGGACATTACCAGATCGAGTTCGAGGCCGCCCAGAGCGTTGCCAAGGTCCTTGCCATGAGTCCCCTTGACATCAGGGGTGCTCGGGCTTTCTTCAGACCTTGGCAGCATGGATTTGACCCAGCAGCGGCGGAGCAGGGAGAGCGCCTTTTTCATGTTACAGTTTGCTTCCCTGGGCTCCGCCGGGAGTATCTTCTACTCCTCTCCAGGCTCGGAGCATTGGTGGGCTCGGTACTAGAGACTGGCCCCTCAGCAGCTTCAGTGGTGGCCAGAGCAGCTAGGCTACCTTCGGTCAGAGTGTTGGTGTCTGACATCTCCTCCCTTCCTAAGGTCATTCAGCTACCTAGGATAGGGGGGGGATGGATAGATCAGAGAGTGGAGTTCTCGGGCTCCCGAATCAGTGCTTCATTTGCAGGCAGGTCGGCCATCTGGCCAAGGCTTGCCCTCGCAGGAGACCCCGACCCTCACCACAGCAGCAGGCTACTCATGGCCCGCCCACAAATTCGGCTCGGCAGGCTGCCTCCGGGACACCTGCTCAGGCCACAAAGACCTCGGAGTGGCAGCCTGGACAGGGGCGCCGCCGAGGGAGACAGCCACAGCAGCACGCCCAGAGACCGCTGCAGCAGCACTCACAGTCTCAGCCTCACTGGGTTCCCGTGAGGAACAGCTTTTCTCCCCTCCAGGAGGAGACCCCCGCGGCGACGACTGAGGACCAGGAGATGCCAGCACCCCCTCCTTCACCCCCCCACCCCCGTCCCCTCCCACCGCCTCGCTTCCACCATCGCCTCCTCCCGTCTCCGCTGCGGTTTCGGCAGCGGCTCCCTCTCCACCCCCCTCGCCCCCCCCTCCTCCCCCTCCGCCCGCCTCACCTTCCCGGGAGGCCCTAGCAGTTCCCTGGCATTCACCTGCAGTCCGGAGAGCGCTGAGCACTGACCTCGCTCGAGCATCACAGAGGAGACCTACTATGCCGATTAGGGCTTCACGGATTTCATCTATCCGCAGTCGGCTGAGTCGCCTTGGCATTAGACATCGCTCGGAGGCTTTTGATTATACCTTCACACGGCTTTTTGGAGCAGAGGGCCCCCATGAGCCAGCACCCATCCGAGTTCATGTAGTGTTACCTCCGGCCTGCGGGGAGGAGGCACTAGACTCAGCGGTGGCCTTCTCATTCCCTCTATGTGGCCCTTGCGACTGGGAGTGGACTCTAGAGCCCGCTCTCAGCACTTTGAAGACTCAGGCAGTTGAGTTTTCTCATCACATGAGCGATCTGGAGGTGACAGATGTGATAGGCCGACTTTGGGAGTTGGCTCATTTTTTCTTGGATCCCGGGAGTGTGGATACCTCAGGGATTCGGCATTTGGTCGTGCACATAGTGGCAGACTTAGCACGCGACCCTGGATATGTGTGTATACACGAGGTTGCTTTGTCAGAGCGGGAGGCACTCGCCATGAGCCACAGCCACCACTGGCGCCTGATCCGGGATTCTTGCAACACACCGGGTGGGCAGATTCGCAGCCGCTCGGATGGGGACTACTCTCCATCCAAGCCGCTTGCGAAGGCCCGCCGTACGGCTGAGACAGCATCCACCTCAGCAGGGCATCCATGAGGATAATCTCATGGAATGTATAGGGCCTTGGCGGAGCACATTTTATACGCTATCGTGGTTGCTTGAGGCAGGAGCTTCAGAGATGCCTGGTTGGTGGCAGCATTGATATTTTGATGATGCAGGAGCACCACTTGGGTGAGAGCAGGATCCGGAGATATGGTTCGGTGATGCCTGGTAGATGGGACACTTTTTGGTCTGCAGGGTTTGGTCCTTTAGGTGGAGAGGGAGGAGTATGCATGGTCATTGCAGATGTATGGCGGCAGGCCATTGTGGATCGAGGGATCATTGTGCCTGGTAGAGCACAGTATGTCATTCTGAGGATGCATGATGAGCTATTGGGCGTGCTCAACGTCTATGCACCCCCAATCATGCTAGTGCCAGAGCAGAGTTCTGAACCCAGGTTACGGATGCATTGCCAGAGGCCGCACATTGGTGTGTCGGGAGAGACTTCAACATGCTTGAGGACCCGGCAGATAGGGTGGGAGGCAGTCATGTTACAGTGCACGGCACGGAGCTTGCAGCTTGGGACCGGTTTTGCATGTCACTGAGGATCACTGATGCATGGCAGCATGGGGCTTTCTCACGGTCTCAGGACAGTCTTAGTTTCTCTCGGTCGGATCGCCGGCAGGGAGGGACTAATCTATCCCGTATTGATCGCTTTTATGTGGGCGACTGGTTAGGGGAGCGAGGGGGCTCCGTCGGCATTCTCGCTGGCACCTCATTTTCAGATCATGCGCCAGTTATCTTGACATTGGAGGAGAGGACACGGGAGCCCAGCTTGCAGTTGAGGATCCCAGAGAGGGTACTTACAGATCCTAGTCTCGGTGAGGACATTGAGAGGATCTGGCATGATAGTCAGTGCTCTGACCAGGATGCAGCGGGCCAGTGTGCCCAGGGACTCATCGATCTTAGCTCTTTTCTGCACACTGCAGCTTTGACACGGCTGGGAGAGATTTGCGAGCAGGAGCATCGGCTGAGACGCAGCCTTGCTTCGCTACAGCGCCTTCAGGAGCAGCAGCCTGCATGTGAGTGGGTGGCGTCCCAGCTGAGCCAGGCATGCCAGGAGGTTCGAGAGGTAGAGGAGCAAAGACATGAGTTTTACTATCGTCGTCAGGCCTCTCAGTGGACGCAGCTTGGTGATAGAGTGACTGGAGAGTTTTTTGAGGTCACTGGACCCCGTCATGCGCGAGTAGGAGTCCGCCAGCTTGGTAGACCGGATGGATCGGTAGCTACTGAGCTCGGGGAGATCAGAGCCATTGCCACTGCATTCTATAGAGACCTGCTTTCAGCGGAGCCAGCCACTAAGGATCGAGATGTTTGCAGACAGACTGTGTGGGCCCATGTGCAGAGGAGGGTCACAGACCGTATGCGTTCAGTTCTAGGTGTGCCTCTGTCAGAGATTGAGCTTGCCAAGGCCTTGAGGGTCCTGCCGCGACATAGTTTCCTAGGGGAGGACGGACTGACGCCGGCCTTTTTTATGCGCTATTGGGACCTTTTGGGGCCAGGCCTCCGCAGGGGCTTTCAGCATGTTTTGGACACTGGGGTGATGCCGTAGAGCTTTTCAGAGGGCTTGATCTGTCTTATCCCCAAGGGGGAGGGAGTTTCAGATGATATTCGGCATTGGAGGCCTATTACTATCCTCAATACTGTCTACAAGGTCTTAGCAAAGGCCTTGAGTTTGAGGATCCAGCCTTTCCTGGGGGAGTTGATTCATGCTACTCAGACAGGATTTGTCAAGGAGCGCAGTATCCTTGACAACATCTTTACTTTCTGGGAGGCGACGGCCCGAGCTAGATTTCTTGGCGAGGACTTGGTCGTGATGCTTCTCGAATTTGAGAAGCCATACGCTAGAGTCGATTGGGGTTTCTTAGAGGGCACTATGCTTCGCCTGGGCTTTGAGCCAGGATGGATCAGAGGGGTGGCGGCTCTGTATTCCACAGCTCGCAGCCAGGTGTTGATTGCAGGAGGACGGGGGCCGAGTTTTGAGCTGACCAGATCAGTCCGTCAGGGGTGTCCCCTCGCCCCTTTTTTTTTTCTCTTCTTTGCGGAGGCTATGAGCATGTATTCGACGGCAGAGGAGGTTGGGTTGAGAGGACTTCAGCTCCCAGTCCAGGGGGAGGACCTGCTTGATGCCGAGTTTGCAGACGACACGGGCTTATTTTTGCATGGCCAAGAGGCCAATCTTCTTTGCGCAGAGCAGTCGCTCCAGGTTTTTAGTGCAACTTTGGGAGCATTGATCAATTGGCGCAAGACAGTGGCCTTTTGGATTAGTAGTGCTCCCACTCCGGCATGGAGCCCGGACCCCGGTTTTAGATGGATTCCTCCAGGCACAGCAGTGCGGTATTTGGGATGCCAGATTGGCCTAGATTTGTCACCTAAGCAGCAGATTGCCCCGCTTCTTCTGAGCATTCGGAAGAAGCTTTTGTATTGGAGTACAGCTCGACTATCCTTGGCTGGGAGGGTGGTGGTGGCAAATCAGGTGCTGTTAGCCACCATGTGGTACATTACGTCTTGCTGGATCTTCTCGAGCTCTTGCATCAGCCAGGTACAGAGGCTGATCAGGAACTTTCTGTGGTCTGGGCGGGACGGTCAGCCAGCTCGGGCAAAGGTTGCATGGGCAGTTATTACACTTCCGCTGGCTCAGGGAGGTTTGGGCATTATAGATCCAGTCGATCAGAGTAGAGCCTTATTGGGGAAGCTTATCGTTCGGGGGTTGCTTCCAGGCGCTGAGCCTTGGAAAGAGCTCCTCTTGCAGCGGCTGCAGGCTCGGGCGCCCCCAGCAGGGGGCACTTGGGCACCAGAGATTCGCTGGATCTTCATAGAGATGAGGAGGACAGGCCTCAGTAGAGGATGGGAGGACAGATTTGCTTTGAGTATCCTGAGAGCTTGGGAGCTGCTGAGACCGGGGCTCTCTCAACGACCTCCTTCTTGTGTTGAGGAGCGGGCCAAACAGCCGCTCATCTGGAGCCCAGCGGTTCACACAGAGCAGGGTCATATGCTGGGTTCTCGGCCTCGTCTAGCCTGGGGGCCTTTAGCGGCAGGCCCAGCTCGTAGTTTTGGAGACTGGCAGGCCTTCTGCAGTCTACCAGAGGAGATCCAGGTGGAGAGGCTGAGTCACTTCAGAGGGGGGTTGATTATGAGGGATGATATTCAGGAGGCACTCACAGAGGAGTGGTTCACGCCTCTCGAGCCAGTGGCCCCACGGTGGATGGGAGCCTTTACACAGTTGGAGATCCTGATTGCTGTCAGAGTGGATGGGAGCCTTTACACAGTTGGAGATCCTGATTGCTGTCAGAGCTTGCACTGAGGATGGCAGTTGCCTCTACTATGAGATTCAGGGTGAGGGCAGACTCCAGAGAGTGGTGGAGTCGCCTTTGGTTGCAGAGTGCACCTTTCAGAGGATTCGGGTAGTGGCCGCCGCTTCTCGGAAGTGGCATATTGGGGCTCAGTAGTTGGCACTTGGCTTGTTTACAGCGGTCTTCCGACGGCCTACGTCCGATGCGGTCACCCTATGGAGACACAGAGACATTGCCTTTGGGATTGCCCTCAGGCGCAGCAGATTTGGCTGCGGATGCTGCGTATTCTGGCCCCCCTCTCTCCAGAGGGTATGTTTACGTGGGGTGCCGCTGCTTGGTCGACTTCGTCAGGGCCTGCTATAGGCTATGAGATGGAGCAGCGCAGTCAGGCCATCAGATTTATTAGGGGCCAGCCTCGCCTGGTTCTGGCACCGGATTTCTCGTCCGCCAGCTGGACACAGGAGAGGGATTTACGATGGGAGCTCCTTAGCAGCCTCACCATCTGGTTCACCTAGAGGGCTCGGTGCTTTACGGCCTTTGAGGGGAGATTGGAGCCACCAGCAGAGACTGTACGGGGGATTTGGCAGGAGTTGATCCACACCCTGCGAGGACAATACGACCGCATCCGGGGAGACTCGGATGAGGCGATCTTACGGCGCCAGGCCTTTCACACCACTTGGCGCTGTGGCCCCTTCTACACCTTACACACGGAATCCCCCCGTTGGCACTACAGGTTTTCTCGGAAAAAAAAAAAAACATCTCCTCTCATGGCAGAACCTGTAGACATACCAGCCCCTCCGGAATGGCAGTTAGCTTTACAGCAACTCCAACAATAGTTCCAACAGCAACTCCAGGAGTCTATGGCATCCTTGGCCACTCAGATCCAGCAGCTTCACACGGATCGCCACTCCAACACAAGTTCTGTACCAGCAGCAAATGTTTCAGCAACAGTACCATCAGACGAAGACGTCATTCCTTCCGAGGTAGAAGGCGACGACCTTAAAACTCTTTATCGTCTTTTACAAGCCAGTAAAACAAAGAAATTGGAAATTAAAACCCTTGACTCTTATGGTGGTCAGCGCAAGAAGCGCACTGGCTCTACAAACTGCAGTTATACTTTGAATCCATGACCCTTTCTGATTCCAAAAAGGTGATTTTTGCGGTATCCCTCCTCAAAGACACTGCTTTATTATGGTGGCAACGATGACAGCACTCTAGCAAAATGGTTACACTCTAGCAAAATGGTTACAACGTGGGAAAAATTCGAGAAGGGTCCTCCGTAAGCAGTTCATACCTGCCAATGCGGATTTCCAAGCCCGTACTCGCTTACGCCATTTGGACCAAACTGGTTCCTTGGCCTCTTATATCTCCCAGTTCACCAACTTGATACTGGAGATTGATTCTTTGTCCCCAGCGAACGAACTTCATGCCTTCGTTGAAGGGCTTAACCCCACACTGCGTGCCGATGTCCAGAAATTCTCGGCCTCTTCCGGTCGAGCTAATGACTTTCAGAAAGCCAATGGATCTCGTATGAGCCGAGACAGTCGCAAAGAGTCATCTGGCTCTTCTAACTCCCGGCCTAATCCTCAATGGAATAATTCTCAACAACCTTGCCGATCAGAAGGATCGTCCTCTTTTCGGTTCCGACGTCCTAACTCCTTCCAACCACGCAGTTCGGATCGTGGATAGGACCAAGGGACGTGACCAATCTCGCAATCCTCGTCCTTCTACTGTTCCTTCTGGACGGGATCAACAAAAGACCGGATTGTGCACAATTTGTAATGGACCTCATCGTTGGTTTGAGTGCCCCAAAAGACCAACCCATCGACAGAATTCTAATGTTGAACCCCCCATTTCTGCGGAGAAACCCTAATTGCTGACAAAGGAAAGCGTGCAGTTAATCACCATGCTATTGCACATGCTTCAGTAATTACCGCTACTGCTACAACACAACCTGCCTCTTCACCATTGCCTCAGCGGTCTACTCAGGTTTTGGTTCTTCAAGGTTCTATTTCCAGTCACCCTATTCAGGTGCTCATTGACAGTGGGTGTTCTCATAATTTTGTGGGAACCACCTTGACTCAGAGATTGAAGATTCGGACTTCTCCAAGTAGTGTTGTTTATGAAGTAGAGCTTGTCGATGGTTCGACATCCTCGTGTAACACCATTGCCAAACACCTCTCCTTTCGAATTCAGCACTATCGTGACAAATTGGATTTCCAAGTCATGAATTTGGCACATTATGATATGATCCTTGGTCAAGAATGGTTGTATCAATATGATCCCCTGATCAGTTTCCGGAACCATTCTATACAATTTGCTCAAAATGATATGCTTGTGGCTTTCGAAGGAATCAGAGATCAACCTTCTACACCAACCCTTTCAGCTCTTCAAGTAAAACCGTGGGTCCGCAAGAGTGGTTGTTCCTCAGCACTTTTAATGGTCTATTTAGCCAGCGACCCTCCCGAGGACACAGATACAAAGGTGCTGTATCTCAAGTACAAATTCCTGGAAACAGGCCTATGGTTTATGGGATACAGGTCTTTGGTTTCAGGTGGATACAGATTAGAGTCTTTGCTATGAGATAGGAGCACTGGACGTATCGGGATGTGTGCTGCTCATAGGGTGAGAGACTATGGGTAGTTGTGGCAGCCCTGATCGTGGGAGAAAGCTTCTGTATGCAAGACTCAGGTGAGAAAGTCTTTCAATGTGAACAATGGCTAGATTTGTTTGTGGATGCCGAGTGGACAAGAAGCCATGGCAGGGTCTTTGCAGGCTTAACGAGTTCTACTATGATGGCTGAGTTTTCCAGCCTTATTGTAATCAAAGCTCTCTTATAATCAATTAAGAAATACCACAAGGGGCGCCACTGCATTTTGGGGCCAATCGGTGTCCGTGTACTGTTTGCAGGAGCACTCTAGCTCCCCCTCTTTGTTTTCCTTTTCTAGGTCCTCAAAGGTGTTGAAGTGTTTTGTGTGCGAGTGTTTGTTTCACCGCTCATCAAGTTTCTGAAGGCCAGTTTCATACCCACTCTTTAAATCGAGTTTCGAGAACACCTTAGCCCCGTTCAGCCTCTCGAGAATATAATCTATTCGAGGCATCGGGAATCTACTCTTGATAGTCAGCTTATTGAATGCACGATAATCGACACACAAACGAGAAGACCCATCTTTCTTCTTGACAAACAGGATCGGTGCTGCAAATGGCGATACGCTGGGACGGATAAAGCCAGATTGCAACAATTCTTCGAGTTGGCGGTCCAACTCCGATTCCATTGCCTTGGAAAGGTGATATGGAAACTTGCTCGGGGGTTTCAAGCCTGGGAGGAGATCAATCTTGTAGTCCTCCGGTCTGGACGGGGGGAGCTGGGGAGGGAGATTGTCCCGAAGAAAAATCTTCTGGAACTTTTCATGGAGAGCCACATACTTCTCAAAAGCATTGGCCACCGTCTGGGCAGTCTGGATGTAAATCATCGCACAATGTGCGCCTTTCCTAATTGCTCGCTTAGCCTGTAAAAGTGGCTTATGAGCAAAAAGTTTGGGATTCCTAGCTCACGCCTAATGGTTACTGGGGCGTTTGACACATTCCGATTAATCTAGAAAGTGTGCTTGTCCCACTTGACATCAGGAAGAAACTTGTGAAACCACTCAATGCCCAATATTATGTCTGCTCCTACAAGAGGACAACCATAAAATCACGCACAAACTCTATGCCCTGAATAACCAATTTAGCACCTTGAGCTTCATACTTGATGCTCATTGTCATGCCTGTGCTAAAACCCTCAACTTGTTTGTCCACCGAAGTCGAGACGAAACAGGCACCCCAAGCGGCCTGTTCCGTGACCACGTCCTCCATGCTATCGCTGTCAAACAAGACAACGACTCTCTGGCCACCTATGTAGCCAAAGGTCTTGACCAATTTGTTGCGCTCATACTCCTGGTCATGGGCACCCTTCTACTAATGATTGCTCCAACTGAAGCATTGGGATTTGAAGAACTAGGGACAGCACTGGGGTCTGTGTGGAAGCTGGGCTCACCACGAAAGCTATGGAGGCTGAGGCGGCGGTCTTTGGAGTGGTAGTCTTCTTAGGACATTCCCGAGAAGTGTAGCCTTTTGTATGACAAAAGAAACACCTACCCTCCTTCTTGTACTGAGAAATCTCCTCAGCACTCAACTTGCCACCCGCCTTGGCTGCCTCCGCTTTCTGCTCTGGAGTAAGCTTGGACGCATTGTTCGAGTTCTTGGAGCCACGGGCTCCCGTGCTATGTCCTGGGAAAGACCCCGTCTAGTTCTGGCCTTTTTCCCCCAAGGCGGTAGCCTTGGGAGTAGCCGGCTGGAAAGTCTTGGGCTTGCCACCATTATGCTTCATTTCAGCACTCTGCGCAAGCGAGAGTGTGTCTTCAAAGGTGGCTGGCCTAAACATACGTACCTCCCACTGGATTTGCGTGTCAAGACCATACAAAAATTTCCACTCGTCTTCAAGTCGCTCAAGGTAATGGGGCGGTAGAAACCGCCGCTTAAGGTCGCGGATAAACTCGTCCCACACATAAGCTGCCATACCTAATTTGGTGTGGGCATGAGCCCATTGGGTCTACCAAGGAATGGCCTCACCTTCCAAGTACCAACTGGCTAAGATCACTCTGTCAGTATCGTCCTTCCTAACTGCGGCAAAGTAAGCTTCAAACTGATGCAACCATGAATAAAGACTTATGGGGTCGAGTTTACCATTATACTTACTGAAGTTCATTTTCTTGGAAAAATGATTCGAGGACGCCGCTCGTGTCAATCTAGTGTCCAAAGCTGCAAGGTAACACTCATGTTCCACGTGTCGCATGGCTTCGTCTTCACGTTGTTGGATCTCCAATGCACGCATCTGCAACTCAAGCATAGAACTCAGCTGCAGTCGTGACCCTGCGAGATGGTCTCTGTGTAGAGAATCTAGAATCTGGGATACAGAAGGAGAGGGAGGAGGAGATGGAAAACGCGGCGCTGGAGAATGGGTGCGCTCTTCCAAAGCCAGGATCTGCGCCTTTTGCTCTTCCAACTTGGTAGTCTCGTCTGTGATTGCTCGCATCATCTGTTGGAACATCTCTATAACACTCATGCCTCATGCCCTGGCTGGGTTGCCTAGTGCACTTTGGTCCCAAGGTTCTTGGTCTCTCTCGTCGTTGAAGCTTGTCATAGCAAGAAAATGCACTTCCCTTCCGGAGCGGAATCTGACCATCCACTATGTGTGCGGCAAATTTCCAAAGGCTGAAAACCAACCGTCCTTCAAGGGACAGGAGTCCTTCCGAAGGGGTGGTCCACCGGAGTCTGAAAACCAACCACACGAGCGAGAAAAAATTTTATGGTTTCTTGCTGAATCTTTACACTTGAAGTAGGCTCTGATACCACTGTATCATGTGGAAGCTTCGGGGGAGATCGGTAACTTCAATGCTCAAAAAAATAGCACACTTGTCGCGACGAAATTAACGCACAAAACTGAATGTAGATGTGTAGAAAAATAGAGAGAGAGAGAGAGAGAGAGAGAGAGAGAAGAGGACACAGTATTGGGTCCCGAATACCTTCTGTAGGGCCCCCACCACGAATGGTGTATTTGCTTTTATTAGAATGATGCAAAACTAAAATAAAAGATTGAACATAAACCTTCTTGGCTAAGATGGATCTCTGTCCTTGACTTTCAATCCTTCACCCCTTCTACGTTAGCTTGTTCTTGGTTGTCCTAGCCCTTTGATCAGCTTCAGCACTTGGTGAATTATGAGATAAATGAACTGATTCGTGGCTTTGGTATTTATACCCTTCAGGACATCCAGTCGGCTAGTTCTACAGCAGTCGGCTGTCCTTAAAATGCTCCATGACTAGAAAATACAGCATTAAATGCTAAAAAATGCTGCCCATGACTAAAATAAATGCTGGCCACCATGCACCTCAGATCTGGCTGCTGGACAGCCTATGTGGGCTGCACCCCCACCTGGTCTACAGTCCCTAAGAGCTGTGTAACCAGTCGGCCACCTGTTTAGGAGCCCTAGGGCTGTCTACAGCCCTAGACAGCCCCTCCATGGCCATCCCATGGCTGGTGGGTACATCCAAGGCCTTCCTGGCCCCTATGGGGGTGGTTCTACACCTTCCCCATGCCCACATATGTCCTTGGGGTAGCCCTATGGGCTGGCCCCTTTCCTATATGCAAACCCTAACTATCTACACACTAATCTGGCATCCTGTAACATACCAGATACAGAGAACCATTGACATCATTCCAAATGGAGACTCACAGCGTGGACTGGCACTGTTTCATGTGCAGGACAATGCACACCTGACCTTGGACGCATGTGCAGGACAATGCACACCTGACCTCGGACGACTGGAATGGAACCCTGGCTGACTCATCCTGGACTGGGCTCACATGGGACCAGTTTTCCATCCCAGGTCCTGCACCTTCTGTACAAATATGTCTACGTGGCATCCAAGTGCGGGATGCACGTGACAACCACTCATGTGATCTAGACAAAATGCTCACGCCCAAACCAGATGCCCACCAAATAAGCAAAACATGTGACAAAGAGTCATTTATGCATCTAACCCCTTCTCAGTCCTAAGCCTTCCGAGCAGCAAGGTAGGGGGGTGCACGTCCGGGTGTGGGCATGTTCGCGCGTGAGAGAGATTGAGAGATCACGCAAATGTAGTTGCTCCCGGTTCTAGTCTTTATATTTCAGCATTCTCATATCTACTAAAAGTGGCATGTGAAGCAACCACACTTGCACAAAGCATGCGGCAGAAACTCAAGGACAAAATCTATCTAACAGGGAGTATGCATATAGGGTCAGCCAACTTCAAAGTGAGAGAGTTCACAGCATAGATCCTGCTAAGCAGGAAGAGAATACTTGAAAGACACCCAGTTATGCATTGGGAAAGACATCACACATAACACCAAAGCTCACAAAAGAAACAATTTGAAGCACGAAAAATTGCAAAGCAGAAGCCAACAAAACACTTGCTCCCATATAGGAACACACAGGCGGTAGCGCACAGCATGTCATATGCACTCTGCACTGTAGTGCATGGTGACAAGCTGGCTCATCATCATCAGTGCAAAATTGTAGATTATTAGTACCTTTTTAGGATGATAATTGTCGTACGCCGTGACCCCATTGTAATCCTCAGTCCAGGATAAGTCAGGCACAAGCTACGTAGGTCATTCCTCAGCCATAGCGAGTCAGTCAGTTAGTCAAGTCCCTTAACCCACTTGAAGAGATTCATTCATGCATGTAGAGTCAGTAGAAACCTTAGGGTTTGCATTAGAAAGCACTCTACATATTGCATATCATTCATCCATTGCATATAGATCATTGCAGAAGCCTTGAAATAGCATCTAGTATCCTTAGGATATTTATTAGTATTTATCTGGCATTTTTCCATAATTTCCAACATTTAATACCATTTATCCATCATATGCAAGTCGTGTAGCATTTAGTGTCCAATCGGCCAGCATTAAGTGCCAACCGACCAACCCTCAGAGTAGTATAAATAGGCTTGCTTTGTTCATTCATATCATCTCAGCAATCAGCATCAAGCGCTTCAGCGTTTCAGTCCATAGATCACATCAGCCTTCAGCGTTTTGGAGAAGCGTTTCATCCTACAGTCCCAAGAGCATCAACGCATGAGCATCCAGCCCTCCATCAGCAAAACACAGCAGTCCACAACTTTCAGCCATCAGTGAACCGTGCGTTTTCTGCATACAACCAGTTTTCAGCATTGATCTCTTCATCGTTTTGCTACAGCCATCCGATCAAGGTAACCCACATGCATTCATTCATTTTCAGCATTCATACATAGCCTAGAACAGTCCCAAACAGCCCCTATCTCAGCCCTCAGATTTGCAGCCTTCCTCCCGCATTCCATTGGGAAGAGTGCATAGGCTTGAGATTGGACATCATTGGTGCTTCTATAGCCGTGTACAGTTCAGCCCGACTCTTGGTCTTTCTAGATCTTGCGTTTGGCTTATCGTCAGTCCACCGTCAATCTCTTCAAAGAAATAAAGCAAATACTATTCCGGTAACGGGATAGGGGGCCCTTCAATGGGTAACTCGGGACCCCATATGGTGTACACTTTCCATCTCTCTTTCTCTCTCTCTCAAATCTCTTAAAGTTTGTAGTTTTAAAGTGGATTGCTAAACTCGTGAAACTCAGGATACAGAAGACGGTGTAAGCATTTGTGTGGCACGATCCTCAATTACGAATACTTCCGCTGCATGTTACACAACAATTGCTACACATATGCCTTGGAACTGTGCAAGGGGGAATAAGGGAATGAACCTTGAGAAGATCATACATGAGGCAACCATTGTGTTATTCGTAGAGACTTGAGAACATAATAATCAAAGGTGTTACATGCGGAAGCTCTGAGATTCTTCTTTCGGCCCTAAACGCCATCTAGAACATGTTGATGCAAAAACGCAGACAGAAGGGAGAGAGAGAGAGAGAGAGAGAGAGAGAGAGAGAGAGAGAGAGAGCTGGAAATTCAGTATTTCATATGGTACAAAAAGGTACATAGCTCCTTGCAGCCATGGGCTGCCCTGAAAAGGTAGTAAAATACCTAACAAAATCCTAGTACTATAATCCAGCCAACAAGGGACAGAATGCTGAAAACAATGAGCACATAAGCCTTATATAGGCTTGAGAACTCCAGCCAATAACACAATATCTGCTCCAAAATTTGGTTCCCATCTTTCTTCTTTATCCTGTTGCCTCTTTAGGATTAGCCTCTGAGTTCAGCTGGTGCATGTCTTGCACATGACATCCCCCTCTGCTAAACTTGATGACGGGATTCCAATCTGCTTCTTGGATGACTGTCATCATCCCATTCTATTCCTGGAGTCCCTCTGTCATCCTTCCTACTCTGGCAACCTTTTCATTGAATACCCGGCCCAGTATCCAAATCCACTCTAACTCTGAAGAAGATCTATGCATCTGTTCCATCCAGTCCCCAATATGTTCCTACCCTGTCTCTGAACACCATCTTGGTCTTCATTCCTGAGAAATGAGCCTGGCACTCACTCCACCCCTTGGAGGATCATCCTCCCTTGGAACCGTTGCCTGAAAGCCTTTCCTGACTCAGGACTTCTATCCCCTTTGGGCTTTGTGGAACACCACCAACCAACCTCCTAGGAGCTCTTCCCTGTCTTGTGTTCCTTGCCTTGGGCCTCGTACTTGTGCACTTTCTTGTACCTTGTACCTGTACACCTTCATATGGGGCTGAATCAGTGTGTAGCCTTGCTGAGCCTGATGCTCTAATACCAATGTTACGATGCTCTGATACCAATGTTACATGCGGAAGCTCTGAGATGCTTCTTTCAGCCCTAAACACCATCTAGAACATGCTGATGCAAAAACGCTCACAGAAGGGAGAGTAGAGAGAGAGAGAGCTGGAAATTCAATATTTCATATGGTACAAAAAGGTACATAGCTCCTTGCAGCCATGGGCTGCCCTGAAAAGGTAGTAAAATACCTAACAAACTCCTAGTACTATGACCCAGCCAACAAGGGGCTGAATGCTGAAAATGATGAGCACATAAGCCTTATATAGGCTTGAGAATATCTCATGGACTGGCCGACTGCTGGTCAGCCAGCTCCTGGACAATAAAATCAAATATATGCTGCAGCCGACAGGCATATTCCCTAGCCAACAGCTCCCTGTGTCCTTCCACAAGATACTCCAGCCAATAACACAGTATCTGCTCCAAAATCTGGTTCTCATCTTTCTTCTTTATCCAGTTGCCTCTTTAGGATTAGCCTCTAAGTTCAGCTGGTGCATGTCTTGCACATGACAAAAGGATACCAAAAAATGGCATATATGTTGTGCTCTCGCTCTAATAGCCGGGTAATGAAGAAAGAAACCTCAACTAGAGAGTTTATATGATCAAAGAGGATATGGACATGACATGCTATTGCATACATATGACTTCTCCTCTTGGAGGCAGCCTTACGACCCGGTGAGAGCATTGACTTCTAACAGCACCTCTCAATGTCCACCCGACGGAGAACTACCTAGCAAATCCCTTTCTAGACCCTCGGTAAAGATGTCAACACAATTCTCCACTGTAGGACAATAAATCATGTTGATCTCTTCCTCAATGGTGAGTTCCACCTCAATGTGCTTCACATGAGCATGAAAAACTCAGTTCCATGCAACTCTATTTATTGCACTACAACTTGGTTGGTTACATCTTTAACGCTCCCATGCATACAAAATCCACCTCAACTATAGTGCCTCACAAGTTGTGAATTGCGCTGCTTCTTGAAACACTCCCTAAACCAAGAGTGAGTCAATACCTGAGCCCCTTGGGTCTGAGTCTCTTGCCCAGTCTGAGTTACAATAGCCGGCCAAGATCTTGTTCAATCAATAGGTGATGCCAAAGCTGTGTGTGCCTTTGACCTACCTGCACCCCCACATCCCTGCCTTCCAACAATTCTACAGTCCGTGATTCAAAAACCTGCTAAGGAAACCAGTTGCGGGTGTTGATGAGATTCCTGACAAGCCACTTGTACACTGTCTTAACCAGCTTTTGCTTGACCTCATAGGTGTATCTCCTGGCTTGCATCTCATCACTCATTAAATAAAGTACCACTTATGCAGCATGAGCAGAGTGGATGACTAAAAAAATAAGTTTCACACAAGAAGAAGCTACTTACACTAGTTGAGAAGCAAGCAAAGCTCTTCTGGCGTCTGAAGTTCCAAATTGACACACAACACGGTGCTTCTCCAGTTCACAAGTTCTGAAGACAACCTCCCTTGTTGACTTGTCGATAAAATCAATCGTTCCAAGCATCTCTGTTGAGGGGAGGACAATATGGTGTAGATTAGAAACAAACTTCCTCTTCTATCACGACATTGTTTAACATCATAAAACATCATATTCCACAGCAAGCACAAGAAAAGTGAACTTCCCAAATCATTATATTAGCCCCCCAGACTCCAAGCTTTCCACTCTTTCCTTGAGGTAAGACCAAGGAAAAGAGATTATTGAGGACTACTGACCAAGCAAAATGATTTGTCATTCAAACTACATAGAATGGCCCGAAGGGCCTCTGACAGACACTCCCTAGAATCAGGTTTGATGCTGCCTAGAATGCAACCAGACACCCCAACAGTAGCAAGTGGCCATAGTCTGAAACGGCACCACAACCATTCTAGACCCAGAGAGACACAAATTGCCAAGAAGAAACGAGCAAAGGATGTAAGACCGTATAAAGAGGGTATCTCTATCGTAGCACATATTTTGTAATAATGTCACTTTTATTCCATCACGATTAGCTCATAAATCCCAATAGTCTTCTGTACAAGGATTGTGGATCCTATTCCATGCATACTCATACCTATTGAACTCAGGACACTGCCAAAAACAATGCTTATAGGACTCCTACACAGCCTAGCAAGATTTACATCAGTCTGGTCTCTGCTTATGCAACCCAACCACAAGCCCCCATGTGTTAGCAGCCATTGACCCAAAGGAAGTATCAAAAATTGCTAACATTGCCTTGGTGCAAAGGAAGTTGTGTTTGCAAGCTAACCGAATCTGCCAACCAATACAAGCCATGTAGTCGAAGACAGGTGCCTAAGCCCACAGAAGACATTCAACATTCCAAAATATACTCAGCTACTTTCTCATGCATACAGCTTCATTGATTGCTCACTCCCTCATTTAGTGATTCTAGACCAGCTTAGCACATAATCCTTATGATAAAAGCATTGTACCATTCACTTCACGGGTGCATTTGATTACTTTATGGTCCACGAGCTCTTCCCCATACATAATATCAGCACCATAATCAGCTGCCAACAGTCGAAAAGGTAAAGTTCCCTGAAATCATAGCATTTATTGATTAAGGTGCATAAAGTTATTCACCAATACCTTACAAGAGTCAAAATCAAAAACATTATATTCCCTCCTCATCACTTGCTTGAGCCAAAAACCGCAATATTGATGCCAAACATGTGGATTTCTATGCCCTTCACATGCACATATCCAATGCTTACACAACTTTAAAAATCTTCAAACCAGGGCAAGGAATTTGGGAACAATGTTACTAGAGTAAAAAATTGTGCCACTTGTTTTTCTCAACTTTAGATTCTCAAAGCAACCAAAAGGTCTCCAAGTCCATCATAAAGAACATTTTTTGGCCAACATTTCCATTCAAAAAAGGGCCTACACTACAAAGAACACTTGCGCATATGTGCTAGGGTTTTACAGATATAGAAAGAAGAGTGCGGCGGAATCACACATACAACACATGAGCCCTAAATTACTCCTTTGTTATTATGTACGAGAAAGAAGTAATACAACTAAAATTCAAGTACAAGATGTGGTTGAGAATGAAGACGTCAAATCACAGCCATGTGACCTACTGACTAAAATTCAAGTACAAGATGTGGTTGAGAATGAAGACGTCAAATCACAGCCCTGTGACCTACTATACACTTCTGGCTAGCACTTCACCTACATAGGAACTAGCTGTGAAGTCCAACACTAAGGAAAGTAGATGAATATGACAATTTGTCTACCCACGTATATATATGCACCAATGCTCCTAGTCGGCCAGTAGTATTGTTGTCAGCCAACTGTACCTAACTGCCACGTCATCAATGCCATGTCACCACCGCCACATCATCACTACCACATGGCAATGCCACAGGTCACTTGCAATGTCTGACTCTACCTATCCGCTGCTATCTGATGTCTGGCTCTGCCTTGCATACTCATAGGTGTGTCACACACACCCAATCTTGTGCAAATCTGTGTGTCAACTCTTATCACTTCTTGAAATGTGCCCATAACCTGTAGTTAACTTATTCACCAAGATCTGCAAGCAGTAGCGCATGTCAGATTTGTAAACTAGAATTTCTTAGGCAATCACATTATGCTCATAATGTTAGCAGGTCAACTAACAAGTTTCCCCATGCCCATGACATTGCAAAATGGATGACCAATGTCCGTTCTGCTCTTAAAGATGGACAAGAATTTGTACAAGGACTTCATGGATAGCTTAATTTTCTTGTGGAATACTAGGCCAGCTGTCAGCTTTGCTATTAGTGTCCATACATCAAAGCTACTCAAGAGTGTGGCATCACCTATGCTATGGGCGATGACTCAAATGGGCAGATCATTCAGACACCCAATGCTAAGTAACAGGATATTGCTTCACACTTGGTTCTGGGTGTATACCTTCGAGTTGTAAGAAGTGACCTACAATTGCACTATCATCTAAGGAGGCTAAGTACAAAGCTACATGCTCTGCATTATGTGAGGCATCGTTGTTGTGCTTTGTTATAGTGCATGGGGAAGGATGTGCTGGTTAAAAGGAAAGAAAGAGGGGGTGTGTGTGTGTTTCGTTGTTGTGTGTTGGAAAGAGAAGAAGCGTGGGAGGAGGGGGGGGGAGGGGGGGAGGTGGGGGGGGATGTTGGGTTGCAATTAGGATATATTCCAGAGGGTGATTTTGTCGTTTATACACGTGTTTTCATCTAAATAACTGATCCTCCCCCTCCCTCTTTTTAGGTTGTTGAGGCTTTTTTTGATTTATACCAATGTATAAACAACAAAATCACCCACTCAAAATACATCCTTGGGTAGGTGGGAGAGAGGAGGGAAGGGAGGTGGGCTGGGCTGGGCTGGGCTGGGCTGGGCTGGGGGGAACAATTAGGGTGTATTTAGAGTGGGTGATTTTGTCATTTATACACGTGTTTTCATCTGAATAACTGCCCCCCTATTAGGTTGTTGAGGCTTTCTAGGTATACAACAAGGGGGGGAAGGAGAGAGGGAGGGAGGGAGGGAGGGGAGGGGAGGGGAGGGGAGGGCCGCGAATTTGGCCCCAGTAAAGTCATCCAAATGTCGATAAGCAAAGAGATTGTCATGTTCCAAATTGTAGAGCTATTGCAATAAGCTTTTCCATACATGTAAGGCCTCATGTGGATGCTGTAGCACATCTAGTCGCAGGTGTCTTGCTTGAAAATTAATGGCGACGGCAGAAAAGGCGGCAAACAAGCTAAGACTTGGGGGCTTACCACTCTCACCATCGGAGCTAAGATGTGCTTGCCTCTCAAATCCAGCTCCATGACACGACCAACTTCCTCGCATTCACCTCCACAAAACCGCTCGTACCGCCTTCATACACACTGGACTTCTGTAGAGTTATTATTTACCTGACGTCCTTTATGGCTGGACTTCTATCAAATAATTCCAAATAAAACTTTTTTGGCCTTTTCTAACGAGGTTTACACACTGCCCCCTTTCCTCTAATGGGCGCCTTCTAGGTCAATTCGTGTTGATTGCAATAGTGATTTACTGAATTTTAAAAAAGAGCTCTTAGCTAAACGGGTTGATGTACCCGAATTTCACTAGCTGTTGCCTGGTTCATTTAGGATTAAGTGGATCAAGGTTAGTAAACTAATACTTTGGGTAAGATCAATGAATCAGAGCCAAGAGATGAAGCAAAGTGCTTGAGGACAAGTTAGAAATTTGCATGGTGGCATGAGTGCACATTAACCTTTACAACAAGTAGCGAGCATGAGTGTCAGTATGAAACAAGCAGCACAAGGAAGTAATTAATGGGCAAGAGATTAGTGTGTGGACTCATCTATACACAACTTGGATGTCCGCAAGATTAATTGGTATTACAATAGTCAAGAGGTTCATGCAAATCATGCTATGCAAATATCTTTTCCCAATTTTGAGTCTTCTTCTTCCAAAGACATGCATGTCTCCATGTAAGATTAGGGTTTCCTTTGGAGGAGCATGGCATTTGGTATCAAAGCCTCTAGTTGGCTACATCTTTGATTGGAGATACAAGAGGTCTTGGTTGGTAGAGGAAGGGCAATTGAATTGAAGCACATGCACCAAGTTTGATGCACAAATTCGGTTGGTCTCAATTATAGAGGTCATGGCAAGACTATGCTATAGATGAGATAGTTGGCAACGCATTGGCATGCCCAAAAAAAAACATGCAATTAATCCACCAAGGCAAGAGTTCATGGACATGAGTTGATTAAGGCTCTCATATAGAACATCATCAAAGTGTTAGTAGCACCCAAGAGTATGCATTATTGCATATTGTTTTAAAAGATGTAATGCCTCTTGATGTAATTGTTGATTAAGGCTCTCATATAGAACATCATCAAAATGTTAGTAGTACCCAACCGTATGTATCATTGCAAACTATTTTAAAAGATGCATGCAATAATGCTTGCACGTAGAGCCGCATTTAAGTGACTAGGGGGTCTAAGTACATTAGAGTGTACATACTATTGGCCAATGTTAGTACTAAAACACCTAAGGTTTTTGAGGTAAAGGATTTGAAACATTTCAAAGTTAAAAATAGTCCCGCCTACTCATTAAAGGATAGTCACCTTATATGGTAATGAGTTGGTCCCATAGATTAATTGTACCTAACGTGTCATGCAGCATGCTACCCACTGCGCTTACTGCGCCCATGACTCCGCATGGGCGTCCTCTCCCACTGAACCCCGGATATGGCCATCCGGTCTGCCGTCGGTCATCACAGGCGTTACAGCCTACGTGACATGAATACTGTAGGGAAAAGCTAAGGGAAAGGAGCCTTTTTTCCACAAGGGAAAGGAGCCTTTTTTCCACAAGGGAAAATGTCCCGAACTCAAGAAGGTAGGGTGCAAAGCCCTTCAAAGGAAAACAAAAAGGGTTGCCCTTCATCTTATACTGTTGGATGCTCATGCAAAGAAAGTAGATGCTTACTTCCAAGCTACTGACAGTAATTATAGCAAGATGAAAAGATTACAAGCATCATTTTGGAATAACAATAATTGTAGAAGAAGAGAGATCTTATCTTTCATTGAGAAAAATTATTGTCCTTCTATGGCCAACACTGAGGGGAGGCAACTAGTCACCACGAGCAGCCTTCTTTAACGTGACGTTCTTAGAGAGATAGGGTCTACACAAAACTGAGTTAGAGAGAGAGAGAGATCGATGTGGACGGCAGGCCACACACTATATAGCCTGGGGGATGAGGGGCAATCCTCATTCTTCCTCTATGGCTGGGTGGTGAGCCAGAGGCCGTCCCCTCTTGTGGTAATTCCCGTAGCGGCGTTACGAGAATGTAACACTGGTATCAGAGCGTGGTTCGATGGGATTGTCAGAGCCCGCGCGTGACCGGGGGACCGGAGCCCACTCGATGGTTTTTGACCATTCGTCTTCTTATCCTTATCTCGAATGGAGGGTGTGGAGGGAGGCGGCCATGGAAGAATGGAAGGGAAGAACTCTCTCTCTCTCTCTCTCTCTCTCTCTCTCTCTCTCTCTCTCTCTCTCTCTCTCTCTCTCTCTCTCCCCGTCACACACAGCAAGTAGCATCGCAGGTAAGCAAAGCATCTCGTTTTGTTTTTTTTTTTTCTCTGCGTTGAATGGCTGCTGCGAAGGAATCGTTGAATTTGTTAAAAGAAAGAAGTCCCCTTTCTCTCGACTGTCTGTGGGGGTGGGCGGCGAAATGCTAAAACGTAGTAGCTGAAAGCTAAACGAATGCCGCTGAAGGCGGCGAAGACCACGTTTGAAGGGGGCGCAGACCAGCCCCACGCCTATTCTCTTAAAAATGTTGTGAATGACCGGCGCTACCAAAGAAGGCTGTATAAGGCTTGAATGCCAGGCGGCGCCGGCAAGCGTGTGGAGATGAAATGGGAAGCTCGCGTCGGCGTTGAGGGCCTGCGCGCCAGACTCGAGCTGTTGCTGGAATTGTGCTGGAGCCTGCTTTGAGGTGGGGCGAAGAACACGTTTCAAGGGGGGGGGGGCGAAGACCAGCAACCCCCAGGCGGGCGGCCAGGCGGCGGCCAGCCCCACGGCGACCAGCCCAGGCGGCGGCCAGCCCCGGTGGGCGGCCAGGCCAGCCTTGGGCGGCTTGCCCAGGCGGCCAACCCTTAGGCGGCCAGCCCAGGCGGCCATGCCAGCGGGCGGGCAGCGGGTGGGCAGCGGGCGGCCATGCCAAACGGCGGCGGCCAGGCTCCCCAACGGGCGGGCGGGCGGCCACGCCCAATCGGGGAGGGCCGGCCCGGCTTGTTATATTTTTTATTTATTTTTATTTTTATTTTTATTTTTTTTAAAAAAAAATTTTCACATTGGCAATCAGCGGGTGGCCAGTCAGTCAGCGGCGGCGGCGGCCAGAATAGGGCCTGTTGTGAACACTCCCAACGGGCGGGCGGCCATGCCCGAAGCGGCGAGGGCCGGCCCGGCCCGTTATTATTATTATTGTTTTAAAAAAACAAAAAAAAACACAAAACAACGGCACACCCCACGAAACAAATCCACACGGCCGTCGTGTCGTATGGTCGTAGTGCCTGTTTTCCACGAAAGAGACCCACCGCACACGGCCGTAGCGTCGCGTGCTAAGCGAGAGACAAATCCCACGGATGTAGTGCCGAATCCTTCGAAAGAGAGCCGTTCTATGGCCGTTGTGCCTAGTGAACACTTCTATGGCCGTAGCGCCTCGAGAATAGCACATGTGGTGATCACACATTTGGTTCGGAGAGACTAAATTTAAGCTAAGCATAGACTTAGTATTAACCATCAAAGTCACGTAGTTTGGCTATAGTGTAAATCTGAAACCGCGGTGTGTTTTACTTGGGCTAAGAAAACCGGCAATGGCATTAGTTGTGCCCAAATTAGACGAAGTGCTTATCACGAAAAATCAAGATAAGCCTAATTGAGTCGTAGTGCTCATAACCCTTCACAATCTTTTAACAGATGCTAGAAGATTGTGATAAACTTTGGCAAATGAGAACCATGTACAAGCGTAGTCTTGATGTGGTTATGCCTTGTGTCCAAACAAGTTGCTTACTGTTTGTAGCAACAAGAGAGCTTTGGCCCATAGAGGCAAGCTGGCCCTTGTTGGTAGTAACAAAATAGTGTCACTACTTGGGTCTAGAGAGTGGTGACTAGTTTTATTTAGTCACGCAGATTGCCTTGTAAAAGTAATCCCTAAGGTGTATATTACTTGGGATAAAGGGGCTAGTAGTGCTGCTAGCAGAACTCAATTGAATGGTTTATCTAGGAGTACTAATCTGAAGGATTAGCGTACGCCTAGATAATAATAGCAGATTTAGGATTGATTTGTACAAATCAAAGGTAAATCTGAAGGGGTATAGTCTTGAGATGTAATGCTCAATGCCCTTATAGAAGTGATCGAAGAGAACTGTTCTTAAACTTACTAGCATGGTTTTCTCTTCTTTTTATTGCCATGCGTTGACATCCCACTGCTCGAGAGTTTGTGGTGATCTTTCGAGGGGGGAAAGAGCCTTTTTATATGTCACATCAATTGGTTTGGTGGTAATTTGATGGTATGGGACATCAAGTTCTCACGGAATCGATTGTAGTCTTGGTGGAATGGGACGCCAAGGCTTGTGCATGTAACTTGACTCTTTGGCAGATTTGTATGTACACTTGTCTGTAGTGATAAAGTGTGCAAGATAAAATTTAAACTTTGAAAATTACCAAATATAGCCATAAGTTGGGATAAAACCCAATTAGAGAGTTCGGAGAAGCTCTAGGTAGCAAGACCATCATTGTGTACTAGTGCTAACAAAGTGATTTAGTTCCGGAGTGATCTAAATCTAGAGGTTAGCAGTAAAACTAGTTTGGTTGGACAGTTTCATGCATGGGGGACGCCCTATAGCATTTTGCAAGCGTAGTCTTGCCTATGTTCAACATAAGTGTGCGATTGTGAGCACATTTTAGTTGCTACCATATGAATTTGGGAAATATATTACTTTCCTACATAAGTAATTGTAATATTGCATGACAGGCTATTTTGCTTACAAGTTCATGTGCGTGTAAGCCCTATAAGTCGTATGACCCCTAGGAAATGAGTGGAGCATTTCTAGGATTTAATAAGGTTTTACATGGCAATAGTGAGTAGTATCTCACTCCAGATGAGCCTGGTTGTTGTTAGTATCGGATCCGACATATGAAGTGTACATAAACTCGGGCTGAGTTAGGATAGAAGACTAAGCCGGAGAGCTTAGTGGTAAATCCTACTGTATCTGGTGAGTTTTGACTTAACTGGAGTGTTAAGAAGTAAACTCAAAGTCTGGGGCTGAACTGGAATGTTCGGAGGCAGACATATCTTTTGTTAAATCGGAGAATTTAGCAAAAGATGAGCTTGGGGTGAACCATGGTACCCAGGAAAAAAGCTCTTCACACTAAAATAGTGCACAATAATTCTAGGGTGATAAAAATCCATCGTAGGAATGTTTTACAACTTTCCATAGATGATACATGAAGACCATGTACTTTACGGAGTTAAAGTACATAGGTGGTGACTTCGGCGCCACATTTTTTGTAGAAAGTCACCAGTGGTGTGGTTAGGTCAATCGAGACTCCACAAGACCTATGCACTAGTTTTTAAGTTGACCTCTATGATAAGGACGTCCAAAATTCGTGTTGTAATACCAGAGATTGTACTGCAATGTGCAATGAAGGGGTCAATTTGTGTAGTCACTTCTTAGCAGCAAGTGACTTAATCATCTTGTTATAGATGGTTGTATATGGTACTCCCACTCGGGGGAGGTACGCCATGGGTACGGAGTTACTCACAGACTAGTATGGAGCTACTAGTGTGATGATAGTGGGTACGTAGTTACTCACTACTAATACATAGCTGCTAATAAAATTAAGATCCTCGAGTGAAAAATACTCTAGATCAACATTTTAAATTACCGAACCACAATCCATGAGTATCGAGGTACTCATAAATATGTTGACGTTGCTCAAATCAAGGGACCGATTTGTTCGATGGTATGAAATAAGCAAGGAGAGTGGAGTAACTTAAAAGTTACACATCACTAGTCCTAGTGAGTTATCGAGGTCATCCGTAGTTTGATGATCCCCTCTAACATTCAATTTTGCAAGCCCTGGCATTTAATCCGTAGTGATTATGAGTTTGGTGTGAGATATGGTTATGTTCTTACAAGAGTACTCGTTTATTTGCTTGTCATTGGTTATAGCTTGGTAGAGATTGCCACCTGTGATGGGGAGGTAGCTTTGCTGCTATAATGAGGAGGCAGCAAATAATGTTTTCATAGTTATACTTCATACCAACACCAAACAGGGATAGGATGAAATTCCTAAGTTCATCATCACGAAGTACTGTGATGTTTGCATTTATATTGAATGTATGATGTAATGAGACATTGGGCTTGTGTAATTACCATCAATTATCTAGCAACCTATGGCTTCGCAGAAGCAAGCTCAGTCATTATCTGTGGATTAATAATGTGGTTATTAGTAGTTTGGAATTTTCTTGATAGATAGTACAACCCACTTTGTTACAAGTGTGTAACCGCTTATGAAGGGTAATAATATGCAACAATGAAGCACTTTGTTACAAGTGTGAAACCACTGTTTTGTTGCAAAACAGTTTATCAATAGTACCACCATATGTACTAGACACTATACCACATCTTCGTTGCAAGATATTTAAAAGTTTCTTGGAAGGACTCAAGAATGTAACATATGATATTAAACCGGTCTAGATTTGTTCTTGGACCTATGACACTAGCGCGTAGTCCGCTTGACAGTAGAGTTTTGAGGACAAAAACCTTTCTTGAGGCAAAGGAGGGATATCCTCAAATATCACATAAACTCGAATAGTTGTGTGAGTCCAGACAATACTTGAAGGGATGTGTCTAGTAATAGCAACAAAGAGTTGTAAGTGATTGGATGTAACTCCAGACACCCGTAGTGGTGCAAGAATCTTTATCAAACATTTCCACATACTATATGGTCTGCCTGCAGACAGCAGATATAGTATGGCATAAGAGATAGGAAGTTTGATTGTTATATTTGAAAAGAAATTTTCAAAACTTACATTTACTCTGAGTTAGAGTGGAGTTTAACCATCCGTAGATTGATGGTAGTTGAAACTCAACAAGATTATAGAGCATATGCTTATGCAATGATGTTACTCTAAGAGAGAAAGTATCTCTCAACTTTGGAACTAATCCTTGTGATGCATGATTAGATTGACTCTAGTTTATTTCTCCTATGGCTGTAGAGCTTTCCAAGGAGAAGTTTTAACAAGTTGGTGATGCAACATGGTAGCGTAGTCTACAAATATCTAGTAGCATAGTCTAAGAACTTGCGCTACTAGAGTGCTCTCCAGTACATTAGCTTCTGTGCTAATGACATGATGCAAAATAAGGCATGAAATTTACCTTAAGGTTTTGGTTGAAATACCAAATCGTGGCTTGTGTGAGCATGATCCTGTCTTTACAGAGGTCTGGCGTGCTGTACGCGTACGCACTTTGTCACAGCCGCGCCCACCTTCCTCGCCGGCATGTAATGCTAGTCCGGAGGGACTGGCCGTAGATGCGGCGGGTAGCGAAGCGAGAGTTAGTCCGGAGAGGCTAGCCGAGTCTTCGGGGTATAGTTTTGATAGTCCAAGTGCGGGTCACCCTGGGATTCAGAAGACCTATGCACTAGTAAAAAGACAGTTTTATTGGCCTAGTTTGTTTAAGAACGTCCAAACTTATGTGCTGAAATGCAGTAAGTGCCAGGTCAATAAACATGAACGTCTTAAGGTTGGAGGACTACTCCATCCCGCTGGAGATTCCTCAAGGGAAATGGGAAAGCATTTCCATGGATTTCATTACCGGTTTACCCAAGACGAGTCGAGGGAATGACTCAGTGTGGGTAGTAGTGGACAACTAAAATGGCAAAGTTTATTGCCACGAAGAAAATTATTAAAACGTCTGAGTTGGCAAAACTCTTTATTGAGCATCTCTACAAGCTATATGGCCTACCCGCAGATATAGTGTCGGATAGAGATAGTAAGTTCAACAGTCATTTTTGGAGGGAAATCTTCAAAAAGTTGGATACTACTCTGAGTATGAATATGGTAGATCATCCGAAGTCTGATGGTCAAACAGAAAGGGTTAACCAAATACTCGAGGATATGTTGCGTTCTTATGTAAGTAAGAAGCAATCAAATTGGGAAGAATATTTGCCCATATTGGAGTTTGCTTATAACAGCTCCAAGCATTCAGCGACGAGCGACTGGATTTACACCATTCATGTTAATGTATGGATTCCAGCCGAGATCTCCGATGGCTGTATGCCTAGAAAAGGAGAAGATTCAATCTGTCAAGGATTTCCTTGAAGATATGAATGATATGCTCAGAGCCGCACGTGAGAGTATTCGTAGCGCTCAGGATCGCGCTAAAACTTATGCGGATAAAGGACGAAGAAAGGTGACCTTTGCAGAAGGTGACTTTGTATTTCTCAAGGTTCCTGCGCAGTTAGAAACCATGAAAATGAGAAAGTGTGATAAACTTTCTTCGAAGATATTGTGGTCCTTTTAAAATCCTTAAGAAGATTGGGGACGTAGCATATAAACTTGAGTTACCGGAGAGTTCTCAAGTCCATCCTGTCTTCCATGTCAGTAAACTGAAGAAATCAGTTCGCGGGTTAGAGAACGCAGTTTCTCCAAAGATTTTGGTGGACTTGATAGAGCCACCAAAGATACCACATGAATCTGAAAAGATTCTATAGTATCGTGACAGACAAACCCGACATAAAGTGTACCAGACAGGAGGTACTTGTTAAATGGACAGATAGGGATAAGTAGCAACCTGGGAACGCCGTAGTGCAATTTCCAAAAGGTTTCCCCAGTTTGTTTTCGAGGACGAAAACTCTTCTTAAGGGGGGGTAATGTCACATAGGCTGTAACGCCTGTGAGACCGATGGCAGACCGGATGGCCATATCCGGGGTTCAGTGGGAGAGGACGCCCATGCGGAGTCATGGGCGGCTAGGCTAGTGTGGACGGCAATTCCTCATTCTTCCTCTATGGCTGGGTGGTGAGCCAGAGGCCGTCCCCTCTTGTGGTAATGCCCGTATAGCGGCGTTACGGGAATGTAACAATTCAACTTCATGAGCTTCTGTAGAGGAGGCACCAGTGGGAATTATATAGTGGGAATTTGTCTAAAACTTATTGTGTTTAAGAAGAGATTGGAAGGGCATATAACTAAGTATATATATATATATATATATATATATATATATATATATTGCTTAAGTAATGCTACCAAAGGGTAGTAATGTTCAATCTGAGTCTATTTCACTCATTGCAGCATAATGCCACCAAAGGGAAGTAAAAGTCCCAGTTCCCAATCTTCTTCTAAGAAGAAGTTCTCTTATTTCCCAAAGACCAAGCCTGAGACATGTCCAAAGCTAGGTAGGTGGATGATAGCCACATGGGGCGGTGGGGACAAAGGCAGTCGACAAAGGGTATCACATTGAAAGGTGAGCGAAAAGAAGAGTTTGTTAAACTCTATAAGGATATCTATCAAGTTGATTCAATCATTAACAATGAGGTAGGGGTAGCACTAGATCGTGCGTTTGTTGCGTTCAAGCATGGGGAGCTTGTAGATTGGGACGACTTTGCGGAGAACAGGAGTAAGAGACTGCATGGACGTCATGCATCACCATCTTTTGACTCCAAAATGGGTGTGAAGCCACAAGTTTCTAAGTTGTCTGTGACCTATGGCTCACAGTCACTTAATGAAGAAGAGCTAGCCATAATAGCTACAAGGAGGACCCACCATGAGGAGAGCCTTTTCGTCACTTCAAATATGCTAGCTCTTGCTATGGCTAATGAAAAGGAGGTAGAGCTTGCTCTCCATGAGCATAAGGGCACAAAAGGACATACTGAAAAGAAGATCCAAAAGACTGAAAATTCCTTGAATGAGATGCTGCAAAGTGACGATGTGTCACCTACGCCGACAAGAGCAGAAATAAGAGAACCTTGATGCCATATGTTGTGACATTGCAGTAGCACAACAAAACCTTGATAAATGCAAGCGTTTGCGCATTATCTTGGAGTATGAAGGAAACAAAAACTACATGTCACAGCAAATTGTCAAAGTTTGTAAAGGAGATAGCTCGATCTAGCATCCATACTCTTAGACCTTTGCCTACTGATCACCCAGCCCGCGGCACAAGAGATCACATTGATTGTCACTAGATAAGAATCTTTCTTACTGTTTTTTTTCTTTACTCTTATTCAATTCTTTCAAAGCTTTTATTAGCAATAAGTTTTCTTGCTTTTGTAGATGTGCATACTATGGATTGGGCTTTCACCTGTGTACAATTGATGTTGTTGTCACACCTTGCCTTCACGTATACCATCTCTTCTGCGCTGCATTTGTGTTTCGACATAGCAGTGCTTGTCATGACCACAGTTGTGAGGTGAAAGAAGTTCCAGCCACATGGATTTCTGCTATGGGTTTTGACAACCAGCCAACAGACACCAATTGTAGCTAGTAAGTTGTCAATTTACTTAGTACATTATAATTTTGCCATATATTATCATATGTAGAATAATCGGTACTCATGCTACTTCTTAGGATTTTTTTATTCCTTAGATTTCATGTCTATATTACATGTGTGTTGTGAGTTACTAGTATGTTTAAACATTTATGTGTACTATACTAGGTAAACCAGCTACTAATACTACTATAGGAACTTAGCATTATCATTAATAATACTTTGATTACTAAATAAACTAAGAATACTATTGTTGGTATATGCACTAAAGGAGCACTGCAATTCTTTAAGTATTACATATACTGTGCATACTGTGAATCCTAAGAATACTATCTATCTTATGAATACTTGTAAATACCATATATACTTTTAGTACTCTGATTACTATAAGTACTATACTAATTGTATTATTAGTACAATCCATAGACCAATGATAGTATTGTTACTGTGTTTGGGATTCTTAGTACTACTATCCTATTCTTCATGGTGTCAAGGTCCTATTGCTACTCTATTTAGAATTCTTAGTACTACTACCCAATTCATCATGGTGTCAAGTTCCTATAGTATGACATTTAGTCCTTATCTAGATAGTATTCCTAGTATTCATAATACTTAAAGTATTCATGTGTTCTATTATTGCATAGACCACATATAGTATTCTTAGTGTGTTTAGTATTCATAATACTACTAGAATTTAGACTATTAATCATGATGTTAAGTTCCTATAGTACTTATAAGGCATACTCACATAGTACTCCTAGTATTCTAATGCTCAAAGTTCCATATGTTTCTTTAGTGCATGAATAGTCTAAGTTTTATGAATATTACTATATGAGTACTAAGTGTCTTTTTAATACTATAGGAATCAGCACCATGCTGATGAATGCTCTCCATGCTGATGAATGCTCTACATAATACTAGTACTATTATTAGTATACTATGAGTACTATGTAGGAACATACCAATACTATATGTGGTCTTGTTTGCCACTCTCTAAACCCTTGTAGCTGGAGCAAGGAAGTCCATTCTTGCAAAGAGAGGTTCTATGGATTCCAGATTGAGGGATGAAAGCACAGCCTCTGCGAAGGGGAGTGGCTCACCTTCACAGTTGCAAGGTGATGATTGTGGTGTGCTTGTTTATTACAGCTTCAGCTTCCGAAGATGATGACTATGATGCCTCACAACTGGATGAAATGGTGAAGGATACACATGGTGCAACTGAAGGCAACAATGAGGAAGGACATGCAACAGAGGGGGAGCAAGTTCAGTTCCAGGAGTCATCCATAGCTGCAAAGCAGGTTGAGGCAGGGGGGCAACTTGTTTGAGGTCCAGGATTCAGCTTTTACTGCAAACTGTGTTATAGGGGGAGAGGCAATACATGCTGAAACGACCAAGGTACAGAGTAATGATCAAAGTTTACAAGGAGAAGATTTACTTGCAGGTAAGCAGAGTGAGATAGTAGAGTGTAGAAGTGTTGTGATCCATGGTTACTCGTGAATGCCTTTGTGTGTCGACTTTTCGGTACTAGTGGCGGAGAAGAAATTGCTGTAGGAGATTCGAACATGGAAGCTGTGGTACCGGAAGTGGTGTCTGCCACTTGGTACCCTGTTTTCCATTCCCCACACAAGCGTATGCACATTCAGTTTTTTTTTTTTTTTTTTTGGGAGGGTGCATTAGCTGCATAAAATTAATAATGCCACTTAAATAAACAAAGGTTTTAAAATTTATTAAATCAACGCCAAAACCTTAATAAAAAATAAACGTTCAATCGTAAACTGATAATTTATTAAAAATTTACCGAAAATCATAAATATTTGACAAATTGAATAACGGAGAACTGGTGTATCGAAACGAGAAAAAAATACATCAAATAGTTGAGGAATTTTGGTATTGAATTTCGTGACTTTAAGAAACGATGGTTCCAAAAATCATCGAATCAACACTCAAATGTCAAATATAAATTAATTAAACATGTACAGAAAACAAGAAATACAATAAACAACAAATAATGGATAATTGCTGCTTATATATTGATTAGAAAATATACAAGAAATATTAGAGAAATACAATATTACAAAATTGCTTAGTATATTCATGATGAAATATACATGTGATAGCGCGAAGATGCCATAGTAAAAGCAATGCACAAACAGTAACCATCTTCCTTGTGAAAACCAAAATATTACAAACAGAGTCCAAAGCAAACTTCCAAAAACTACAAAGTTGTTGTGTATGATATTTTTACAAACAAACGACAAATTTAACTAGAGAAAACATCCCTCTTTCTCTGTAAGCCCAACATATTTACAAACAGAAGGTGAGAGTGGGACAAACTCATCACCATCGATGATAGCTTTTTTGAAGTTATATGTTTTCTCACAAATAGAGGGATAAGACTGAATGTAATTTGGCTTTGCTTGAGAACTACCATCATTATCATCCACAATAATAGGGTTGTTCTGACTCCCAAGGTGCATATCGACATCTGTTCTATTATTCCTCGGATTTTCATCTTCATTACTATCTGGATGTTGATATGCTGGATCAAAATATCTTCCTCTACCCCCAGGGTTGTCTTCAAAGAAAATCTCATCAATTTCGATGCACTGTGCTAGATGAGATAGTCTCATTACCTTCTAGATCGTTGTTGACCTCCTCCTGCTCATCCCGTTCCTTGTTTTCGGCATTAAATCCAAGACACGGCAGGATAGTACTTGCCTGTACGTACCATTTTTAGAGGTGTGCTTTCAAGAGACGCACCTAGCTTGTTAGATACATAATTGTCCATAAAAACATAGGCTCTCTCAAAAAGATTTACAGGAGACAAACAAACTTCATTTTTAAAGATATGCATGTCCGTACATTGCATAAAGCTATCTGCCTCTAGTTGTTTCTTTTGCTGATACATTGTGCGAGGAGAATTTGAAGTGTTCTTTATGAAGATCTTTCATGCAGTAACCGACGATGCCTTCGACAAATGTGTGCATTCGAATCTGTTGTAGCCCTCTGCACATGACCATGGCTCCTTCTGGTTTACAGAACTCCCATCCTAGGTATCGTCTGATGGTTTTACCAATACTAATGAGTGAAGGAGCCATGATAGTTTCACCATCTGAAAATGGAGGTGATTTAGGGTACCTCTTTTTTCAAGGGCAAACAAACCCTTGAGGCATTCCATCCTAACAAATTCTTCTAGTGGGTCCCAAGAGCAAACATTAATATCTCTGTTGCCTATAGCAACTGTTACAGAGACTTCAAACAATTTAGTTTTTTTCTCTCCTAAAAAATTCAAGGATTTTGTGAACAGAAGGTTTAGACTCTTTATTCCTATCATTCAGTAGCGGGCTAACAGAAGGTGGAAGTATTGCCTTTTTACCTTTTTTTGGAGCTTCATATATGAACCTAGAACACAATATACAGATGTGCTAATAAACCATCAAGTGACATGAAAAAAAGACAGCAGTATGCTATTTCATGGACTACATTCACACCTGAGGGCCGACTTTTCTTCTTCACTGCACGCAGATTACGAACAACGAAGGAGCCTTTTGGGGACGTCACGATTTTGGACGCTGTGAGAATGCACTCAGCCTTTGGAATAGTAGATGTAGAGGGTTGAGCCTCACGGTGTAGAAGATGGACCAGGGTCCATGCGTCGGCATAACATAGACGAAGAGCAAGGCCCTTGATCTATCTTCATTATATTGCTAATGTCTTTAAAGGGCTTTCTTCTGAGAGGCATCACGATTACACAACAAGAGTACATAGAAATCGAAGAAATGAAGAAATAATTGTAGTCGAAGTTGTTAAATAAGCACAGTATGTCTACAATAAGAAACCCACAGCACATTATGGTGATTAGTACACATTATGGTGATTAGTACAACATACTAGAAGGAGAAATTTCTACTTCCAAAAAAAACATGGACAAAAAAAGGAACATGGAGGAGAATATATTTTTGGTAACATGACTACGTACACGTGGGCAAGCTTCAAAGCATCTGCTGTAATACAAGTGGCCAAGTCTGAAAGAAAGATCGGCTTCAATTTTACTATCATAAAATTATTTAATCGAAATATACGTGTCCCTTGCATGTGCATAGAATGCAGAAAGGAGCACCGAGGAGAATTCGAAAGACAAAGAAGGCGGAAGTACAGTCAGCAGCCTGCGCTCAAATGAAAATGCCAATTCAACTTTTAACAAACATAGAAAACGCTTTGATATCACCATATGTAGAATAGAGTAGAGAATCCAAAATACAAGGAAGGCGGAGAAGTCAGCAGCCTCATGTGTTCCACGACAGGCCATCGTCAGAGAATCCGAAATACAAGGAAGGCAGAGAAGTCAGCAGCCTCATGCGTTCCACGGCAGCCCATCATCTTGATTTTGGGTACATATATTGCTGGCACGAACACTTAGGAGTTATCACAGTTTAGAAATTATTATAATCGAAATAACGAAATAACCATAAAGGGTTTAAGGCAAGATTAATAAAGGAAATCACCATATGCAGACAACTCGAGCACTCACCAGCGTTATGATGGATGCGGTGAGTGTCACGATGGATGCACGGAGGGACCAGGGAGGAGGAGGTCAAGGAGCAGGAGGAGAGTAGGAGTTGCACGCGAGCATGACGGAGGGGGGATGAAGGCGAGCGATGGACAAAAGAACAGAAACGAGGCAGAGTGCTCGAAAACAGATGACTGATGGTTAGAGCTGGAATGCGAGCGATGGATAAAAGAGGTAGAGTGCTCGACAAACAGACGACTGCTCGCACTCCATGCAAAGTATAGGGCCACGAACATTAAGTGTGCATGTGCTGACGTGTGCGAGCACGTGAATCAGCACATGCAATCACTTGGCCTTATATGAAGACTTCTATAGTGATCAGGCAAATGAAAACGAGATATTGAATGCTGGTATTTCCATCTTTGTACATGAAGCCATTGATTTAATCCTCTTTCTATAATAAAGATTTGTTTGTGAGTTCTGTTCTATTTCTGTTACTGTGGTTTTCATTTATGCCTCTAAAATGTGAGTAGGTGGTGTCCATCAACCCATCGCCACACCAAGAGGCTCCTTATTCTTGACCTTAATGGCATCGTGTTGAAACAATGGTTCTTCAAGGATGCTCCAGCTTCACACAAGTTCTTCAAGGATGCTCCAGCTTCACACAAGACAGAACTACACCGGGTGGGCAACTATATAGTCTCCTTAAGGCCTGGTTGGTTGGGGTTCTTGAGGCAGATCTGCGAAGTTTTTGACGTGGGCACTTGGTTGTCAATCATGGAGAAGAATGGGACCCCGCTTGTAGACCTCATCAAAAGAGAAGTTGGATATAGCGGGTGTTCTATTGACTTTGAATTTCACATGTTCCAGTCAATGTGTATCTAGATTCTAGACCACCCAAAATGTGCAAATAACACCCTTATGTACATGAGGTTATGTCTATGATATTTTGTAAAGCCTCTGCTAGATGAGTATGATGGGATAGACCAAAGGATAAATGACTTGCCAGAGAGAGTGAAGGATCAACTCAGAGTCTTAATTTGTGACAATGGTTGGGGCGGGTAGTGTAAAGAAACATCTTAGAGACTACATCAGATACGATACCTTTTTTGGCATCAAATTGTATAATGTACTTATTCCCCCGTGTTTTGTCATGTTCTCATCAAGAATACAAGTCTCTGTATATGAAACACTATTTGGCACGGGATACAAATAATACAACACTTCTCTTGTTTTTAAGAGTATACTCTTGTTATTTATTTTTTTATAAAGTTTGCTTCTTTACTAGTTCATATATTAATACCTAATTTTTGAGCCATAATATGCTTTAGGTGTATGTGCCTTGTGATAGTGTGTATATATGATGAATGGATAAGTACTATTGTATGCCTTGACATGGTCTATATGCTACAGAAACATGCAGATGGGGTGAATAAAGACCTAGTTGTAAGCAATAGTACAACAATTAAAAAACTGCATATGTTCATTTCAATCAGTCTCTCAAATAATTAAAACAAAGTTTTATGTAGCTACAACACAAGTTTTCCATTACTCTTGCATGAACATCTGAGGGTATACAGTAAACAACTTTGTGTCCCTTCACCTTATGTGCTACTTGTGGCATTGAAAACTTGATGAGTATGACTTTGTCTGATGGTATAATCGCCTTGGGTCCATCCTGCAAGAGTGCATAATTGACTTTCCTTAATGGGATTTTTTGGTAGTACATACCAATTATGACTTCGTCCCCAACAGTGAAAACATTACCCCATCCATCTATTACCCCATCCATCTATTAGTGTCTGTGATAGCTTATGCTCACACACGACCACATGGTATGCTGCATTTTTTGAATTCCCCTCATCTGCATGGAGTGCAAAATTATCGCCAACCTGTACAAGATCAGCTAACCTAGCAGTACGCGGCATGCATCGATGTTTTAGTGCACGCTCTTTAGCAGGTTGCTTTACAATCGTCGAGCTTTTTTAGTTGCCATGACCTTGTATGCTTCAAGTTTAGTTTTTAGTTACCAGTCCTCGTGAATGCAAAATGCACAAAATCATGACTCTGAGATTTGAAGAGAGCTTGTGTTGGTCTTTCTTGTCGAAGCCATAAACTGAGTGAAAGTTTTGCATACCCTTTATGGGATTGGAGTCCCAACAATTTTTTTGGTTCACTTCTCTAGCCTTAACCAACACAAACCTCCTTTTTGCCTTTAAAGTCTTAGGTTGGGTTGCTATTAACCAATCAACGCCGTCTTCTCCATTTTGCAGCTTTGCCCCATCTGCCTTCAGCTACTCGGCTGTGAGTGCACACTTCACCACCGCTCTGGCTCTGTTGTGTTCGCCCTTTCCATGCCCTGAGGCAAAGTAGTGGTGTTGCATGTGCACTCCCGTCATGGATAAAAACCTAAATAAAAAGGTGCCTATGAACTCATCAGCACAGTCCTACATGTAGACATCAATAATTGCTTGGAATAAAAATAAGAGAATATCATGTAGTGACTGCTTGAAATACATACACCTACTTGCTTTGAAATACATACACCTACTTGCTTTGAACTGCGAAGCAGCACCATCAGACCACCACACCCAATGCTCTTGAACTTCTTCCCCAATCCATTCAGATACTCATGGTGTAATACAAAGCAATGTTAAACAAAGAGGGTGTCATGTTGTTTATCATCAGATATGTAAAAAGTATACTCCTTCTTAAGTTCCCCCTCTTCGTGCCAGTGGCATATGTGCACAAGAATTGTACACTGCTCATTGTGCCAATGCATTGACTTTACTTCATTTTGGATTTAGAACATGTAATTCTCTACAAAATCTACAATTGAGACCACAACATTGTCTGGAAAGTTTGAGAGACATTCTTTGTATTGTGAGTGTTGCCACTGGGCCCTAATTTGTGTGCAATGAATACCTTGAGGTGATGTTGAAATTCCCCAATCAATAATGACGAAGCTAATTCCTTATACACCATGTTGATTCTTTTCTTGTTACCTCCTTTTTTAGATTTCTCCATCATGACATATTCATATGTCCTCCATTTAACTACAACATCATCAATGTCATCTAACTCACTAGGACAAAACTCAGTCCTAGAAATACCACAATCCTTGCATTTCCCCAGCATGCATGACTTCTCATGCCATTGGCATCCATCCTCCTTTGGACATACCACAGATGTCCACAGGTCTCTAATAGATGGATAAGTAACCTCCATAAAAAAATCTTGTTAGCAAATACTATGATGTTAGAAGTTCTAATAGTACTAGCGTGAACTATACAATAATACACAGACTGTTAGAAATAGTTCCCAAACATATGCTACATTTCCTAAGGGTTGTTTTAGCAATTATAGGAGTCATTTAGTAAAACACTTTCACCAAGCATAAAAGGTGAATCTTGTGAGCATCTACTCTGATTGAGAGAATCAAGGAGCTAATTTCGTGGTGATGATTATGGAGGAGAATTTGCAACCTACAAATCTAATCAGTGATGTACACCGCTTGAACCTTTTGCCTATATAAAGGTGCATCTAATACAAAGGAAGATATGCGTGCTTTTGTCTACTGTCATTCCACCTCATTATTTATTATGCTAATCTCATATCCCTAATCGTGCTTCCATTATCACCATGAAGTATTTATATTTTGATCCACTGTAGTTTTTAATAAATGGTATCAGAGCCAGATTCCTCCCAGATTCCTCTTTTGTTATGCTGCTCTTTGTCATCACCTATTGACCAATAAACATCAACAAAATTATTGCCTTTAACTACTGCAATTACAGCAGCCCGCCCGTTTGCACCATTGTCGCTTCACAACACCATTGTTGTTTCGATCCGGTGTTCAACGTTCTTCTTTAGTTGTGCTTTTCTTCATAGCTCATGCCATCAACAAGATCAGCACCATCCTCTGAGGCACAGCCTCCTCTAGCTGTTGACATCCAACACACGTCTAAGTTTAGTGACTGATGTTAGCTTGTTGCTTTTGCATAATTGCAGCCAACAGCCAATGTCATCATGTTTTTTAGCTCCTCGTAGTATGCTCAAGCAACTAAAATATTGGGTAAGGAACATCAAGGATTTTCTTAAAGTCTTCAGAGCTGATTTCAACCGCCTAGCTAATTCTGACTGCTCGACTGAATTCGACTACCCACCTAAATCTGACTAATCAGCTAATTCCGACTTGTTTCGCAAAATCCAGCATGTCTTGCTGATTTCGACTTGTTTTGATGATTCCGACATGTCTTGTTGATTCTGGCTAAATCTGACATGTCTTGCTGATTCCGAATGATTCTGACATGTCCTGCTGATTTCGTTCCTTCATGTTGATTCAGTCCCGCCGATTTTGAACTACTAATCCAGCTGATTCCATCCTACTGATTTCGAAATGATTTCGAACGGTCCAACTTATTTCAAACTCACCTTGGCTTTCTTCATGACTTTATAAGTAATGTCCACTAGTAGTGAGTGTGTGGCTGAAATCATTAACATTCTACCTTCTCAGAGTGAAAACTCATCATTCTCTCAAGTCAACCAACACTCCGAATTTCCACCAAGAACCTCTAGGAAAGAGAGAAGCTACCCATTACAAAAAAAATTAATAGAGCTTCTAAAAAACTGTGGAATCCAAAGAAACCCTAATATTATAAAGAAGGCATTAAAATGGGTTTCGGTCCTTATCTTGCATCAAACCTTCATTTATATGGGACAGGAGATATGGATTATTAACTTTCTTGTGAAGATTACCTTTGAGTGGTCATAATTCTTTAGTTTAACACTTGTGTTTTTTTTAAGCCAAACTTGTGAAGCATTAGACACTGCCCTTGCAGACCTTGCCATGGTTGCTAGTGAGGTGAGAGAAAAGTTTAGAGGGGAGAATTTTCACACTTGGCAAACCAAGGTGAAGTTTGATCTCATGAAAAAGGGCTTGTGGAACATTGTTCAAGTTAAAGAGGAAAGACTTACTACTAGAGAGAGTCTGCACAATGGGATTTAAAGAATGATAAGGCACTAGGCATTATAGGGGAGCACTTGGATGACACTTTTGTACATAAACTTGTGATACATCTTAGGATGCATGGGAAACCCTAGACAAACTATTTGGTGCTACATGTAAACACTCCAATATCAGTTTCCTAGTGAAGTTCTTTGGGCTTCAAAAGGACCCCACAACTACTATGCCTACCCACATTAATGATTTTAAAGGCCTCTTAACACAACTCATAGGAATCAAGAAGGAATTCTTTAGAGTGGCGGTGGGATGGGATAATAGGAACCACAAAGTATATGCCCCAATTTTGAGATCACTGGTGTGAGGTCTACACAATCCTTATTTTAGACCATGACAAAAATTTGGAATTTGTCATAGCATTTCATGAATTTAGCTACATCTCCAAAGAGTGTAGGCCACCATAGGCTATATTAGAAGACCTCACAAGATATGGTGTTTTCTATGAAGTGTCCCCAATGATGCCAAAATGGGTTCATGCACTTTCTTATAACATCATTGACCCTTGTTATAAAGTATTCCCACTATAGGGGCAGGTCCACCCCCATTGTAACTACTCTTGTATTCCCTAAAGGATTACATTATTTAGGTACAAGAAGGCAACATGTGGAGCTTGTAGGATATTGAAGAAAACCATGGCATTGAAGTAAGGTATTGAGCACTCCTACATGGGGTAGGTCACTTTGTAATGCTAGTTAGTGTCTGTTGCCTTGACGTAGGTGTGGAATAATAACTCTTGCCTTAATAGTGACCTACATGGGGTAGGTCACTTTGTAGTGCTAGTTAGTGTCTATTGCCTTGACCTAGGTGTGAAATAATAACTCTTGCCTTAATAGTTAGTTGTCTTCCTTAATAGTCCTCCCCATCTCCGTGAAAGCCAAGAGGAGGTCTCATGGTAGTTGTCTTACCAAAAATGGCTCATTTTGATGAATATAAGCCATGCTTGCCTACTTAGATATGACCCCTTCTCACTTCTCAAATGGCCTCACATCGCCTCATATGGAGCATCACCCCACTCACTTGCTATTTATTGCCCTGTGCAAATCAGGCATGCATAGCACCACCACATGCCTTGGATCCACCCTCGCTAGCATAGCACTACCACATGCCTTGTACCCACCCTCGCTAACATAGCACTACCACATGCCTTGTACCCACCCTTGCTAGCATGGCACTACCACATGCCTTGTACCCACCCTTGCTAGCATGGCACTACCACATGCCCTTGTGAGATTAAGCCCGTATAGTGCTACCACATAGCCTTGTGAGATCAGGCCTACATAGCACTACCACATGGCCTTGTGAGATCAGGCCTACATAGCACTACCACATGCCTTGGACCCACCCTCGCTAGCATGCGTAGCGTCACCTTAGCTCCCCATGCCTTGGACACACCCTCAGTAGCACATGCATCCTTAAATGCAGACATTGCTACCGTTTTTAAATCAACCTGCTAACTCCACCCGTATCCTTTCTCAAACTCACCAAATCCAAAGAAAAAGAGGAGGCGATCTGGTGAAACAAGAGAATAATAAAGAAGGAGGAGAACTCATGGAGCAAGAGAAGGGGAAGAATGAAGAAAAGTGTAGAAGCTTTAGGCTTTAGGGATGGAACAGTGGATAGTAGGGGCTCCCATGTAGAGGATAGAGCAGATAGATTAACGAGAGTGTTATGGGTGGGTTATAAAGGTGTGCTAGTTGGAGTAGTGGTTAGGATGGCTATGGAAGCGCTCTTGGTAGGGGTTAGGTTTGGCTCTTGGGTATTTTCTTTGTTGCCCAAACTGTCAAAAGAGTGAGCCTGATTATCTTAGGCTTCTTCCCTAGAAGTCTTGTGCCAACCAAGGATTTGTCAAGGTCATGTCCTATGTATCTTCAGGCTTGTGTCTTTGAAAAAAGGTAAAGGCCTCTTGTGCCTTATTTTTAAGGAGATGTCTTACAGGTTAGCCACATGGATGGTATGAATGGTGACATCTATCACTAGTGGCAAGGGCTTGCCACCACCAGTGAGAGATGTCTCTTGCAGGTAAGCCACATGGATGGTATGAATGGTGGCATCTCTCACTGGTGGGGCAAAAGGGCTTGCTCGAAGTACATGTAGACTATATTATATAGCTAGAGGATACCTAATGGGTTGTCTTGGTTGTTGGGCATATCGGTAAGTAGTCTCCATTGCTCGCCAACAAGGGTCTTCATGTCTATCATATGATTGAGTGGAGTGAGTTTTCATGGATGGGAAAGTTGAGGCCATGTGATGTTGTGAGGTCTCAAGGAAGTGATCTTCCTTGGTAAAGCGTGTAGAGTTCATAAACATGTGGCACCATGTGGTGAGATTGGACATAATTGGATGGGATTCAATGGAGTGTGGGTTTTTAGAAGGAAATGGCTTGGTCGAAGAAGAAAAGGAGGGTGGCAAGAGTCATACTATGTTGATGTGGGCTAAGATGGCGTGGAAGAAGGTGTAGGTTAAGATAGGTCTGATAAAAAAATATCGAATTTCAAGCAAGTAAAAGGGCCATGGTATGGTTGATGAGGGTAAGGGTATCCATGGGAGACCAACTCATGTGATTAGCAAGGTGTCAAGGTTAGTGGCTGATGAGGGTAAGGGTATCCATGGGAGACCAACTCATGATTAGCAAGGTGTCAAGGTTAGTGGCTGATGAGAGAAGCATGTCTAGCTTCCTTTGGTCACACCCTTCCATTGGGGTATCATCCAAGGCAAGGGTTTCCAACTTATTTGGATTTTAGCATGTGCTTGGGTGATGAGGGCTTCTTTGTGGTGGAGGAGGTCTAAGTAGGATGCTTCCGAAGGGCCCCTTTGGTCATGGCTTGGTTATACCTTCCCTCATCGATTGGAGCAAGGATAATGCCACACTCCTTTTCAAATTGGTTTGGCTGCACGAACTGCTTTTGAGCTTCCCTGGCTTTATGTCAATGGTGGGGATCACTAAGACCAATGAGGAATTGGCACACAGATGCATTAGTCTGCTGTCTCCAAAGTATGATAGTTGGTAACCTCACTAAATATGCAAGTATGCTCCTCTTACTTTTGAAGAGTTTTGACACAATGTTGGTGGAGGAGGAGATGTGTTTCAAAGCCATAGATGGTAGTGATGCTTCATTCTTTGAAAATGAAAAGAAAGGCAAGGAAAAGGGCTTTGATAGCCCCAATGCATTTAAGAAGAAGAAGACATAAAAGGTAAAGCATTCTTACTCTACGATAAGCCTAGTCATGTGGTCAAGGAAAGGAAAAGGAAAAGGGCTTTGATAGCCCCAATGCATTTAAGAAGAAGAAGACATAAAAGGTAAAGCATTCTTACTCTACGATAAGCCTAGTCATGTGGTCAAATCATTTAGACTGAAGGAAGTAGATGAGAAGAATGGCACTTTGAAGCCTTGGAAGAAGGAGGTCAAGAACAATGCTAAAAGTAGAATTGGAGCTATTTTGTGGTAATAGAAGAAATATGTGTAAAGGCAAAACATTCCTTTGCATCAAATGGTTCATATATCATTAACGATGGATCATCCCGACATATGACTAGTTAAAAGGGCTGGTATAAGCCTATGGGGGAGTCCATTGTGGTAGCTGTTGAGAACGATGCCAAATATCTAGCCATGGGTTTAGGTATTATTCTGTTTCTTAGCAATGGTGATAGTACTATGATTAACTACATCCATAACTGACTGTGACTTGCAGGTTCCCTTTGATAAGACTAGTGAAACCACCATCAAAGCTATTGGCGCACAATGTTGTCGTTTGTGTAGCCCATAATAGCTGTTAGCATGCAATGTCATTGTTTAGAAGAGGAAGCTGATGCAACAACTTGTATAACCTATTGGCTTTTATAGCCCAAGCCAACGTCGAGACACATACAAGCTGTGGCATGAGAGATTTGGGCACTTGAGATTTGTAGTCTTAAAAGACATGCAAAGGTCTTGGATTATGGAACATCTACTGATTTTTTTAGAGATATCAAATGTGTGTGAAGGTTGTATGATGGGCAAGCAACATTAGCATGCATTTGTTGGAATTAGGGTTGCAGGAAAGCACACAAAGCTTGGAGAAGAAGAAGCAAGAATGCACACAACACAAAGTGTATTAGATTGTGTCAATGTACAAAAGATAAGTTAGCCCTAGAAGGATGGGCGTATATACAAGCCGGGGAAAAAAACCTCCTAAAGAGGGAAAAAGTGCCCTGGCGGTGTCCTAAGTGTGTTCACACACATCACTGCCTATGTATATGGCAACAAATCCCCCCTGGGAGTGATGGTGCGAACGAGAGCTGGCACTCATGTATAGGGGAGTGCCATGCCCGAAGTAGATCAATCCACAAAGGGGAGCAAGCCCAAAGCTTTGCGGAAAGCTTCGAACTTCTCACGAGGAAGCGCCTTTGTAAAAAGATCGGCGAGGTTGTCCTGTGTTGGCACATAGGCCAAGCTGATCTCTCCTGCTGAGAGTCTCTCCCTGACATAGTGATAATGCACCTCAATGTGCTTTGTGCGAGCATGAAAAACTGTGTTTCTCGCAACTGCCAATGCGCTCTGACTGTCAGTGAAGATAGAGGTGGCAGACTCCTATCCAACACCCAAGTCAGCCACCATAAGCCGTCTGAGCCACACACACTCAACCGTAGCTGTGAAAGCTGCTCTGTACTCAGCTTCACAACTAGAAGTGGCCACAGTAGGTTGCTTCTTGCTCAACCAAGATATGCATGAGCTACCGAGTATGAAACAAAAACCACTTGTGGACACTCTTGTGTCATAGCAACCAGCCCAATCTGAGTCCGAAAAAGCATGCAAATCTGGCGGCAACGATCCCTCCTTGGGATAAAACAACCCAAGATGTATGGTGCCACTCAAGTAGCGAAAGATACGTTTAACTGCCTTCCAATGCTAAGACCCTGGGCTATGCATAAACCTGCTCACCTGTGAGACTGCAAACTGAATGTCCAGCCTCGTAATGTATACATAAATGAGGCAACCAACAGCTGTCTGATAGAGTGTGACATCAAAGTGATCTCCAGCATCATGAAGACTCAACTTCAAACCTGTCTCCATTGGAGTAGCAATAGGCTTGCAGTCTTCAAGGCCAAATCTCTGCAACAATGTCTCAATATACTTTGTCTGACACAAAGCAATACCTCCATCACACTGCTTAAATTGTATCCCCAAATAATGATGCAAATGCCCCAAATCTGACATCTCAAAAGAGGCATTCAAATCAGCCTTAAAATCAGCAATATGACTCTCATTTGGTCCTGTGATCAGCATGTCATCGACATAGAGAGCAATGATTAGATGTACAGCATCCACACGTTTAACATACAAAGTGCTTTCTGTTGGACTATTCTGAAATCCATGTGCAGTCAAATATGCATGTATCTTTTCATACCAAGCTCGTGGAGCTTGCTTTAAACCATATAAAGCCTTTTTCAACCTGCACACTTTGTTTTCCTGCCCTGTTTGAATAAAACCACGAGGCTGCGATACATACACCTCCTCATTCAAATCTCCATTCAAGAATGCAGTCTTTATATCCAACTGATGTACATTCCAACCATTATGAGCTGCCAATGCACAAATGCTATGAATGGTAGTCATACGACAAGTGGGAGCAAAGGTCTCATCAAAATCAATGCCCTTTTCTTGAGCATAACCCTTTGCAACAAGCCTAGCCTTATAGCGATCAACACTGCCATCTGGCTTTCGTTTCAACTTAAAAACCCACTTACATCCAATGGCCTTTTTACCAATAGGCAAATCACACAAAGACCATGTACCATTCTTCATTATAGCATCATATTCACTTTGCATTGCAGCCAACCAATTTTTTGATTTTTGTGCCTCATCAAATGAAAGAGGTTCTTTCTCTTCACACATACTAGACACAGCCAAAGCATAACAATCTGATGCATAAGAGGCATGCTGAAAATCTGAACGAGTACGACTAGTCATAGGTGCATCAATCTTACTACTATCACGCAAGGTTTGCACCAGCCATTTAGGCATACCTCTAGCCTGCTCATTTTCAGCCCTATCCTCATGAATTACATCCTGTAAATCTGCATCAGAAATAGGCTGATCTATGATATCGTTTGAAATCTGCATAGGCTGAATATTTGCCTCATTAGGACTTACATTTGAATTCCCACCTGTAAAGAGAGGCAACAACGTATCAAATACATCCCGTGAGCTCACACCTGTCTCTTTGGTACATGATAACAAAGGCTGCACAGCATCTTCCACAAAAACAACATCTCGACTAATCAAGATACGCTTTGACTGCGGATGATACAATCTGTAACCCTTGCTCTCAGCACTGTAACCAACAAAAATGCATTTGACAGCCTTATCATCCAATTTTCTGCGTTGTTGCACAGGCACTAAAGCATAGGCCAAGCAACCAAAGACACGCAAGTGACCAATAGAAGGATTCCTGCCATGCCAAGCTTCGTATGGAGTAATAGACTGCAAGGCCTTAGTGGGACACCTGTTGAGTACATATGCAGCACACATGACAGCCTCAAGCCAAAACGCATGTGGCAAAGCTTGGCTCTTGACCATACATCGTGCCATCTCCATAAGTGACCTGTTCTTCCTCTCATCAACACCATTTTGCTGAGGGGTATACGGCACTGTACATTGGTGTTTTATCCCACGACTAGCCAGAAATGCATCAAACTCTTTAGACATGTACTCCCCCCCTCGATCAAAACGGAGGGTGCCCACATTACAATTGGATACATTTTCAACCATAAGCATAAACTTTTTGAAGCACAAAAACACTTCGGACTTTGCCTTCAGTGGATATACCCATGCATGCCTTGAGTAATCATCAATGAAAGTCACGAAGTACAAGTGTATACCAAATGACGGAGTTTGCATAGGCCCACATACATCACTATGTACAAGTTGCAATTTGCGAGTGGCCCACACAGAACCATCCTTTGGAAACGCAGAACGCTGCATTTTGCCCAAAATACAGCCTTCACAAACATGTTTCAATGGTGCCTCAAGAGGGGGCAATGAAGCAACCATATCAAATTTCTGCAAACGCAGCAAACTAGCAAAGTTCAGATGACCAATACGAGCATGCCATAGTTTTGCATCTGAAACTGTCTTTTCATCAGAAACTGCATTTGCTGAATCTTCCACACACTTGTCATAAGAATTGAGCCTATACAGCCCACGAAACAAGGTGCCAGATACAATAATCGTATCACCAGAAGTCAAATCATGAACAGTACATCTGTCATCCACAAATTTGACTACAAGTCCAAGTCTAGCAAGCGCAGAGACAGACAATAGATTCTTCTTTATCCCTGGCACATACAAAGCATCTGAAAGTGTGAAAGCGCTGCCATTTGTAGCAGTAAGCATAATTTTACCAATGCCCTTCACTAGGTAAGAAGCATTATTTTACCAATGCCCTTCACTAGGTAAGAAGCATTATTGGCACATGTGACAGTATTCCCATTAGGGACAGCCTCAAGAGAAGTGAACATATCACGATGCGAGGTAATGTGCTTTGTAGCACCACTGTCAAAATACCATATATGAGAGTCAACAGAAACTGCCAAACATGCATCATGTACAGATGGGTCATACTGGCAATACACGCTAAACGCCCATTCTGTATCCTGCACAACATTTGCAGAATCTGCATTTGTAGAAGCATCTGCTATTGTGGCTGCATTTGACTCTTTCTTCTTTGCCTCTTTAGCCTTTAGCTTAGGGCAATTCTTAATGACATGATCATTTGCCTTACAATAGTTACACCTGGTCTTTTTCTTACCTTTATCAAGAGCCTTCTCAGCCTTATTGTTGCTACCTGTGGAAGGAGAAGAAGTTGTAGACCTACTAATAAGAGAAGAAACAGTGGAAGGGGCTGCCTTACCACTTCTTCTCTGCTCTGCTGGGCAGAAATAAATGCTTGATCAACTGCACGCTGTGCCTGGCCCTGTTTTGCCTAGACTGCGCTTCTTGCAAGAGTTTGTTGACTAAAGTATCATACTTGACAGCATCAGGTCTGTCCTCATTAAGAAGTCTCCACGTGGAAGCAAAAGTCTGATATGTCTCAGGTAAAGCATCAAGAACAGTCTGCACAAGAGAATGATCATCAGGAATAATCTCACCTGCAGAAATCAACTATTCTTTGAGATCTTTAATCTCAGCAAGAAAAACATTCATGTCATCATCTTCTTGCATAATCTTCAATTCTAGCTCTTTACGCAGGTAAGCGATTTTTGCCTCGTTACGACCTGCATACAAACCAGCTAGAATATCCCAAGCCTGTTTTGCTGTTTTAGCTGAACGAATATGTGGGGTGATGTTACGTTTGACAGAAAGTGCAATCAAGGCATGAGCCTGCGCATCTTTACCATCCCAACGAGCTTGTTCAGTAGTGGGTAAAACAGCAGCAACAGTAGAGCTGCTAGAACCTGCAACATCCTCACAACAGATCCTACATCCACAGAACCTGGACGTACATCCGTACCCTGCACAATGTTCCACACTCCTTTTGCAACCAAAACATGCTGCATCATGTATGCCCAAAGTGGGTAGTTGCTGTCTCCATCCAGTTTGTCTTCAGCAGACAACATGCGAAATACATCATTGCAGTTATCAGCCATGGCCACTGACTGAAACTGATGCAAAAGCTACCTGTAATGAAGCGAAGACTAAACAGAAGACAACTTGTGTATGTAGCACGGTCCACAATAGAGCACGTATGCCTGTTTTGCAGAAAACTGCACTGTAGAAATTTCTGCAAAAAATGACGAAAACACCAGTGCAAAACTTGAAATGCAAAAACGGAGCCCGAAACGACCTCAGATGCAAATTCTGAGAACGCAAAGCCCTACGAGCATATTTGTAGAGTATAGGGACCTGCAAGCGCTCGTGAAAACTCACCTCAATCGGAGAATGTGAGTCGAAGGGTGCTGGCGGCGTAGCCCTGGGAGCCGATTCCTGCTCTGATACCAATTGTTGGAATTAGGGTTGCAGGAAAGCACACAAAGCTTGGAGAAGAAGAAGCAAGAATGCACACAACACAAAGTGTATTAGATTGTGTCAATGTACAAAAGATAAGTTAGCCCTAGAAGGATGGGCGTATATACAAGCCGGGGGAAAAAACCTCCTAAAGAGGGAAAAAGTGCCCCGGCGGTCCTAAGTGTGTTCACACACATCACTGCCTATGTATATGGCAACAGCATTTCCACAAGAAAGCAAGAATCGTGAAAAGGCTCCTTTAGAGCTTATACATGCAGATCTCTATGGTAAAATGCTAACCACTCCTTTGGGTGGTTCTTCCTATTTTTTATCAATGACTTTAGTAGGAAGATGTGGGTGTGTTTTCTTTGGGATAAGGGTGAAGCTTTTAGAAAGTTCAAAATATTGAATAGCTTGGTAGAGAATGAGACAAGAAAGAGGCTGAAGAAGCTTCGAACGTATGAGTTTAATGCCTACTTTGCAAGGAGCATGTGATCAAGAGAGATTTGACAATCATATGGTTTTTGGACATGACACAGAGTATGCTCAAAGGTAAAGGATTATAAAATTCTTTTTGGGCCGATATAGTTAATACCATTGTGCATATCCTTAACAGGAGTTACACAAAGGTAGTGAAAGGCATGACACCTCACGAAGCTTATTTAGGTAAGAAATCCTCGGTTGCTTATTTCAATACATTTGGTTGTGACTATTGTGTGCATGTTCCAGACTTATCCAAAACTAAGTGATATTGTAGGAGCATGAAGTGTATCTTCTTGGGGTACAATATGGAGTCAAAGGGTTACCAACTATATGACCCAAAGATACAGAAGACATTTGGTTATGACTATTACCAACTATATGACCCAAAGGTACAGAAGACATTTGGTTATGACTATTACCAACTATTTGACCCAAAGGTACAGAAGACATTTGGTTATGGCTATTACGTGCATGTTCCAAACTCATCTAAAACTAAGTGAGATTCTAGGAGCATGAAGTGTATCTTCTTGGGGTACAATATGGAGTCAAAGGGTTACCAACTATATGACCCAAAGGTAAAGAAGATAATTATTAGACATGATGTGGTGTTCGAGGATGTTCCAAATATTACAAAAACTTGGTCTCTCAATTAGACAAATAGTTAAGCAGGGTCTACAAGTGCAGTTTAACCCTCATAGATGTTATGTAGAAGACTTAATTAACCAGTGCCACGTGCAAAGGAAAACATGATTGGCAGAATGTTTACATTGGATGTAAACATGCTTGACGTAAAGGCTACAATGTTTGCACATAGTACATGTGTGATTATAGACATTAACATGTGGCATAAGCTACTCAAGCACAAGAGCATAAGCAAGATAGCAAAAAATACACAAATGAGCCATAGAGAGGGCTTCTAGCCATTCCAAGCTCCATGAGGGGTAATTGTCTATGAGGCCTTTGTGGGATATCTATTTCGCACATAAGTGGTATACATAACTACCTCCAACCAAAAAACATGAGGAAAATCCTGGCCTTTAACCATGCAACATGCCATCTCCATCTCATCTCCATGCAATCTGTTCTTCCTCTCAACCACATCATTTTGTTAAGGTGTGAGACACTGTGTGTTGATATTTTATATGCCTCTTTCAACCATATATACATGAAATTATTTTGACATATATATGTACGAAGCGTGCCAACTTTATACGTAGACACAGCCATAGAAACAAACTATCTAAAGCAGATAAAAACTTGTGACTTTGCTTTCAAAGTAAGAGTAATGTGCTTGCTACTAGAACCACTATAAAAAAACTAGATTGAACCAATCATCTTGTACATAGTTCCCTAACTCCTTCTTTTCGGCACTTGGTGCTGATGCATCAGCCACATCTATGCATGACTCTTTCTTCTTCTCCTTCTCTAGCCTTTTACTTCATTCATTGATATGATGGTCTGGCTTCTCGGTAATAGTTGCATTTTATTTTATTCTTAAGCTTTATCAGTTGGCATCCTTGCCAAAAGCTTGGGCTGATTCTTTCTTTGGCTTATAGTAGCTACCTTGAGAAAAGTCTTATAGCTACCTTGAGAAAAGGCTTTTCATTTCCCTGTTTGACTGGAAGCGAATGCGTGATTTCCCACACGCATACTAGTTCAGTTTTGCCAGGGTTTCTCTTTTTACAAGAGCACTATAACCAACTTATCAAACATATAGGCATTGGGTTTACCCTTACAAGCCACAGTGTGGATACAAAACCCTAGTATGAATCTGGTAAAGCTATAGTATCATGTGTTGGCAAGATAGGACATGCCTCAATGCTAATAAGAATATTCCGAAGCCCTTTAACAACCAATACATAATGCATCATATAAAACCAAATGGGTAGTTGGTCCCATCAAGGTTACACTTAGTAAAATCATCACTGCCTACCATTTTAGCCTACAAATAACGAATCGTTGACATAAAATGCAAATGTTACAAGTATCTATAGGTACCATCAATGCCCACTGAATCTTTGGCACAGAATACAAATGTCACAACTCCTATAGTACTGTCAATGTCGCGTCAGTGATCTACTTGCAACCGAGATGGCTTCTATAGTAGATCACTGATGATGAATAAGCTTATAAAGTGTATGAAAAATGGCAGAGTGTAGAAATGTTACTAGTAGGAATGTAAAAATTCATGACAATTGTTGAAGTTGTTAATAATGACCTTATAGATGCGAAGTCAATGAAGCGGCGCGACGACGGCCTTGTCTGCATACCAAATGTTATAGTGCAGAACTAACACTCCCCTAGGATGTCTATGAAAACTGTATAGCATGCGATGAGCAAAACACATAAAAAGTTTGTTAACGTAGTTAACATCACACTATAACGTATACTTTCTCTACCTAAGAGGATAGCTCAATCTGAGACAATCAAAAGAGAATATCGAGGAGAAGAGGACAAGGGGGTGAGGGCCAAGAGAATCTGCTCTTATACCAATTGTTGGAGTGGAGACAAAGGTAGCAACATACACTGAGATGCAACAAACAAGAAGCACAACACTCAAAGTAGATTGATGAGAATAACTAAAGTACAAGTGAAGCAATATAATAAGGTCACTTACACATACACACAAGAGTGTGTACACACGCTTGGGGGTTAAAAAACCTCCTAAGGAGGGAAAAAGTACCCTAATATCCTATGTCCATACATCACTACCATATAAATTGCTACATTTTCATTATTTACTTTAGAAGAAGCCCAACGTTTTCATGTTTAGATAATTTTATGATAAGCTCGGATCCTTTTCTTTCTTTCTCAAAGACATTTCCCTACCATCCATAGAGTTGTTGGAGGCAAGTGCAATCTTAACTAAAAAAGAGAATATCGAGGAGAAGAGGACAAGGGGGTGAGGGCCAAGAGAACCTGCTCTTACACTAATTGTTGGAGTGGAGACAAAGGTAGCAACATACACTCAGATTGCAAACAAACAAGAAGAAGCACAACACTCAAAGTAGATTGATGAGAATAACTAAAGTACAAGTGCAGTAATATAATAAGGTCACTTACACATACATAAGAGTGTGTACACACGCTTGGGGGTTAAAAAACCTCCTAAGGAGGGAAAAAGTACCCTAATCTCCTATGTCCATACATCACTACCATATAAATTGCTACATTTTCATTCTTTACTTTAAAAGAAGCCCAATGTTTTCATGTTTAGATAATTTTATGATAAGCTCGGATCCTTTTCTTTCTTTCTCAAAGACATTTCACTACCATCCATAGAGTTGTTGGAGGCAAGAGAAATCTTAACTAAAAGGCACTGCTTATTTTTTATCACTTTCCCTTAAGGAGTCTCAGAGTAAGTCTTAGTTTTTGATCAAAAAATATTCTTATTTATCAATGTGAGGCATTAGATTAAGAAATAATCCAAGGTGGAAGTCCTTATATAAAGAAAGAGCCTCAAAAGAGGACAATCTCCCAAATACAAAAAAAGCCTTAGAAGAGGACAATTGTTGTTGTCTTATCATTAGAGGAGAATCCTGAATCATAAATTTTTAATCTTTTAAAAAGATGATATTCAAAAGTAGTTATAAAATGATTTTTTAATTATCATAATTCAAAATAAATATGGTTGCTATCGTAGTATGTGAGAGAGAGTGTGTGTGTGCATGAGAGAGAGACACAGAGAGAGAGACTGAGAATTTCTATGTAGGAAATAGTTTGTGTGGGAGGAGATAGTGTGTGTTTTCATTAGTGTATGTGTGTGAGAGTGTGTAGGGGGAAAGAGTGTGTGTTTGCATTAGTACATGTGCATGTGTGTACATGTGTGTGTGTGTGTGTGTGTGTGTGTCTGAGTGGTGGGGAGAGAGAGAGAGAGAGAGAGAGAGAGAGAGAGAGAGAGAGAGAGAGAGACGCACATTAAAATTTAATCAAAATTAATTAAATTATGTCGATGTTTGTATTTATATTTTTAAATACATGTATATATGTATAAGTATATGTGTCTATGTATAGGTTTATGTATCTAAAACATAATATTGTATATACTATATATTTACATGTGTATGTGTGCGTGAGAGAGAGAGAGAGAGAGTGTAAGTGAGAGAGAGAGAGAGAGAGAGAGAGAGAGAGAGAGAGAGAGTGTAAGTGTGTGAGAGAGAGAGAGAGAGAGAGAGAGAGAGAGAGATTGAAAGAGAGAGAGAGAGAGCGCTTCTATGTGTGAGAGAGTGTAAGAAGAGAGAGGGAGTGTGTGCATGTGTGTGTGTGTGTGTTAGAGAGAGAGAGAGAGAGCAGGTGTATATATGTGTGTGCATGTGAGAGAGAGAGAGAGTTTCAACATTTGAGAGTGTGTGTACGTGACAGAGAGAGGGAGAGGGTCATGTGCATGTGCATGTGCATGTGTGTGTGAGAGAGTGAGAGAGTGAGAGAGAGAGAGAGAGAGAGATGGTTGTAGAGAGGGAATAGTTCTTTTTTGGAACCTTGGTCGGCCGATGCGCGGGTGCAATACTAGTCCATACTATTATCCACACTAACGTGGCCGAGCCCTCCATGGCAGCTCCCCAAGCCTCGCTCGACCACATGCCAGCTCCTCGAGCTCCCCCACTCGAGCGCGAGGGGAGTGTATGCACAACGATCGTGAAGTTAAACACAAGAGCGAGGGCCCACAGTCACATCGGTAGATCAATTGCAATCTCAAGCTACAGATTACAATAAATGCCAAATGTAAAATCAAAGTTCAGATTTCTAAAGCACTCAAAAAGTAATATTTTTATTCCTTATGTTGCAACCTCGTTTCAACTTTGAAGAAGAGCTAGCCTTGTCTCCAACTATCCAGTCGTCTAAGAGCAATTCTTCAAATGATATTTTGCCGTGTTGAATATCCATGAGTCTAGATTGCAAACTTCAAATCTAAACTACACCACAAAATCTCGCCTTGGAGTATTCTCATTAGTTACATGAGGCAATGTTAAAAAGATATTTTTGAAGCTGTAGCAAAAAATGTGTAGTGCAACGTAGGCTCCTGGTTTACGATTTGCTCTATTTTACTTTTTGGTTCGAGAATGTTGTTTATGGCAGATGTGTCATCATAAGCATCACTTTAAAAAAACATTTTTCTAACCGATCAAAATAAAGACAACTCTTAAATCTATCCTGTTTTTGTTTCCAAAATCTTACTATATGTTGGTTTTTATAAAATCATTCTTTAAAATAAAGGCCACTTGATATCTCAGTGGGGTTTTTTAAATTCTGGCTAGTACAAATACACTAGAATGTCGTTTATTTCAACACTAGTAGAGAGAGTACTCATAGTGGATGCTCGAAAAATATGGCAATTTGTAACGGCCAAGATTAAGAAAAACCCACTTATTTTTTAAGTAGCCCTTATTTTAAGGAATGATTTTTCATATATTTTATTTATAAACCGACGTATTGTAGAGATGTTGGAAACAAAAACCAGATAGATTTAAGAGTTGTCTTTATTTTGATTGGTTGAAAAATATGTTTTTTTTATAGCAATGCTGAGGATGTGAGTCTTCTAGAAGAACTAAAAACGTGTAGGAGCAACTTGTGTGACTGATGGATTTTATTTTTCTTTTATTTTATTTTTTTATTCTATATATGTGAATGTGGGTGAACCAGGAAGGCGTGGCAGGAAACGCGGTGCACAGCCACAAATCGGAAACCGTCTTTCTTACACACAACCGTTTAATTTTACTATAATTATAAATATAGATATAGATACGCATCCCCAAAGTTCCAAACCTTTGTATTTTCTAGACTGTCTGTACTGTTCCAGCGGCGAATCCTAACCCAAGGTAAGCGTATGTATCCATCTCCTGCCGCGCGCATCCTTACCATGTATTTGCCGTACACATGTATGACTGTATATTGGTTTGTCTGTGCCTGTACGTATGTCATGTATGGGTCGGGAGCATTTGTTTCTATGAATTTGTGTATGGGACATGGGTCATGTGTATGATGCGGCCATTCGGGAGTGTGGTGGTGCCAGACCCCTGCCCTAAGACAAGCTGCTGTCGGATTTTGCAGTAGTTTCGCTGATCTCACTATCTTGATCTCACGATGGAATGCGCCTTTGCATCCGCCACTCCCGTGCAGCCTGGCATCAGTTCTGCTACTGCCCTCTCACCTTCCTTGCAGAGGACGGCACCGCGATGTTCTCTGGCCAAATTCAGTTCACATATGGCAGTTTTAAAGGTACACAAGTGCACGTGGATAGTTGGAGCTCTGTTGTCTGCCTGCCACTTCCTTTGCTAACATGCCCATGTGCAGCTGGACTTTCACAGGAGTAGGAAGCCTGGTGTTGCAAAGAGCAGGAACAATTCTAGGATCTTTGTTGTGAGGGCTAGTGGCAGCAGTGAAGAGGGAATCACCCCCATTGCTCCATTCCAGCCAGAGTCTCCGACTGGTCAGTATTTGACACAGCTTCTTCAGAGCCATCCCCATCTTGTCCCTGCAGCTGTAGAGCAAGAGCTTGAGAGGTTAGCGGGCTGTCGGAACTCTGAAGATGGCCCAACACAGCCGAATTCAAACGGGTCAGAGTTGGTACTATACAGGTTAGTGAGTCGTATCTGCCTACGAAAAGGCGGGTTTACTAAACCTGCTCCCCCTGCCCACCAGCTTTGGAGGCAGTAGCTCTTCTTGTGAAGTGTTTTATATGGGATTTTTGGCTGATGCTGTGTGCAGGAGAATTGCAGAATTGAAAGATCAAGAGAGACGCACTGCATTGGAAGAGATTATTTACACTCTAATTGTCCAAAAGTTTGTGGAATCTGGTATAGCAATGGTTCCTAACCTCTCATCAGTCACTTCAATTGAGAAGCCATGGCCAGTCCAAGCTAAAGAGCTTGAAGCTGTGCATTCCCTTGAAGTTTTGGAGATGATAAGACAGCACATGCTGCTTGTGCTAGGCGGACAAGGAGGCACCGACTATTTGGACCACAGCACCTTTGCACAGATTAGCAAGCTGCGTGTCGGACAAGTTTATGCCGCCTCTATCATCTATGGCTACTTTCTGAGAAGGATCTATCAGCGGTTTCAATTAGAGAAAAGCATGAAGCTGCTCCCTGCAGGCATGGAAGAGGTCTCTTGTGGAGAGCAGATGAGTTCTCAGGAGGAAGTTGATGTTAGTAGCAGGCAGCAACAAATGGCTGCTGCTATGGAGGCATTGAAAGGTCTAGGAGCAACAGGTCCGGTACAGTTTAATGGTGTGAAGCCGACCATTTTACAGTCGTATATTATGTCGATCGATGTGGAAATTTTGCAGAGGATCGCTACTGTCAGGTCAAGAGAGAGTCTAAGGGTTCTGGAGAAGCATACAGAGGCCCTCTTTGGGAGACCAGAGATCATTCTCTCTCCTGACGGGTCAATGACAGTTAACAAAGATGAGGTTTTGAAGATTAGCTTTGCAGGGTTGAAACGCTTGGTGCTGGAAGCGGTCGCATTTGGAAGCTTCCTATGGGATGTGGAATCTTACGTGGATGCCTCCTATGCCTTTGCTACAAATTAAGTGAAAGATATAGATGTTTTGGGCACTCAGACCTGCACAGGAGTTCTACGGGACACTGGACCTCCCAGTATGTCTTCTGTAATAAACGTGCCTGACGTAGCGTTGAACTTTATTTTGTGGAGCTTACCCCTTAAGATGTGACTTACTGTGTGCATATCATGTGTCTCTTAATAGGTCTATTTTTTTCTCCTGCAAATGTAACCTCGGTATTATGTTGCTTAGTGTTGCACGGGCCCTATCTCCAGGTGAAAGACCCTGAACTCATAATTACGAAAAGGGTGAACTGGAGTCACGTGAGGAAACTGCAATTGTATGAATATGTAACATTAGGAAAAATGAATATGGATCACAGTGCCACTACATCATCAAGTTAAACTGTAAATGTTAAGCCTTTTCCTGCACCATCTATGTTTTAAAGGTCAAACACCAATAAAAATGTCTGTCACTTCTCACCACTCAAATCTATATGCTAAGAGTCTTGATTATCCATATGCAGTGCCATGCCTGAAGGGGTCATCTGCTGGAAACCTTTGTGGCTACGGTATATAGTGTTGAAGTCACAGTTTATAACAATTTTCTTTGGGAAAGAGAGGGGGTCATTGCCTACACAGGTAGCCCAACTATGACCAGTTGCCTTGCCCTAGTAACAAAGGGGAAAACTAAAGCATTATTTGTGATGGCTAGGAGGCACTACACATTCAGCAGCAACTAACCAGAGGCTGGAAGTCTTTTTGGCTGAAAGGGTAGAACTATAACATATCTTTGGGGTGTTCGTTTTGAAATTATGCCCTAAGCCAATATAATATGGTGTGGGTGAGATGTATTTGGTGTTAAATGGGAAATTTCTATGCATATGATTAGATCACATGAAGATGGTAAAATTTCCAGCAGGAATGTGTCACCAGCTTGGACATTTCTCAGTCTGAAAGGGGTCTGGTGGACTCCAGAATGTTTAAATATTTGGAAAGTACAAGCTTTGGGAATGGGGGATTATCCTAGAATACAAAGGACCACACTACTAAAATTTAGGAGAGTTGCTATTTTTGGCCCGACTCCGATGGAAATTCTGTTTGCGTCATTACATCTGGAATTGAGCAGATACCAAGAGTTGATCTGGAATTGAGCAGATATCAAGAGTTGGCAAAGTGCCTATGATAGAATGTCTACTAGTTGATATTTTTAGAGGTAAAGATTATGGAAGGACCCATCTCTTAGATTGGGACATGTGGTAAGAAAGTGGACCAAAGTGAGACAAGTGGCCTCACACTTGTCACTTTAGCTATTGTGTGGCTCTCCACTTGTCATCGTAACCTTCTCTTGCCATTTTAGCTCATGGGAGGCCCAAATCTATAAATTGGAGCCCTCTCTCTTCATTAAGAGAGGCTCTCTTGCTCCACACTAGCCTCTACCACCGTTACAGGTTGCCCTAATGATGGCTACTCTCTTTCTCTCTCAGTTGAAGGCTGTCCATGAAGAATACCGGCTGTTGGGGACTGTTTTGGAGGCTTCCATTGCGAAGAAATACTGAAGGCAAGGGTATTTAATCATTTATTATGATTTCTAGCCATTGTACTTATTGTACCAGCATTTGTACTTGCTGTACCAGTCCTTGGATTGGCTGTACTAGCTTCTGTACTTGCTATATCACCCATTGTATCGGTTGTACCAACTTTTGTACTTGCTGTACCTGTTGTACCAGTCACCATACCGACTGTACCAGCCACTGTACCTGATGTACTAGTCCTTGTACTGGCTGTACCAGCTTCTGTACTTACTGTACCACCTATTGTATCGGTTGTATCAGTTTCTGTACTTGTTGTACCTGATGTACCAGCCATTGTACCTGCTATACCGGCTGAATGGAGAGTTGTACTTGTTGTACCCTCTCTATTGCATGAAGATCCGTGGTTTTTGTGGAAGAATCAGTACCCACACGGAGGTATATGGATTATATTGTTGGCTCGGCATTTCTACAGCCTATGTTCTGGCTTGGTTGCCTCGTGTTGGGCTGTGTTATGGCATTTGTATATGGATAATCTGGCATCTCCCGTGGGGAGAGTAAGGCCCTCAAAGCTTGTACATGATATTATTCTCCTTGGGTAATAAAATACTCCAAGGGGGGGGTCGGCCCATTCCGGCCTCTATGCGGTGTCACACGTGCAAGCTCCATTTTCAGCATTTGTGGATGTTTTGTCCAGCTTTATGTTTTATACAAAGTGATGATGGATATGTGTTAAGGCTGTGGCCATGTTTAAATGTTTTAATATGCATTGATGGTATCAACAAGTGTGTAAAAGGCCCTAGTCCCCCGGGCACCGCCGCTGCGAGTTTCATTGGTATCAGAGCATAGGCTTTCTTGGAAGCGGAGGCTTCCTTCTATCAATAAGGAAGAGAAAAGATCTCAAGTGGGGACCACACTTACCATCATTGCTGTTAAGAATGGCCAGCCGCTTCATAGCTTATGAAGCAAGAGCATGAGCAGTAGACAGCTTGTTGATCTAAGGATTTCTGAATTCACAAAATTTTATCTTGGAAGCATGGAGTTGGCTTTATGTGCACACATTTAGCACTCTTTCCATATGGATATTGTGGATTATATAGCTTACAGGCAAGCTATATGGAGATATATCTCAGGATATGTTAAGGATATGGTGACGAGATATTTCTTTTGGCTTCATGACCAACCTGGCAAAGAAAAGCTAAGTATACTTTGAGTTTGCAAAGTTGGTGCTTTTGCTATTTACTATGAAGTGTTTTTGATGTACATTTCTCCTTGTATAGCTATACAAGGAGAAAGGTGGTGTTGTTTGCCTTGAGATGGTTTCAGGGAAACATTGTTTATGGCTCCCTTTAATGGGATGAATTCTTTTCATGGCTCTCTTTATTGGGATGGATTATATCTATGGAGATTTCTTTCTTGGACGAGATTTATATAGATATTGGGCTTCACAAGCAATTTCTATGGACGAATCTGTCCAAGTTCATAGAGAAGAAATCTTTGGATATCTCATGGATATGATACTTTTATGGATAAAGTCCACCTCTACTCCAAGGTGTGTGGTTAGCACGGAGTATATGGGCGGAGTACCTGTGAGGATTGTGATACTATTGTGCAGGGTGGATGTACTTGTGAAGAGGCTTCTGTAGGGCGGATGTACCTGTGTGTAGGGCGGATGTACCTACAGATTCTCTTGTTTGAAATGTATTCATTCATAATGTATTTGGAAGAATCAGGTGCAGGCTGGTGGTGAATCCCCAGGCACCCGTAATCTTGTACTTTGCAGTATATTCTAGGGACATGCGCATGCGTGTCAGGCCTAGAAACATGCGGATGCATGTATGTATTATACCTGGGCATGTGTATGGATCATATGAGTGGATGCATATGAGTCCAAGGACATGGCAGGACATTTGTGGACTTTCGGGCGGTGCCCATGTGGATTCCGACCATGCCCTCTTGGACTCTCCCATAGTATTGCCTGCCTCTCTATCCAGAGAGTGAAGTCATGTCGGTGCAAACACGTCTCCCAGCCAACATATGTAATCCCACTCAAACTCGCTCTCGATAAGACTATGCCGATCTACTTCTAAGACCAGTGTTAACCTACCCAAATGCCATGTGTCTACTTCTACTCCCCTCTAGAATACTTTGTAACTTTTACTCGGACTCTTTTCTCTTTCCACTCAAACTCTTTTGGCTCCTCGAAGCCCTCCAAGATGGTCTTAATGCTTGACTGCTGGAGCAATAGCTAGTGAGTCCTCTCGCATCATGGATCAATCTTTATCTATGCTAGGGGAGAGATTATCAATGCCAACACTTGATAGGGGAAAGGTCGAAGCCAAGTCAGTGTCAGATCTACACACATTGGGCATCTAGTTTGTCACCTAGCTTTTAGGGTGGGCCTAAGCAAAGAGGCATGCTCATGCCATAGCATATCCCTTGCCATTTCTATCTCTATTATAAGCATGCCATGAGCTTATGTTCAGATAATGCGTGCCTTGGAATGCTTGTGGCTATGGCAAGGGCAAGGGCTATGGTCGAACGGTCATGGAAATGCAATGTTATGGCAAGGGCAAGGGTTACGGTGGCTATGGTCAAATGGTCATGGCAATGCAATGTTAAGGCTATTCATTTGTGCTTGGGCCAGGGCAAGGCCATATGACAATGAGGTGCAATGGTTATGCAATAGAGAGGGAAAATGGCCATTCATTTGCATGGGCTACAACAATGCAATGCTCATTTGTTATGCTCATGCAATAGAGAGGCCAAATGGCACATTTGGAAGGGTAATAGAGAGGGCTCATGGCTTGTGCATAGAGGGTTGTGCTTTGTGAAGATGGCAATGCTTTAACACATTGAAAATACTAACTTTGTGTTGTAAAGGAATCTAACTAAGAGCTTAATGCAGCTACAATGGTGCAAAGGAGTTCCAACTAAGAGCTTAATTCGGCTACAATGGTGCAAAGGAGTTCCAACAAGAGCTCCACTAGGTCTTCCACAACCGCCATATGCAACCATATATCGATGAATTTACCCAAGGTAATGATGTGCAAGTCATTGCTTCTCAAAATATTGATGTGCAGGTCAAAGAGGTATTCTTATTGCCATCCAATTTTATTAAAGACTTGAGATTGTTATTGTGTAAACAATTCAAACCAGGCCATATTGTCCCTCTCTAACTATTAGGGGTAGACTTATCTCTTTAAAGATGGAGGTGGCTCGATGCTTGGCTAGCTACACTCAACTAATTGATATTAGTTGCATTTTGAGATGGGCAAGTCTACATGTTTCTTGGCCATTTCATGCAATGGCCAAAAAATGCTTTGTCCCTGCACAAGTTAGGGTCATTACTATATGAAAAGAAATGCTAAATTAAGAGAATGAGAGGGTTTTTTCTCTATTTATATATTTTCTATATGTGGTAAATTTTGTTGCTTTACAAGGTGGTCAAGGTAAAAGAAGTGGTGGATATTTGTGAGTACCTCTAGTTTTGAGTATTTATATGAGTACTGTTAGAAATACACCAAAATATCATGTGACATTGGGGATACAGGCATCCATTCATTAGCCAACTTGGTGTGAACACTCTAGGTGTGACATTGGGGATACGGATATCCGGTCATTAGGTCTATAGCCAACTTGGTGTGAACACTCTAGGTGTGAACAACCTCTTAGTTAGAGTCAAAAGATAAGGTTTAATGCCTATAAAAGGGTATTGTACTTGGTGAATCATTCATATCTCATTCTCATTCATAATACAATCATATTGTGTTATGTCCAACTTGCTCTCTCTTTTATCTCTTCTTCTTCCTCCTCAACCATGGAGAGATTTCATCCTCTTTTATCTCTTCTTCTTCCTCCTCAACCATAGAGAGATTTCATCCTCCATAGCTCCATGGTTGAACCTGTGATTACCAACATGTTATCAGAGCCATGCTTCTCAGTGATTCATGCTTAATCTTTGCTCATCAACACATACCTTAGTGTCGATTAGTGAGAAATTACCCATTTTATCATTTTTCCTCTTGCAAAAATGCAGCTCTATCCCCTACTGGTTTTTGCTTGGTTCTCCTTCCACACATAACATCTTGCAAAACCCTCTTAGCCACACCTTCCCAACATCATTGGCTAAGCCAGACCTCAAAGGGTTTAGCCCAATTCAAAGAACAAGAAGTGCACAAACCTGGCAAACTCAACGCAAAAAATCTGGAGTAAAATCACAAAATCATCATCGCTTTGAATTGGTCTAATTTCTCTTAGCTATAGTTACTCTATAGTAAGAGAAACAAGCTCATGAAATTTGAGCTTATTTGGTACAAAGGAGCAACCGAGAGGAGCAGATAAAAAAACACAAAACACAATATTTATTGAAGAAATTCGGTGCCTCTACTTCAAGTTAATCTAATTGCTCTTGGGGATTAATCATTGCATCAACAAGCTATGCACAACCCAAATCTTGAAGCAAAATGATCAAAGAAGGAGGAGATTCAAGCAAATCATCATTTTTAGCTTTCTATCATTAAGCAAGTAATTTTTACTTATTATATTCATCAATTAGTGTCATCAAGGGCTCAATCATACCATTGGGGACTTGCTATTCCTTTCCAAAGGCTCATATCAAGAATGCCCTTTGATTTTCCCCTCCAACGGAGCTCTCCAAATCAAGGTATTTTTTGCTCAAATATAGAAAATTGCTTTCAATAATACCTTGATTAATGCTAATCACCTGAGGTTTTTAGGGCCATTAATGGTTCATATCTCACATTCAAGTGTTGCTAAACCTTTGTAAAGAATCAAATCAGATTTGCCCCTAGATTTGAGTGGTCAATTTTGTTAATCCAAAATCGGGTATAAATCTGTATCATCATTGTTTGGGACAATGGGATTTCTGACCTTATATGCTTCATGTACCTCATCTATCATGCTCATAAATCAATTGTACAAGGGCCAGACACTGGCCATTGATAAGTCTAAGACCTCTTTAAGTAAATTCAATGCATTATCGTCTGAAAGGGACATGCATCATCATCATGTCAGGCTTTATGAACACATTGAGAATATGATCCATCTTTGCCTACATGGATCTCATTACACAATGAAATCAAGGATGAAGGAGACCAAGGGCTACATCAACATCAAGATCTACATCGACATGAAGAATATCAAGAGCAACATCGTCATTACGAGCTACATCAAGAAGATCTTCATCACCATATTGGTCATCAAGGGGGACTCTCACTTTATTTCTAATTCCTATTTGATGTTGAGTCAAGGGTTTTCTACCTGGGTCGTCCCCCAAAATATGAATCTTTTAGACTTTTTTGTGTTTGTTATATAGCCTTGATGTTACAAAAGCCATAAATGGCTTCGTAAACCAGCCAAGGCCAGCCCACTTGTGGTCACCCCTCTATCCTAAGTGAAATGTAACCATATCTAGAAGCCTACCATCTTTCATCATTGACTGGCATTGTAAACCACCATGAGTAAGACCTACGGGCACTTGGATGGTTATCATAAACAACTTTGTAAGCAGTAATTGGCATCATAGTAGCCATGGATATTTTGTTAAGGGAGGCTGTTAGAAATACACCAAAATATCATGTAACCTTGGGGATATGGGCATCCGATCATTAGGTTTATAGCCAACTTGGTGTGAACACTCTAGGTGTTAACAACCTCTAGGTTAGAGTCAAAAGAAAGGGTTTAATGCCTATAAAAGGGTATTGTACTTGGTGGTTCATTCATATCTCATTCTCATTCATTCATAATACAATCACCTTGTGTTGTGCCCAACTTGCTCTCTCTTTTCTCTCTTCTTCTTCCTCCTCAACCATGGAGAGATTTCATCCTCCATAGTTGCATGGTTGAGGAGTACCTCTAGTTTCGTGAGTACCACTAGTTTTAAGTAGTTTCATGAGTACCTCTAGTTTTGTGAGTACCACTAGTTTTGAGTAGTTTATGAGTACCTCTAATTTTAAGTAGTCATGGAAGAAAAAGTATGTGTTATAGATGTTCTTAATATAACAAAGTTATTGTAACATTTGGCTATATAATAGTCCTCTATGGGATGAAGACTGTGCACATTTTTTTTCTCTAACATAATTTTGTCTCTTCCAATTCGTGTCATAGTGTAGTGATTAAAGACCTTAGGTGTAAATCAATAGTAGATTAGGAGAAAATTTTCTGCTCCAAAACCTAATGAGAATGGTTCTTTGGCTTGTAGTTTTTTCTTCACCTATAATAAACAATAACATAAGCTTTATCTCTATGTGTCTCTATATATAATCTCCACCTCAAGCATGTATCAATCATAATTAGTCTATCAAGATTTCTTCTAATTTCTCCCAAAATTGATAAGGGTTGCACACATACCATTTAAAGGCACGAGACTCAAATATAGGAGTTTAGGCTAGGGTTGACAAGCTATAAAAGGGATGGTGGTTGTGTTGGTATAGTAACTAGGTACTGCAACTTTGAAAGATATATATAGGTGTGATCCATTTATCATTAGTGAGACAAAAGGATCATGCCTTGGTTTCATAGCTTTTGGAAGTAACTTTGGTGACCAGTTGGGGGGTGAGTTCACATTTTTATTTTGCACTTAATATATAAAATCTCATGTGTGGATGTTGTAGCCTCCTATAGCATCAGTTTCAAAAAGCCCTAATTTTTCCAAGGGATGAGATAAAAAATACACTTATGATTCATTCGAGCCACCAAATGAGTAGGCCAAGTTGGTATCAAGGGGGTTGATGATAAATGTGGTGCTGCAAAGTACAAATGTGTGTTTCCCTTTGTGTTTTCTCTATGTCAAGATATGTGTTTGTGTTTTTTCTATGTCAAGATATGTGTTTGTGCTTTGTATGTTAGACCAAGTTCTGTATTGTGTTCTAGATCAAGTGTTTATAATGGTAATGGTTGTAACCACCTTTGCTCACCTTATAATGTAGGCCATGTGGTAACTTTATGATGTAGGCAATGTGGATTGTGTGTGTGATCTGGTTGGTCCTGGTTAGTCTTTCTTTCTGGTTATTAGCTCTACCCAAGGTCCACCACTATACGCATGTGAAAAAGGACTATCGGGCCTTATAATAGCAGCCTTTAAGGGGGTTTTATTGGAAGCGAGGCTTTATCTCTGTGGTTTGTGTGAATGGCTGCGTCTGTGTGTGGGTGCAATCGCGAATGCCTCTGTAGAATTGACGTCGACTGTGTAGGACCCGTCGTTTGCCACGTTTACTCTATTCCTGTGCACCTGCTTTTTGCGCCTTTGCACATGTGCATGTACGTGTATGTCTCTGGTGTGCGTGGTCAGGCGTGTGGTGTGCTGCTGGTGTTTGGACGTGACCTGATTCCCCTCTCTATCGCTGTTCGCATCTTCCTGTATCTTTACACCTAATGCTTTCTTGCTTCTAATCTACTCTCTCTTTGCTCAGCTCTTGCTCTTCGCTCTTCTCCTCTATACAACCCTCTGTGTGTGTTTTTTTGGGGGGAGGGGCGCAATGTATAGTGAACAGTTGAATCTCTTCAGTGAGTGGTTTAAATTTCTTTAGTGAGTGGTTTAGTATGGACTCTTCTCCGGATCAGTTGGTTTCGAACCAGAATGTGAATATCAAGGTTTACCATCATCATGCTCACAAGAATGATGAGCACATGAACAAGGTTCTATGTATTGAGATTGGCAAATCTCTCGAGGAGTTATCTCTTGAGGAACTTTTTCTTCATGATATGTTGATTCATAACTTTATGGACATTAAAAAGGATTGGCAATTACCACATCCTCATTTTTAGATTGATATCCCTCTCCCTTTGGTGGTCTCACCACTAAAGAAATTCTAAAAAAATGCCATAGTAGTTTTTTTCCCAAGAAAAATGCCTCTTATGAATGAGATGGCACAATGGATAAAATTAGAATTGCAGGAAAATGTACTTGATGGTGTGTACTAGGTTGCCAGAGGATTTTACGAGGTTCTTTTCAAAGAACCTAAACGTAAAGTAGCTTTGCTGGAGAAATCACCTCTCATGTTTGGCACTCAATTGGTTCATGTATTATGATGGTCGGCAAATAAAGACTATGAAAGTGTCATTAAGCATAAATGCTTGGTGTGGGGGGTCACAATGAAAACATTTCCCAAAGCATTTCTATAAAAAATTACCTATGTTGGCTACTTCATTGCGTAAGGTGATTTGTCATCAACGTGTTGAAGATGGAAACCGTTTTATGATTCTTTGGGATATAGCTAAGCCTATTGTTCCCTCGATCTCTATTGGAATAAAATTTGTTGATAATAAACAACTTGGGATTGGTCATCGGAACTATGAGATTATTTGGGGAACTTTTGCTAGTGCATGCTTTAAATGTAAACAATTTGGGCATATCTCCAATAAATGTCCTACTGTCATTCATAAACCACTAGTTGTGTCCCAGCCTCCTATAGTGTCAATTTTGCCTTCTAATTCTACTGCAAATACCATTCCTATGTTGCCCTCTGCTACTTTGGCTATGCAGAAAGTGAAAGGCTCATTGCTCGTAGTTAATCAAGAAGCCTCCACCAGTAAGGTTGTGCCATCTGGCAAGTCTAAAGAGAAAAGTATAGAGGGAAAAGTATAGTGGATCAGGATGGTTTTGCTGCCCCAAAAAAGACTTTCAAGGTGCCTTTATACAAAACTTGTAATTGGACGTAAACTCAAGAGAATGTAGCTCATAATGTGGATTCTTTAATGCAAAAGCAAATCCCACTACCAATGCGGTCTCACGTAATTGGGTTCAATTTTGTACTCAAGGTACTCAGCTCTTTGATAAGCATGATGTTATTTGGAATATATTACGAGATCTGAGGGGATTTGCGAATATGGATGAGAGTTAAATCCCCTCATTTCTATCATGTACATAAGATGCTTGCAATAAAGTGCATTACCTACTATGATGTACAGGGTATTTGCAATCCTCATAAATGGAGATATTTATAGGATTATGTACATACGACATGAGAATGTAGCTTATAATGTGGAATATTTGGTGGCTAATGCTCTTCATGCAAAAGCAAATCCAACTGCCAATGTGGTCTTGTGGGATCCCACTGCCCCCTCTGCGCACCGGGGATTCCGGATGGTAGCAGCGGAAGTAGCTTTCTCTTGCGCGGGGCAGGGTTTCCCACCCAGGGCCTCGCCCCCCTCGAATGTCCGGGCATGAATAAGACTAAGCTGGTGGTGGTTATTCCGAAAACCGAAACCGAGAAAATTTCCCATGCCCGAAAAACGGGGACGATTTCACCATTTTGAATTTCTTAATGAATTTTTCTAACGAGGTCAAAATACTGAACGAACCTTCATCTGATATAGACTAGATAGAAGGAAAACTATTACAGACTTAACTTGAAGGAATCAATGCTTTTTTTCCAATTTAATCAGGCACAGTCGTTGATCTATTCATTTGAGAAGTCTTCAGGTTATTATTTAACTATTCGAGTTCTAGGCGTATTCCTATTGATCAACTTTATTATTAAAACTCTACTGATTCCAGCCTAATCCCATCCGGCCCATGGGTTAGCCACCGCCCAACCACTGGAATTGCTAAAACCAGACAAGTACTCACCCACCCATAATTGAATGCCTTTCTTAACTTTTGCTTTATAATACAGATACACACACACTCCTCTTTAAACTTTAATTTATAAAACAATCCATTGACAAACAATTATTGGTTACAGATGTCATAACTCAAAATTTTACATTCAATCCTTGTTTCTCATAAAACAGTATCACTCTGGACTCTCCGTTGGATGGCACATTGGTCACACCACTTGTTTTTGAGCTGCGGCGGATGGTAGCATACTCAGCAACCAAATCTAAATGTAACCTGAACTTTGGTGCTCTGTTAGATATATCTTTAAGTGGCATTTTCTTTAGGGTTAGGCAATGCTGAAAGTGCTTCTTGTAGAACACAATGCGAGAGTGAGGATAGGGTATTCTGTGGAGAGTGCAATGAAGTTTTGCTATAAAAAATATTAGAAGATCATAGATGGATAGTGATTAGGTAATAGGAGAAAGGATAAGGAATATGGCAAGAGGCATAGAAGATGGTAGATTGAGGTTTTGCAGCATAATACAGTAGAGAGGGAGAGAGAGAGATGTAGAATGTAGACAGAAGTAGGGGATATGTATGCTAAACAATGCAAGAATGGAAAGTGGTAAGCTCTGAAGCTATGGAGGTTGACAGAGGAATTTTCTACACTTCAATGTGGGAAAGAGAGAGAGAGAGAGAGAGAGAGAGAGAGAGAGAGAGAGACAGAGAGAGAGAGAGAGAGAGAGAGAGAGACAGAGAGAGAGCAGAAAATGATAAAAATATGAGGCATGGAGGATGAGAGAGTGTGAGATATGAGCATTTGGAAGTGCAGAGGTTATGGAAGCTTACTAATCAGAGCTGCTTGGCCATGGCAGGCCCAAATGTGAGAAAGGGGAAGATAAAGAGAGTTTTAGTGAGATGAGGGCATCTTAGAGAGAGAATGTAGAGAAAGAAAGTGGTGGGGGTCCTAAAAGTGGAGGGAAGAGAGGAGGTAAGGATTTTCAGCCATTTTGAATTTGGTGAAACCAAAAAGTTAGCTCAAGCAAATATATATATGAAAAAATAGAAATTCAAATAATGATTGCATAAAGATCCCCTTTTCAGGCCTAGTCAAAGTTTGCTTAGAGTCCTTAAGCAAAAGTACTTAAAAACATAATATCGCAGCTTAAAGGTCCCCCATAGACCTCAACCTTCCCCTAATGATCTTGTCTCTTGCTTCAATAATCAAAGGATTTGACACTACAGTAACTACAAGCAAGGAGGCTTTTCTGCTAAGGGCATCTGCTACCACATTTTCTTTGCCTGGGCAGTACTTGATTTTAAAATCAAATTCCTGCAGGGTCTGCATCCACCGTCTTTGGCACATGTTGAGATCCTTCTGAGTGAAGATCCACTTTAAGCTCTGATGATCTGTCATCATTAGTGAATCTTTGACCCAGTAGGTAATGTCTCCACAGCTTCATATACTACTGAAAGTAGTTCCAGGTCGTGGACAGCATAATTCCTCTCATGCATTCTGAGTTTTCGGGATTCATAGGCCACTGCATGACCTTCTTACATAAGTGCACCTCCCAGGGCAAAACCACTGGCATCAGTTATTACTACCTCAACAAAGGGTAGAGAGAAATCTGAAAGCAGCTTATCAAAGGCACTCTAGCACCTGGCAGACCATTGAAACGAAATATTCTTCTTGAGAAGATTTGTCAGGGGGGGAAGCTATGAGAGCATACTTTGGTATCTATACCAACTAGTCAATCCCAAGAATCCTCTAACTTCTTTCACTGTCTTTGGTTCAGGCCCCTCTATGACTGCTTGGACTTTTACGGAATCTGGAGAAATTCCATCTTTTGATACCAGAAAGCCCAAGTATTCAACATGGTCGGCAGAGAAAGTGCATTTGCTCTTTTTTGCAAAGAGTTGGTGCTTCCTTAGAATCTCAAGAACTTTTCTGACATAAGCTTCATGGTCAGCTGTATTCTTTGAGTAAATGAGAATATCATCAAAGAAAACAAGAACAAAATCATCCAAGTATTCTCTGAGAATGTCCTGCATTAATCGATTGAATGTAGCTAGGGCATTTGTGAATCCAAACGACATGACCGTGAATTCATAATGCCCATACCGAGTATTGAATGTAGCTGGGGCATTAATCAATTGAATGTAGCTGGGGTTTTTATCAATCCAAATGGCATGACCGTGACTTCATAATGCCCATATCGAGTATTGATGGCTGTCTTCGGGATATCTTGCTCATTAATCCTGATATGATAATACCCTGATTTGAGATCTATCTTTGTGAAGATTTGGGCTCCACTTAGCCTGTCCAGAAGCTCATCAATTCTGGGGATAGGATACTTATTCTTAACTGTCAGCTGATTGAGACCTCTGTAGTTTACACAGAGTCTTAGCGTTCCATCTTTCTTTTTCTAAAAGAGAACTAGCGCACCCCAAGGTGAAACACTGGGTCTTACAAACCCTTGTTCCAACAGCTGTCTAAGCTATTCCTTGAGTTTGATGGCTTCAAGAACTGGCATTTTGTACGTGCGCAAGGTTACTGGCTGAGCTCCGGGGGTCAATTCTATCACATGATCTACTTCCCGAATTGGAGGCATCTCTGTTAGCTCTACTGGGAATAAATCATCATAATCACTTAACCATTTAGGTTCTTTAGCTTTTAACTTTGAGTCTACCGGATTCATTTTGACAAGATAAATGCGCTGCTTCTTTCTAAGTCCTTTTAGTAACTTAGAAGCCTGTACGTGTGCAAGGTTACTGGCTGAGGCTCCGGGGGTCAATTCTATCACATGATCTACTTCCCGAATTGGAGGCATCTCTGTTAGCTCTGCTGGGAATAAATCATCATAATCACTTAACCATTTAGGTTCTTTAGCTTTTAACTTTGAGTCTACTGGATTCATTTTGACAAGATAAATGCGCTGCTTCTTTCTAAGTCCTTTTAGTAACTTAGAAGCCTGTACTAACTGTAGACTTGGGGACCCTGAAATTCCGGTTCCTTGAACTTTATTTCCGTATAGGTCACGGAAGGAAATGGTTCCATTATGACAATGAATGTCAGCTTGATTTTTATGGAGCCAATCCATTCCAAGGAATCCCGTCTCGAAAACTCCCAAAGGTATAACTCTGAACTGATAGTCAGTTAAATTCCCATCTAGATTGAACTGAATACGATCTGTCTTCTCGAGGATAGTGAAAAGAATCTTCCCACTTGCCAATTCAACTTGCATACTCAGTTGGAGTATGGATGACACAGAATTGACTTGCTGCATAAATCTGTCCTCTTTCTTCTTCCACTACTTCTGCTATTGTGACTGCTCTGGCTGTTGCAATCTGAGGTGGAACTCTTTCTCTTTGGTTGCCCCAGTTCTGGGAAGGAGTTCTCTTGGGATTGCTCTGATTTGGGCGAGATGGCTGATTTGACGATAGGAAGGGACTGATCTCTGCACTCTCAGTCCTTGACTTCCCTGTCCCCTTGACATGGCAAGAGTCGGGCAGTCTTTCAGCTGGTGACCAAAACCCTGGCATCCAAAACACCAGTTCTCACTTCTGAGCTTATCCCTCTGAATCCTTGAAATAGGTGGGGCTCCTGAGAAAGTGTTCTGGGGGAAGGGTCTTCCTTTCTTCTGAATCTTCCCGCATCCTGATTCTGAATTGGGCCTTGCTACCTCTTTGGGGGAGGAAAGTTTGTACTTTCCAGGGTTTGGAATCTTTTAAAGTTAGAGGGTGCAGGCTTTGGCGGGACCTTAACAACAAAGGCTTTGGCAAAGTCTTTCGCCATTCTTACTGCTTCGGCCATTGAGATAGGTTTGGCATTCTTTACTAAGGTGTCCAATGGCTCGTTCATTCCTCGAATGAACCTGGCCATCATCAGCTGCTCTTCATCCAATTGAGGAGAATATTTGAGCACTCTGCTCACTCGGGTCGTAGCAGAGTTGACGAGGTGCTCAAATGCAAAGGCTATCATATCCTGACTCTGGGAGAGTTTAGGAATGCCAGATAGATTCGCTGTATCCATCTATAAATTCCAATTCAATTTATGAGTTTTCAATTTCAACATAATATTAACAAGCGAAAATATTATTTTCGAGATTTACTTTAAAATTTTTAAGTAATTTCTGCTGCTGTTACGTAAATTTACAACAGCGCTCTGATACCAACTGTGGGATCCCACTGCCCCCTCTGCGCACCGGATTCCCGGATGGTAGCAGCGGAAGTAGCTTCCTCTTGTGCGGGTTAGGGTTTCCCACTCGGGGCCTCGCCCTCGAATGTCCGAGCAGCACGAGACTAAGCTGATGGTTATTCCGAAAACCGAAACCGGGAAAATTTTCCATGCCTGGAAAATGGGGACGATTCCACCATTTTGAATTTCTTAACGAATTTTTCTAAACGAGGTCAAGATACTGAATTAACCTTCATGTGATATAGACCAGATAGAAGGGAAACTATTACAGACTTAACTTGAAGGAATCAATGCTTTTTTTCTAATTTAATCAGGCATAGCTGTTGATCTATTCATTTGAGAAGTCTTTAGGTTATTATTTAACTATTCGAGTTCTAAGCGTATTCCTATTGATCAACTTTATTATTGAAACTCTACTGATTCTAGCCTACCCCATCCGGCCCATGGGTTAGCCACCGCCCAACCACTGGAATTGGTAGAACCAGACAAGTAATCACCCACCCATAATTGAATGCCTTTCTTAACTTTTGCTTTAGAATACAGATACGCACACACTCCTCTTTAAACTTTAATTTATAAAACAATCCATTGACAAACAATTATTGGTTACAAATGTCATAACTCAAAATTTCCATTCAATCCTTGTTTCTCACAAAACAGTATCACTCTGGACTCTCCGTTGGGACCAGCAGGTCCGCAACGAGATCCAGTAAACAGATTACAATAATTTTCTCGTCATCATTCATATATACGTCTTCCACGACACACGCATGGGTATCCTAAGCACCGCGAGGCCGTGCATCGCCTGGTTAGAACCCTCTAGGATCCTCCTTAGGTGTCCTGACACTTCACTCAGGGACCGCTTCGTCAGCCCTCGCCCATCGTACTGGAAGCACACCATTTTACACCATACCAGGAAGACCTGGGCAGCCGTCCTTTAAGCACTCCCCGCCGGCTGTTGCAACCGAACTTCCCTTAGAAAAACACATATACCAAATGCTCCCTCCAGCATTTTGGCGTAAGACAGTCCTTTAAGAAAACAGGGTTTCTATGCAAGTTTTTAGTTTTGAATTTCTTTTAAATACAATGGATATGTCTTAATTCCATATCCCAAGACTTCTAGATCACAAGTCTGGATTCCCAAGCAGAATTCCTCGAATTCTGTAATCTTGATCCTCTGATCAAAAATCAAAGATCTCAACTTAGTTTCAGATTTGGTGGGTGATTTGAGTGTAGATTACTGAACTGGTCACATCGTCTATTCTTGAAACTGACGAAGGAGTTATGTCTTGGTCATAGTCTGATTCAGGTTCTTAGACCGGAAAGGTTCTCTTTAAACTATCTTAGACTGGAAAGGTTCTCTCTATCTTTATCGAAGGGTAATATTTCAATTACTACTTTGCTGAATTTCATTCATTGAGTATTTGCTTAACTGAATTCAAAACTAATCACGAATTCCTATGAGGGATAAATTAATCATTTAACTAAAATTCCGACTTGGATAGATTTTTTGAATTTTCTTATTATCATCCTAGAGAATATGAAATGGCAAAATTTTCTTTCCCAGAGTATTTTACTTAATTCATTTACCCATATTCATGGGATTTAAACAAGGATTAAAGAGAACTCTTGTTTTGATATAAAAATTCTGTATGCATCTATTTATGCATAAAATCTAACTTCTATGGAAATAACACTTTTATATAAAAGAAAATCCTTTTATGCATAAAAATCAATATTAGGGAAAGTAACACTTTTAAAATAAAAAAATTTCTTTTATGCATCATTTTATGCATAAAAATCGATATTAGTGAAAGTAACACTTTTACAAAAAAAAATCTTTTATGCATCATTTTATGCATAAAAATCCATTTTGATGAAAGTAACAGTTTTATAATTAAAAAAAAATTCTTTTATGCATCTATTTATGCATAAAAATCAATATTGATGAAAGTAACACTTTTATAATAAAAAAAATATTCTTTTATGCATAAAATCAATATTGATGAAAGTAACACTTTTAAAATAAAAAAAATTCTTTTATGCATCTATTTATGCATAAAAATTCATTTTGATGAAAGTAACACTTTTATAATAAAAAATATTCTTTTATGCATCTATTTATGCATAAAAATCCATTTTGATGAAAGTAACACTTTTATAATAAAAAATATTCTTTTATGCATCTATTTATGCATAAGAATCTATTTTGATGAAAGTAACACTTTTATAATAAAAATATATTCTTTTATGCATCTATTTATACATAAAAATCAATATTGATCAAAGTAACACTTTTGTAATAAAAAAATTAACCAATATGCATCTTTCTATGCATAGAATTTATATCTAATGAAAATCACTCTATAATAATAATAAAAAACCAATATGCATCTTTCTATATGCATAGATTTATATCTAATGAAAATCACTCTTTTATAATAATAAAAATAACAAATATGCATCTTTCTATGCATAGAATTTAAATCTAATGGAAATAACACTTTTAGAATAAATATATTTCTACTATGCATTTTTCTATGCATAGAATGAAAATGACACTTTTAGAATACACAAACGATAGGGATTATTCTTTTAGAATAATAAAAGATGAAACCTATTTTATAAAATTTTGGAAAATTTTGCCATAACCTCCTTTGTATGGCTGACCATTTTTCAAATTTTCCTACTTTAATTTACTCAAAAATTAACCCCATTAGCACTCCAAACTAATCAATGTTTATTTTTAAAAGAGAAACAATATGAAAAGTTTAATTCCAACTATTAGATCACTTAACTAGGATAAAGAAGGGCTGATTTTAAGAATGAGAGAGGGGGAAAGCCTTTCCAACAAGGCATAGCATCGATTTATCATTTCAAACAAAACAAAAATTAGAAAACCATTAAAAGAGTAAAGAAAAATATAAGATTTCTAACTTACATGAATTCTGGGAGCTTTACTTTGGCTTGATGGTTTGAGGGATCTACTCTTGTTTGCAACAAGAGTGGCCACCAAATCTTTAGAAGAGGGAATGGTCATAAACTAGTGAATTATTAAAAAATTCATATCTCTTGGCTCTTGGGAGGAGTAGAATAACAGTACATAAAACACTATTAAGCTTCAACAAAGGGGGAGGCTTCTATTTTTAGGAAAAAGTGAGCTTCTAACCAAGAAAACTGATTCTAGAATTTTCCAGATCAGTTTGGTCAATTTTTGACCATTTTTAGGTCAGTTTAGTTTACTTTTTCGAACTAGAATTGAATTAGGAGAGAGGAGAGATGAAATATCTCAATTTTTGATAATTTAAAACTCCATCACACATGTGAAATAGGCGCCTCCTTCATGAGGGGGGAATTCCCATTGTGAGGTGTCAAAAATCCTTTTTTTTAGTATTTCCTTTGGTCCTCTCTCGGCCTTGACTTTCTGACAGGTCAAACATTGACGTACATGATTAAGTACATCCTTTTTTAGACCAGGCCAAAGGAAGCTTTTCTTCACAGACATGCAGGTTTTGATGAAACCTGGATGTCCTAAGGATGTCATGGGCTTCATTCAGAATTTGACCCTTAGTTCCCTCATCATTTTGGGAATGCATAGCCTGCGATTATAATACATAATTTCATCATCCAGGCTGTACCCTTGAACTTGGTTCAACTTCTATGGAGTTGAACTCGGTTCAACTCCTGTGGAGTTTTGCTTTCTTGCATAAGTAGGGTAGCAATAGGGCCAAAGAATCTATCCTGCATGATCTTCTCTCTTGCTTCAATAATCAAAGGATTTGACACTACAGTAATTGCAAGCAAGGAGGCTTTTCTGCTGAGGGCATCTGCTACCACATTTTCTTTGCCTGGGCGGTACTTGATTTCAAAATCAAATTCTTGCAGGGTCTGCATCCACCGTCTTTGGCACATGTTGAGATCCTTCTGAGTGAAGATCCACTTTAAGCTCTGATGATCCTTCATCAAAGTGAATCTTTGACCCAGTAGGTAATGTCTCCACAACTTCAGGGCATATACTACTGAAAGTAGTTCCAGGTCATGGACAACATAATTCCTCTCATGCGTTCATAGTTTTCGGGATTCATAGGCCACTGCATGACCTTCCTGCATAAGTGCACCTCCCAGGGAAAAACCACTTGCATCAGTTACTACCTCAAAGGGTAGAGAGAAATCTGGCAGCTTTAGAACAACGGGATTGGTCACCAAGGTGGTCTTCAGCTTATCAAAAGAACTCTGGCACCTGGCAGAACATTGCCAGGGTTTTGGTCACCAGCTGAAAGACTGGCCGACTCCTGCCATGTCAAGGGGACACGGAAGTCAAGGATCGAGAGTGCAGAGACCAGCTCCTTCCAATCAGTCAAATCACCATCTCGCCCAAATCAGAGCAATCCCAGGAGAACTCCAGCTCAGCCGTCTGCCTCTGTCCAGAGTAGCCTCAGAACTCCTTCCCAGAACTGGGGCAACCAAAGAGAAAGAGTTCCACCTCAGACTGCAGCAGCCAGAGCAGTCACAATAGCAGAAGTAGTGGAAGAAGAAAGAGGACAGATTTATGCAGCAATTGAAAACCAAGGGCCAAACCGTCAATTCTCCGTCATCCATTCTCCGTCATCCATACTCCAGCTGAGTACCAGGGTAAGCCTTTTAAGCTTTTGATTGATTCAGGCAGTACTCATTCTTTCATTTCCCCTGGATGCTTGCGTAAGCTGGTCTTAGATCAGAAATCAGGGAAACCTATGCAAGTTGAATTGGCAAGTGGGAAGATTCTTTTCACTCACCTTAATACAGATCGTATTCAATGCAATCTAGATGGGAATTTACCTGACTGTCAGTTCAGAGTTATACCTTTGGGAGTTTTCGACGGGATCCTTGGAATGGATTGGCTACATAGCTGACATTCACTATCATAATGGAACCATTTCCTTCCGTGACCTTCACGAAAATAAACTTCAAGGAACCGGAATTTCAGGGTCCCCAAGTCTGCACTTAGTAAAGGCTTCTAAGTTACTAAAAGGACTTAGAAAGAAGCAGCGCATTTATCTTGTCAAAATAAAACCGGCAGACTCAAAGTTAAAAGCTAAAGAACCTGAATGGTTAAGTGATTATGATGATTTATTCCCAGCAGAGCTAACAGAGATGCCTCCAATTCGGGAAGTTAAAAGCTAAAGAACCTGAATGGTTAAGTGATTATGATGATTTATTTCCAACAGAGCTAACAGAGATGCCTCCAATTCGGGAAGTAGATCATTCCCAGCTACATTCAATCGATTAATGCAGGATTTTCTCAGAGAATACTTGGATGATTTTGTTCTTGTTTTCTTTGATGGTATTCTGATTTACTCAAAGAATGCAGTTGACCATGAAGCTCAAGTTAGAAAAGTTCTTGAGACTCTAAGGAAGCACCAACTCTTTGCAAAAAAGAGCAAATGCACTTTCTCTACCGACCATGTTGAATACTTGGGCTTTCTGGTATCAAAAGATGGAATTTCTCCAGATTCCACAAAAGTCCAAGTAATCATAGATTGGACTGAACCAAAGACAGTGAAAGAAGTTAGAGGATTCTTGGGATTGATTGGTTGGTATAGAATTTTTATACCAAAGTATGCTCTCATAGCTTCCCCCCTGACAAATCTTCTCAAGAACTCAAGAAGAATATTCCATTTCAATGGTCTGCCAGGTGCCAGAGTGCTTTTGATAAGCTGAAGACCACCTTGGTGACCAATCCCGTTGTTCTAAAGCTGCTAGATTTCTCTCTACCCTTTGAGGTAGTAACTGATGCGAGTGGTTTTTCCCTGGGAGGTGCACTTATGCAGGAAGGTCATGCAGTGGCCTACGAATCCCGAAAACTATGAACGCATGAGAGGAATTATGTTGTCCATGACCTGGAACTACTTTCAGTAGTATATGCCCTGAAGTTGTGGAGACATTACCTACTGGGTCAAAGATTCACTTTGTTAAAGGATCATCAGAGCTTAAAGTGGATCTTCACTCAGAAGGATCTCAACATGTGCCAAAGACGGTGGATGCAGACCCTGCAGGAATTTGATTTTGAAATCAAGTACCGCGCAGGCAAAGAAAATGTGGTAGCAGATGCCCTCAGCAGAAAAGCCTCCTTGCTTGCAATTACTGTAGTGTCAAATCCTTTGATTATTGAAGCAAGAGAGAAGATCATGCAGGATAGATTCTTTGGCCCTATTGCTACCCTACTTATGCAGGAAAGCAAAACTCCACAGGAGTTGAACCGAGTTCAACTCCACAGAAGTTGAACCGAGTTCAAGGGTATAGCCTGGATGATGAAATTATGTATTATAATCGTAGGCTATGCATTCCCAAAATGATGAGGGAACTAAGGGTCAAATTCTGAATGAAGCCCATGACAGCCTTAGGACATCCATGTTTCATCAAAACCTGCATGTCTGTGAAGAAAAGCTTCCTTTGGCTTGGTCTAAAAAAGGATGTACTTAATCATGTACGTCAATGTTTGACCTGTCAGAAAGTCAAGGCCGAGAGAGGACCAAAGGAAATACTAAAAAAAAGGATTTTTGACACCTCACAATGGGAAATCCCCCCTCATGAAGGAGACGCCTATTTCACATGTGTGGTGGAGTTTTAAATTATCAAAAATTGAGATATTTCATCTCTCCTCTCTCCTAATTCAATTCTAGTTCGAAAATGTAAACTAAACTGACCTAAAAATGGTCAAAAATTGACCAAACTGATCTGGAAAATTCTAGAATCAGTTTTCTTGGTTAGAAGCTCACTTTTTCCTAAAAATAGAAGCCTCCCCCTTTGTTGAAGCTTAATAGTGTTTTATGCACTGTTATTCTACTCCTCCCAAGAGCCAAGAAATATGAATTTTTTAATAATTCACTAGTTTTTGACCATTCCCTCTTCTAAAGATTTGGTGGCCACTCTTGTTGCAAACAAGAGTAGATCCCTCAAACCATCAAGCCAAAGTAAAGCTCCCAGAATTCATGTAAGTTAGAAATCTTATATTTTTCTTTACTCTTTTAATGGTTTTCTAATTTTTGTTTTGTTTGAAATGATAAATCTATGCTATGCCTTGTTGGAAAGGCTTTCCCCCTCTCTCATTCTTAAAATCAGTCCTTCTTTATCCTAGTTAAGTAATCTAATAGTTGGAATTAAACTTTTCATATTGTTTCTCTTTTAAAAGTGAAAATTGATTAGTTTAGAGTGCTAATGGGGTTAATTTTTGAGTAAATTAAAGTAGGAAAATTTGAAAAATGGTCAGCCATACAAAGGAGGTTATGGCAAAATTTTCCAAAATTTTATAAAATAGGTTTCATCTTTTATTATTCTAAAAGAATAATCCCTATCGTTTGTGTATTCTAAAAGTGTCATTTTCATTCTATGCATAGAAAAATGCATAGTAGAAATATATTTATTCTAAAAGTGTTATTTCCATTAGATTTAAATTCTATGCATAGAAAGATGCATATTTGTTATTTTTATTATTATAAAAGAGTGATTTTTATTAGATATAAATTCTATGCATATAGAAAGATGCATATTGGTTTTTTATTATTATTATAGAGTGATTTTCATTAGATATAAATTCTATGCATAGAAAGATGCATATTGGTTAATTTTTTTATTACAAAAGTGTTACTTTGATCAATATTGATTTTTATGTATAAATAGATGCATAAAAGAATATATTTTTATTATAAAAGTGTTACTTTCATCAAAATGGATTCTTATGCATAAAAGAATATTTTTTATTATAAAAGTGTTACTTTCATCAAAATGGATTTTTATGCATAAATAGATGCATAAAAGAATATTTTTTATTATAAAAGTGTTACTTTCATCAAAATGAATTTTTATGCATAAATAGATGCATAAAAGAATTTTTTTTATTTTAAAAGTGTTACTTTCATCAATATTGATTTTATGCATAAAAGAATATTGTTTTATTATAAAAGTGTTACTTTCATCAATATTGATTTTTATGCATAAATAGATGCATAAAAGAATATTTTTTTATTATAAAAGTGTTACTTTCATCAAAATGGATTTTTATGCATAAAATGATGCATAAAAGATTTTTTTTGTAAAATTGTTACTTTCACTAATATTGATTTTTATGCATAAAAGAAAATTTTTTATTGTAAAAGTGTTACTTTCACTAATATTGATTTTTATGCATAAAAGGATTTTCTTTTATATAAAAGTGTTATTTCCATAGAAGTTAGATTTTATGCATAAATAGATGCATATAGAATTTTTATATCAAAACAAGAGTTCTCTTTAATCCTTGTTTAAATCCCATGAATATGGGTGAATGAATTAAGAAAACTACTCTGGGAAAGAAAATTTTACCGTTTCATATTCTCTAGAATGATAATAAGAAAATTCAGAAAATCTATCGAAGTCAGAATTTTAGTTAAATGATTAATTTATCCCTCATAGGAATTCGTGATTAGTTTTGAATTCAGTTAAGCAAACACTCAATGAATGAAATTCAGTAAAGTAGTAATTGAAATATTACCCTTCGATAAAGATAGAGAGAACCTTTCCATTCTAAGATAGTTTAAAGAGAACCTTTCCGGTCTAAGAACCTGAATCAGACTATGACCAAGACATAACTCCTTCGTCAGTTTCAAGAATAGACGATGTGACCAGTTCAGTAATCTACACTCAAATCACCCACCAAATCTGAAACTAAGTTGAGATCTTTGATTTTTGATCAGAGGATCAAGATTACAAAATTCGAGGAATTCTGCTTGGGAATCCAGACCTGTGATCTAGAAGTCTTGGGATACGGAATTAAGATATATCCATTGTATTTAAAAGAAATTCAAAACTAAAAACTTGCAATAAAACCCTGTTTTCTTAAAGGACTGTCTTACGCCAAAATGCTGGAGGGAGCATTTGGCATATGTGTTTTTCTAAGGGAAGTTTGGTTGCAACAGCTGGCAGGGAGTGCTTAAAGGACGGCTGCCCAGGTCTTCCTGGTATGGTGTAAAATGGTGTGCTTCCGGTACGATGGACGAGGGCCGACGAAGCGGTCCCCGAGTGAAGTGCCAGGACACCTAAGGAGGATCCTAGAGGGTTCTGACCAGGCGATGCACGGCCTCGCGGTGCTTAGGATACCCATGCGTATGTCGTGGAAGACGCATATATGAATGATGACGAGAAAATTATTGTAATCTATTTACTAGATCTCGTTGCGGACCTGCTGGTCCCAATGGAGAGTCCAGAGTGATACTATTTTGTAAGAAACAAGGATTGAATGGAAATTTTGAGTTATGACATTTGTAACCATGTTTGTCAATGGATTGTTTTATAAATTAAAGTTTAAAGAGGAGTGTGTGCGTATCTGTATTCTAAAGCAAAAGTTAAGAAAGGCATTCAATTATGGGTGGGTGATTACTTGTCTGGTTCTACCAATTCCAGTGGTTGGGCGGTGGCTAACCCATGGGCCGGATGGGGTAGGCTGGAATCAGTAGAGTTTTAATAATAAAGTTGATCAATATGAATACGCTTAGAACTCGAATAGTTAAATAATAACCTGAAGACTTCTCAAATGAATAGATCAACAGCTATGCCTGATTAAATTGGGAAAAAAGCGTTGATTCCTTCAAGTTAAGTCTGTAATAGTTTCCCTTCTATCTGGTTTATATCAGATGAAGGTTAGTTCAGTATCTTGACCTCGTTTAGAAAAATTCGTTAAGAAATTCAAAATGGTGGAATCGTCTCCATTTTCCAGGCATGGAAAATTTTCCCAGTTTCGGTTTTCGGAATAACCATCAGCTTAGTCTCGTGCTCGGACATTCGAGGACGAGGCCCCGAGTGGGAAACTCTACCCCGCGCAAGAGGAAGCTACTTCCGATGCTACCATCCGGGAATCCGGTGCGCAGAGGGGGCAGTGGGATCCCACAGTTGGTATCAGAGTGCTGTTGTAAATTTACGTAACAGCAGCAGAAATTACTTAAAAATTTTAAAGTAAATCTCGAAAATAATATTTTTGCTTGTTAATATTATGTTGAAATTGAAAACTCATAAATTGAATTGGAATTTATAGATGGATACAGCGAATCTATCTGGCATTCCTAAACTCTCCCAGAGTCAGGATATGATAGCCTTTGCATTTGAGCACCTCGTCAACTCTGCTACGACCCGAGTGAGCAGAGTGCTCAAATATTCTCCTCAATTGGATGAAGAGCAACTGATGGTGGCCAGGTTCATTCGAGGAATGAACGAGCCATTGGACACCTTAGTAAAGAATGCCAAACCTATCTCAATGGCCGAAGCAGTAAGAATGGCGAAAGACTTTGCCAAAGCCTTTGTTGTTAAGGTCCCGCCAAAGCCTGCACCCTCTAACTTTAAAAGATTCCAAACCCTGGAAAGTACAAACTTTCCTCCCCCAAAGAGGCAGCAAGGCCCAATTCAAAATCAGGATGCGGGAAGATTCAGAAGGAAGGAAGACCCTTCCCCCAGAACATTTTCTCAGGAGCCCCACCTATTTCAAGGATTCAAAGGGATAAGCTCAGAAGTGAGAACTGGTGTTTTGGATGCCAGGGTTTTGGTCACCAGCTGAAAGACTGCCCGACTCTTGCCATGTCAAGGGGACAGGGAAGTCAAGGACTGAGAGTGCAGAGACCAGTCCCTTCCTATCGTCAAATCAGCCATCTCGCCCAAATCACAGCAATCCCAAGAGAACTCCTTCCCAAAACTGGGGCAACCAAAGAGAAAGAGTTCCACCTCAGATTGCAACAGCCAGAGCAGTCACAATAGCAGAAGTAGTGGAAGAAGAAAGAGGACAGATTTATGCAGCAATTGAAAACTAACGGCTAAACCGTCAATTCTGTGTCATCCATACTCCAGCTGAGTATGCAAGTTGAATTGGCAAGTGGGAAGATTCTTTTCACTCACCTCGAGAAGACAGATCGTATTCAGTTCAATCTAGATGGGAATTTAACTGACTGTCAGTTCAGAGTTATACCTTTGGGAGTTTTCGAGACGGGATTCCTTGGAATGGATTGGCTCCATAAAAATCAAGCTGACATTCATTGTCATAATGGAACCATTTCCTTCCTTGACTTATACGGAAATAAACTTCAAGGAACCGGAATTTCAGGGTCCCCAAGTCTGCAGTTAGTAAAGGCTTCTAAGTTACTAAAAGGACTTAGAAAGAAGCAGCGCATTTATCTTGTCAAAATAAAACCGGCAGACTCAAAGTTAAAAGCTAAAGAACCTGAATGGTTAAGTGATTATGATGATTTATTCCCAGCAGAGCTAACAGAGATGCCTCCAATTCGGGAAGTTAAAAGCTAAAGAACCTGAATGGTTAAGTGATTATGATGATTTATTTCCAACAGAGCTAACAGAGATGCCTCCAATTCGGGAAGTAGATCATTCCCAGCTACATTCAATCGATTAATGCAGGATTTTCTCAGAGAATACTTGGATGATTTTGTTCTTGTTTTCTTTGATGGTATTCTGATTTACTCAAAGAATGCAGTTGACCATGAAGCTCAAGTTAGAAAAGTTCTTGAGACTCTAAGGAAGCACCAACTCTTTGCAAAAAAGAGCAAATGCACTTTCTCTACCGACCATGTTGAATACTTGGGCTTTCTGGTATCAAAAGATGGAATTTCTCCAGATTCCACAAAAGTCCAAGTAATCATAGATTGGACTGAACCAAAGACAGTGAAAGAAGTTAGAGGATTCTTGGGATTGACTGGTTGGTATAGAATTTTTATACCAAAGTATGCTCTCATAGCTTCCCCCCTGACAAATCTGCTCAAGAACTCAAGAAGAATCCAAAACACTGGTTCTCACTTCTGAGCTCATCCCTCTGAATCCTTGAAATAGGTGGGACTCCTTAGAAAGTGTTCTGGGGGAAGGGTCTTCCTTCCTTCTGAATCTTCCCGCATCCTGATTCTGAATTGGGCCTTGCTGCCTCTTTGGGGGAGGAAAGTTTATACTTTCCGGGGTTTGGAATCTTTTAAAGTTAGAGGGTGCAAGCTTTGGCGGGACCTTAACAACAAAGGCTTTGGCAAAGTCTTTCGCCATTCTTACTGCTTCGACCATTGAGATAGGTTTGGCATTCTTTACTAAGGTGTCCAATGGCTCATTCATTCCGAATGAACCTGGCCATCAGCTCCTCTTCATCCAATTGAGGAGAATATCTGAGGAGAAGGGCAAAATCTTGATGGTACTCTTCAATTGTCTGGCTATCCTGCTTTAGTTCCAAGACCTCATTCATCGTAGTTTCAAGGAAGCCCGGAGGACAAAACCTCTTTCTGAGGTAAGCTTTAAGATTGGTCTAGGTTTGGATATTCCGGTCGAGACGGTTAGTCTCACAGTGATTCCTCCAAGCGACCTTGGCCGTTTCCACAATCTTTAACCTGACGAGAGTCATCTTGCTTCTCTCATTGTAGCCAGTTACATCAAAGTATTCCTCCATTGCCTCAATCCACTTTTCCACTACTTCACCTAACTGCTCTCCTTCACCTTTGAAGGGACCAGGATCTATGCAGGGCTTTTCGAACATCCGGATCTAACTCATCGGTTAGAGGATCCGGTTGCCTTGCACGGGCCGCGCGCCTCATGATTCTGACAAAACAAGATTTTTATCAACTTAACTTGACAACAGATTTATGATTATTTGATTTTTACAATTTATTCTTTAAACAAATAATTATTTCATCATACTTCATGAAACAAGATTAACCATATTCACAATCATGAAAACAATTTGGAATTTTTTTGCAAAACATCATTTATTATCAAAAGTTTTCGATATATACATAGAGCATCACGGCTCCCCAAAACCAATGTCTCAATCGTATACGCATAAAGAAGCAAAATTGCGAAGGAGACATGCCATGGTACACACGATTCATTACAGAAAGAGGTGTTGTAATTCTATCTCTAGGGATAAAGCGGCTAAGAAGCCTAAAAACTCGGCATGAAGTTCTGAAGTTCCTGGGGGTGAATGATCAAAGAGTTGTACATGCTGAACAAGTCCTAGCCTTATCAAAATCATGGCTAAGGAAATATTTTGCCTGAGCCTCTTACGCTGACTGGTACTGACATTAATACATCGTCCTCTACAGAACCACATATACCGACGTCGCTCAAGAGGATCAGGAAAGTAAAGACTCTCAAAATGACGCGCGAGTCTCACTCTGCTCACTCGGGTCGTAGAGCAGAGTTGACGAGGTGCTCAAATGCAAAGGCTATCATATCCTGACTCTGGGAGAGTTTAGGAATGCCAGATAGATTCACTGTATGCATCTATAAATTCCGATTCAATTTATGAGTTTTCAATTTTTGAAGTTCCTTCAACATAATATTAACAAGCGAAAATATTATTTCCCAGATTTACTTTAAAATTTTTAAGCAATTTATGCTGATGTTACGTAAATTTACAACAGCGCTCTGATACCAACTGTGGGATCCCACTGCCCCCTCTGCACACCGGATTCCCAGATGGTAGCAGCGGAAGTAGCTTCCTGTTGCGCGGGGCAGGGTTTCCCACTCGGGGCCTCGCCCTCGAATGTCTGGGCACAAGACTAAGCCGGTGGTTATTCCGAAAACCGAAACCATGAAAATTTTCCATGCCTAGAAAATGGGGACGATTCCACCATTTTGAATTTCTTAACGAATTTTTCTAACGAGGTCAAGATACTGAACTAACCTTCATCTGATATAGACCAGATAGAAGGGAAACTATTACAGACTTAACTTGAAGAAATCAATGCTTTTTTTCCAATTTAATCAGGCACAGCCGTTGGATCTATTCATTTGAGAAGTATTCAGGTTATTATTTAACTATTCAAGTTCTAAGCGTATTCCGATTGATCAACTTTATTATTAAAACTCTACTGATTCCAACCTACCCCATCCGGCCCATGGGTTAGCCACCGCCCAACCACTGGAATTGGTAGAACCAGACAAGTACTCACCCACCCATAATTGAATGCCTTTCTTAACTTTTGCTTTAGAATACAGATACGCACACACTCCTCTTTAAACTTTAATTTATAAAACAATCCATTGACAATGGTTACAGATGTCATAACTCAAAATTTCCATTCAATCCTTGTTTCTCACAAAACAGTAACACTCTGGACTCTTCGTTGGGACCAGCAGGTCCGCAAAACGAGATCCAGTAAAATAGATTACAATAAATTTCTCGTCATCATTCATATATACGTCTTCCACGACATACGCATGGGTATCCTAAGCACCGTGAGCCCGTGCATCGCCTGGTCAGAACCCTCTAGGATCCTCCTTAGGTGTCCTGGCACTTCACTCAGGGATCGCTTCGTCGGCCCTCGCCCATCGTACCGAAAGCACACCATTTTACACCATACCCAGGATGGTCAAGACCTGGGCAGGTTTTTGCTGCGTGAGCCGTCCTTTGAATACTCCCACCAGCTGTTGCAACCGAACTTCCCTTAGAAAAACACATATACCAAATGCTCCCTCCAGCATTCTGGTGTAAGACAATCCTTTAAGAAAACATGGTTCCTATGCAAGTTTTCAGTTTTGAATTTCTTTTGAGAATACAATGGATATATCTTAATTACGTATCCCAAGACTTCTAGATCACAGGTCTGGATTCCCAAGCAGAATTCCATGAATTCTGAAATCTTAATCCTCTGATCAAAAATCAAAGATCTCAACTTAGTTTCAAATTTGGTGGGTGATTTGAGTGTAGATTACTAAACTGGTCACATCGTCTATTCTTGAAACTGACGAAGGAGTTATGTCTTGGTCATAGTCTGATTCAGGTTTTTAGACTGGAAAGGTTCTCTCTGAACTATCTTTATCGAAAGGTAATATTTCAATTACTACTTTGCTGAATTTCATTCATTGAGTATTTGCTTAACTGAATTCAAAACTAATCATCATGAATTCCTATGAGGGATAAATTAATCATTTAACTAAAATTCTGTCTTCGATAGATTTTTTGAATTTTCTCATTATCATCATAGAGAATATGAAACAGTAAAATTTTCTTTCCCAAAGTATTTACTTAATTTATTTATCCATATTCATGGGATTTAAACAAGGATTAAAGAGAACTCTTGTTTTGATATAAAAATTTTGTATGCATCTATTTATGCATAAAATCCAACTTCTATGGAAATAACACTTTTATATAAAAGAAAATCCTTTTATGCATAAAAATCAATATTAGTGAAAGTAACACTTTTACAATAAAAAAATTTCTTTTATGCATCATTTTATGCATAAAAATCGATATTAGTGAAAGTAACACTTTTACAATTAAAAAAATTCTTTTATGCATAAAAATCTATTTTGATGAAAGTAACACTTTCTTTTACAATAAAAAAAATTCTTTTATGCATCTATTTATGCATAAAAATCAATATTGATGAAAGTAACACTTTTATAATAAAAAATATTCTTTTATGCATCTATTTATGCATAAAAATCAATATTGATGAAAGTAACACTTTTATAATAAAAGAATATTCTTTTATGCATCTATTTATGCATAAAACTCCATTTTGATGAAAGTAACACTTTTATAATTAAAAATATTCTTTTATGCATCTATTTATGCATAAAAATCCATTTTGATGAAAGTAACACTTTTATAATAAAAAAATATTCTTTTATGCATCTATTTATGCATAAGAATCTGTTTTGATGAAAGTAACACTTTTAAAGATATATTCTTTTATGCATCTATTTATGCATAAAAATCAATATTGATCAAAGTAACACTTTTATAATAAAAAAATTAACCAATATGCATCTTTCTATGCATAGAATTTATATCTAAAAATCACTCTTTTATAATAATAAAAAATAACCAATATGCATCTTTCTATGCATAGAGTTTATATCTAATGAAAATCACTCTTTTATAATTAAAAAAATAACCAATATGCATCTTTCTATGCATAGAATTTAAATCTAATGGAAATAACACTTTTAGAATAAATATATTTCTACTATGCATTTTTCTATGCATAGAATGAAAATGACACTTTTAGAATACACAAACGATAGGGATTATTCTTTTAGAATAATAAAAGATGAAACTTATTTCATAAAATTTTAGGAAAATTGTCCATAACCTCCTTTGTATGGCTGACCATGTTTCAAATTTTTCTACTTTAATTTACTTAAAAATTAACCCCAATTGGTTTTAAGCACTCTAAACTAATCAATTTTTACTTTTAAAAGAGAAACAATATGAAAAGTTTAATTCCAACTATTAGATCACTTAACTAGGATAAAGAAGGGCTGATTTTAAGAATGCGAGAGGGGGAAAGCCTTTCCAACAAGGCATAGTATCGATTTATCATTTCAAACAAAATAAAAATTAGAAAATCATTAAAAGAAAAATATAAGATTTCTAACTTACATGAATTCTAGGAGCTTTCCTTTGGCTTGATGGTTTGAGGGATCTACTCTTGTTTGCAACAAGAGTGGCCACCAAATCTTTAGAAGAGGGAATGGTAAAAAAACTAGTGAATTATTAAAAAATTCACAGTTCTTGGCTCTTGGGAGGAGTAGAGTAACATTGCATAAAACACTATTAAGCTTCAACAAAGGGGGAGGCTTCATTTATAGGAAAAAGTGAGCCTCTAACCAAGCAAACTGGTTCTAGAATTTTCCAGATCAGTTTGGTCAATTTTTGACCATTTTTAGGTCAGTTTAGCTTACTTTTTGGAACTGGACTTGAATTAGGAGAGAGGAGAGATGAAATATCTCAATTTTTGATAATTTAAAACTCCACCACACATGTGAAATAGGTGCCTCCTTCATGAGGGGGGAATTCCCATTGTGAGGTGTCAAAAATCTATTTTTTTAGTATTTCCTTTGGTCCTTAGTCCACTCTTCATCTTATGTGAGTATTTACTCATTTTTGGGGAGATTTTCTTTATTTCTTCTATTTATCTTCTCAACACATTTGGATGAATTTGATTGGCCCCTCAAAACCTTAATTTAAAATTTTTAGAAAATCTGGACCCGTAGGATAAGGCCTTTTGAACAGATTATAATTGATTTCTAATGCACCTTCTGAAAATCTTTTTGAACTTCTATTTCGGGGGAATTTATTTTAATAAGAAGAGATATTTTTCCATCCAAAAATATTCAAAATTCGAATAATCTCTCTCTTGAATATTTTCTCTCTCTAGGCCAAATCAGGTAGAAACAAGATCTTTTATATTTTTGAAGAGGGATTTAATTATAGGGGAAGATACTGGACATCTTGAGAGGCTGGGGAGGAATCTTACAGGTCTCACGTAATTGGGTTCAAGTTTGTACTAGAGGTACTCAGCTCTTTGATAAGCATGATGTTATTTAGAATGTATTACGGGATTTAACTCTCATCCATATGCGTAGATCCAGGGGGGATCTTACAGGTCTCACGTAATTGGGTTCAAGTTTGTACTAGAGGTACTCAGCTCTTTGATAAGCATGATGTTATTTAGAATGTATTATGGGATTTAACTCTCATCCATATGCGTAGATCCAGGGGGGATCTACACATATGGATGAGAGTTAAATCCCCTCATTTCTCTGTCAATGTACATATGGAAGATGCTTCCAATAAAGTGTGTTACCTATAATATATGAGGTATTTGCAATCCTCATAAATAGAGATGTTTATGGGATTATTTACATATGACGAGACCAAATACACTTTGTTTGCAAGAACACAATCAGCAAAATGACCAATTTGGCCATTTTGCTAGATATGACATTTTCTATGCTGGAAGCAAACAATTCTTGGGTGTTGCTTTTCTTTTCTTTTGGCAGTATTGGAATATAATGATTCATTGGACCGATGTATGATTATGCAATATATTTTACAGGGTGAAATTTTACAATTTGCAAGAGTGTATGGATCTCAATCTTCCCATGAGTGGCAAAGCATCTGGAATTTCTTCAATTCCTATCCTTGGTTGACAAATGCTTTTGTTTGTGGGTGATTTTAACAACTCTCCACAAAGGGAGGATAACACATCTGGCTCTTCTCATATGTTCCATGTTGAGCGTCAAGATTGGGACAATTTCATTTTGCAAACAGATGCCTTTGATCTTTGGCTTTTTACTATGGCTGGAATTCCAGGAATCACTTATCACCATAATGCTCCGCCTCAATACTAGCATAGATTGGATAGATGGTATTTGTTACATACTTATTAACAGTATGACTCCTTTTCATGTAAGATTTGGGTTGATTATGCCTCAACACTCTTTGATCATACACCACTATGGTTGGCATTATATTTTCATTAGAGTCCGTTTCCCATCTTCTTTGGCATTGCACGGAGTCTAAGAATTTCTTGTAAGCATTGACTCACAACCTCCGAGAATGTTTTCCATCATTCAAAGGAGGAAAATTCTTCTGGATTTTTGGTGTTTTGCCATCTTAGATGGCTGGATTTGACACTTAGATGGCTGGATTTGACACTTTCATCATCTGGATGAGATACTAGGCACTCTGGACTATCTGGAAGGCTATGAACCATATTATGTTTTAACAACTTTCTTTAGATGCTTATGATTTCTTTCGTGCCAATCTTCGCCATTCTCTACATGGCTGCCGACAGTTGGAGGCTATTGTTATCCCACAGTTTGAAGTCTTTTTGTATTGTTTCTAGCTTTCTTCCTTGGGTGGCTTCTCTCTGAAGTACGTCCTTCCCATGTATAATGCTTCTTGGTAAGAACAATGGTTTTTACTATTAAAAAAAAGTGTGTGAATGGCTGCTAAGCTGTGTTGTGTGTTCTTGGTCAACATAGTGTGTAACTATATGTTTGTGTGTGAACCACCTCTTAGAGGGGTATCAAATAATATCTAGATATTTTTGTATACATGACATAACTAGTGATATCATTGAGGTAACTTTTGTAACCTATAAAAGTACTTGTACGTCATTGAATTAATCAAGCAACTCTCACATCATTTAAGTCGTGTACTTCTCTCTCTCTCTCTCTCTCTCTCTCTCTCTCTCTCAGCTTACACTCCATAGCCATGGTTGTCATCTTCAAGCACCCATAGCTTCTTTCCCTCTTTCAAAAGGGTTGTGTTTATTTGTGAGTACCTCTAACTTCGATTAGTCATGGAAGAAAAAGGATGAGTGTTGGGGGTAATTAGTCGATAGATACGATGGTTTTTTTTTAAAGATATTGATGGTAATTAAACCAAACAATTGTTGAACTCACATGTTATCTTACAAATTCCTAAGTAACTCATCCTCCTCAAGAGAAATACTTTAAGCAGAGCAAAAATTATGTATGACAATGAGAAATTATTTTTAGTCATTAGGTACAACAATGATCCAAGGGTGTTTATGTTGCCAAGTGATTTCATGATATTTTACAAAATCTAAGATTGGCACTTTGATAGCCACATACAAACTCTTTCAAAATGAAGCTTTAGGAAGCACTAGCTAGGTAGGGCTAAAATGAGCATGCAGGTGCACGAATTTCACTAATAAACATGAATTATAAGAGAGTACATGGGCAATAAGTCTCTATTGTTAAGTTTGCCTAGAAGTCATATTTATGATTATCTTATCGTCCGGATGTTCAGATGTTAAGATTCTTTATCTCATTGCTAAGTTAACAAAAAGAGCAATACAAATAATGTAGCTCTTGCAACATCCATAGGAAGAAAAAGTTGTAACCACCATGAAGATTGTTCATCTCTCACCACCACCATTGAGACGACAAGAGAGGCACCCGTGGGCAATGGCAACTCATGGAGATCATTGATTTTCGACTGTTTCAAGAAGTATTTCCTTCACATGTTTGTACACCTGGTCAGGTTCTTTCTCTGCGCTAACCTGCACATATGCAATAGCGTTACACACGCACACACACACAGAGTACATATGCGAGGATGTTATGCTAGAGACACACAAAGTAAACATATGCTAGGATGTTGTGCGAGAGAGAGAGAGAGAGAGAGAGAGAGAGAGAGAGAGAGACAGACACACACACACACACACACACACACACGGGGGTTATGAAAGATGAACCTCTTTCAGTCTCTTGGAGGATCTGTAGAAGTCGATGACTGGCTTGGACTCCTTCTGGAACGTTTCGAAGCGCAGCTTGATTGTTTCCACATTGTCATCCACGCGTTTGGACACTTTCCCACGCTCAAGAAGCCTCTTCTCCATGGTGCTCGTGGAGCAACTTAGAAACAGAACCACTGTCGGTTTGCCAATCTACATGCATGCATTCAAACCCATGCCTAAGTTGCTTGTCAATGTTTACATTTAATGGAAATTGAGCTTCATGTCTTTAATAAGGTTATGAACCTTAGGGGGGAAAATAACTTATCATAAACTCGAATTAATCAATAAGATAATAAGTACACCTGTAGAAGTAGTAATCATCCTATTCACATTGCATACAGACCATCACATGCACACACACTTATGTATCAAGTCTGTGACTTTTGCAAGCCAGTATATAAAATCTTCATAAACTATTCGAGAGGAGTTTCCACCTCTTTTTTCAAGTGGGGGCTCCAATTGACTTTCCAAATTGGCATCCCCCTTTCTCATCGATGAGGTGTACTGAGCTGGATGTGCTGTTACTGCAAAGGAACATCATCCGATTCTTGCCCAAGGTTTGGTGGAGTTTCAAGCATACTAGGAGTAAGTTCCTAATGCTGATTTGTATGTTGAAGGTGAGGTGTTAGAAAGGGAAGAAGAGTTGGACCAAGAACTCAATGGTGGTATCGTAAAGTAAAGCAAGATCATCATACTTTTGTTGCCTTTTTATGGAAACCAGACCCATTGTCAAGATTTGGTCTAAGAAGGGGGGAATGTTGGAAAAACAATCCCCTCATAGATGCACAACTGAAGCAATGATGGAAGCCAGCATCCTGTTAGGGTAGCAGTCTTGGTTCTTGATGGAGGAGGAGAGATGGGACTTTTTTACAAAGGGGAGAAGGGATTTTTTGTGTAAAATTCTAAACAAAGAAAAAAGTGATTTGTAAAGATCAGTAGTTTAGATCTTACTTGGTTGTACTACAGTTTCTGGATAGATTCTAAGTTTATATATATATATAATTATTATTGATAGTAAAAAAAGTAGTAGTAATCATCCTAAGCACCTTTTTGACTTGTGGACCTTTCAACCACATGCGAGTGGAACACTAGTGTAAAAACGCTTGTAAAAAAAGCATTATATATATATATATATATATATATATTTGCGCTGACCTTTTCCTCAAACGCATGGGCCTGCTCGAGGGATCGGGGGAAGCCGTCAATGAGGAAGTGCTTGCAACCAGAAGAGCGCATGGCGTTCTCAAGTAGCGTGATGGTGATGGAGAGCGGAACCAGACGCCCATCTCGCATTAGCGCCTCCACCTCCCGCCCAATGCTCGTCCCTGACTTCACCTCGTTCCGTAGCAGGTCCCCCGTTGATATGTGCGTATACCCAAAGTCCCGCACCTGCCCCACAACAAATTGACATGCATTCATTCATGTGCATTCCATGCATGTTCATTTATACGTGTGGAATAATGTTAGTCCCAATATATGTGGCAATATACCATCTGCTTGCATTGTGTACCCTTTCCAGATCCTGGACCACCTGCCCAAAAAACACACACACACACATAAGTTGGCACACCTAAACATTCATAATACATTGACTTCAAGCAAGCCTTATATCCACTTGAAGAGTAAAACTAAGCCAATTGTGTTTTTTTGTTGTTTCCATAATTCAACTTGCCCAATGGGCTTTGTTTGGGGCCGACGTTCGAACTTGGACCCTCAATTTGAGAGGCCATGAGCTACACCAACTTAGCCCACCAAACTAAGCTATAGTGTTTTGTCACTTCTGCTTAGCAAAAGTAAACAAGGTCTTCAAAACTCGATCCAAACACATCGTCTTTCACTCTCACGCAGGCACACACGTGCACACACACACACACACACACACACACACACACACACACAGATGGGATTTTAGGGTTTCATGGGCTCCCTATATTATAACAATGAACTCTTGACATTAGGAATTTAGAAGGCTCAAAATTGTGTTAATCGAAATTCACGAGCCTTCTAAAGTTTCAGTTATTTTGTATTGTTGGTTTATAGTAAGAGTCTCCATTAAAAAACTCCAACTTACTCATAAAGAATGAGTGAATTCAAGATCTCATTCAAAACAAATGTTATAACGCTACCACAATTCTTGAGCTTATGAAATGATGGACCAGAGGCTACCTTACCTAAGATGAAAATGTGTTCTATCTTGGAGCAATTATGCTTTTTATGCACTAATGCACTTCTAGCCTCTAGGCCAAACATTTCCTTTAGATGACTAGCCACCTCCAAGAACACCTCCACCTTTTGAAGTGATCCAGCTTTAATCTACACACACATCAAGGTTAATATAGGTTTGTTATGCAAATGTTAATTTATTTCTTCCTTGAACAAATAAATATTATGGACCTTACTCTTTTGAGTACATGGGAATGTTTTGTCTCAAAGTGATTAATCATGGGTAGGTATTCCTTGCTGTAATTATCTAGCCTTTTGTGGATCGTCTCTGACTTATCATCTGGCCTCTCACTAGTCTGAGCACGAAGCAACAACCTTTGCTCCATTTTCTCGGTAGCACACTCCAAGTAAATTACCATGTCGAAATTGAACTATGCATGTGTTAAGCCACAATTCATGAAATTAATTAACACATTAAGGTGAGAATTGTGACTCTCTCTCTCTCTCTCTCTCTCTCTCTCTCTCTCACACACACACACACACACACACACACACACACACACACACACACACACACACACACACAAACACACACACACACACACAAACACACACACACACACACACACACACACACACATGCATCTACACATAAACACACAATGTGTAGGACTAGAGATCAATCCATTTTGTTTGTTTATGGTTAAGTCCACCAAATCCATTCTCATTTCCATCCATTTCTATATAAGACTCTAGATAATGTTTCATATAGGACTATATGCACACATACATGCAGCATCAACACACAATTATGGATATGACTAGAGATTAATCCTTTTTTTGTTGTTAAGCCCACACCCTTTACACACACCCAAAATGACCCCAATAGGTATGTGTGCTTAAACAGGTCCCCTTTAGTGTAGATGAAACCAGCTCTACCAAGCCATGATTAGTGGTAGCAATGAGATCACTAGGTGTGTGTGGGTGTGTGAAGTTGATTCTCTTTTGAAAATTCAAAACAATAACATATTTTTCCTTATTAATCTTTTTTAAATCAATGGTAAAGTCATCTTAAATATGTTCCCTCACGGTTTTCACAAAGGTGCATTAATTTAATATAGTAAGCAACCTTAGGAAAAAATACCATTTTATAAGGATTAGAAAGCTTTGTGATATTGTATTTAAAAATGGGAAAGTGCTCTCCTACTCGAATATATAACGATCGGTCCATAGTGTGAACCCAACTATATGAGTTGGCGCTATAACTATGCCATACTCTAGTAATCCAAATATGGTTGTCACACAACATGTCATCCACTTATGGCATATCAACCATAATCTCACTAATCGTTCTAGTGTCATAAGTGCAGAACCTATTACCCAGGCAAGTCATCAATGTCCACAGCACTAGTTGAGTTCGATATCTCAATACTCCACCTCGAGCTCAACTCCACACACTGTACTCCAAGTAAGCTCCTAAACATGTGGAGTTTCTCTGTACCCAAAGCCTTCATGAATATGTTAGCCATCTGAACCTCTATGTTAACATCTACTAGATCTACATCACTTGCTGTAAAACCTTCTCCCTCACAAAGTGATAATGTACCTTAATGTGCTTCGTCCTAGCATGGTACTCATATTATCATAAAAATGACGACCCTATCCATAAGCTCACCCATATCACCAAGTAGCTTGTGAAACCAAGCTATCTCATGAGCTTCCATAGCAGCACCCTTGTACTCTACCTCTTTACATGATAAGGCAACTGTCGACTATTTCTTGCTGCTCCAACTCATAGCAATACTCCCAAAAGAAAACATAAAGCTGCTGGTAAATCTCTGTCTCAGACACTACCAGCCTAATTAGCATATGTGTACCCATGTAGCTGTATCTCTATGCCAACCTCATAGAAAAGTCTATAATCAACTATGGAGTTTATATACCTGAGAATCTATCTAGCCACATCCAAGTGTGGCTTCCTGGGATCCTACATAAAGTGACTCGCAAGTCTAATAGAAAAGCTCAAGTTTGGCCTCGTAATGGTCATGTAGATTAAGCTATCCACAGTATGCGCAGCCTATACATAGGGGGGTCCTCCAAAAGCTCACCTATATCTGTGAGAAAAGATTTGTATTCTACTCCAATTACATTGAAATAGGCCTACAACCTATCATAACATGTCCTAGCCATAGTGCCTCTGTAAGATGATCTCACCATCTCTACATCCACCAAGAAATACCGTAGCTCACCTAAATCCTTCATCTCAAACTTCTGCTTTCATTTTAACCATGATTAAGAGAGAGTGGGATGGTTTAGTGTTTTATTAGGATTTGATTATTATCATATTGATCATGGACTAGGGTCTTTCAATGGTTTAGTGTTTCATTAATATTTGATAATATCATCATATTTATCATGGAATAGGATCTTTCAATGGTTTAGTGCTTTAGTTAATATGATATTAACCTTGCTTAAGATTTGATTCACCGGGGATTAAAGGAGCATCAGGTACATGTATCTACAATTTTCATCATGTTTCTTGTAAAAATTAAGCGAGCTAAAGGGTTTCTCTCCTTGCGTATTGATAAGAAGAAGAACATTATTAGTAGGCATTGTTGTCGGAGCACGAGAAAGAAGAGGAGGCGTGGCCTAATTTGTAAGGTGTCACCTTAGGCATGGCCTGTAAAGTGTTACCTTAGACGTGGCGTGATCTATAAGGTGTTACCCTAGGCTTGAAATTAACCTAAGGTAATACATTACATTAGCTAAGCAGCCATTTAGATAATGCATTCTAAGCTTTCTTGTCAAATATGCATACTAAACTTTCTTATGAAATATGTTCTACCCAAGATGATATTTCTAAAATAATTAATCAGGCAAATTCTTTTTGAGGTGAACATTAGCAAGAGCTAAAGTTTTTCTTTAGTTATTTTTATGTAGTCAAAAAAGGAAATTATGAGATATTTTAGATTTCGAGGTGAATTTTCTTGCATGTAAGAAGAATGAATCCCCCCACCTCTCTCTCTCTCTTGTGCATGCTAAATGGCAAAGGGAATCTCTTTCACTTTTTTATCACCTCTCTTTGGCGCATGATAAATGGCAAAGGAAATCTCTCACTTTCTTAGCACACTATGTTTGTAGCACGAGGATCTCTCTCTCTCTCTCTCTCTCTCTCTCTCTCTCTCTCTCTCTCTCTCTCTCTCTCAAAATGCAGAGGACGTGATGTGATCCTCTATCATTTAGGGTCTTTAGTCAAATTTAATGGTGATATTTAGGGGATTTAGTCAAAATTGATGGTTAGAACAACCTAGGGACCGATCAAAAAGTAAACCTTGAGTCTAGACTCGAAGCCTTAACCTTAGAAGGGTTGTAAATTTTAGCACTGCCTAGGTATGTCAAAATGCAAATTTTAGCCTTGTTTAGGTGTGTCAAAATGCAAGCCTTGAGTTCAGGCCCCAAGGTAGGTTTGCAAATTTTAGCCCTACCTAGTGCAATGTGGTAACTGTGTACTTGTATGTACAAACAATGCACAAAATGATGTGTGCATATCTCTTGCATATGTGCTTGCGGATACAAGTGTGCACATGTGAAAGCATGTACATACACGAACAAACATTGAAATCGAACATTGATACCTTGCTAAAGACTCAAATTTGAGAGGTGGCCTCAAACACAATCCTTTGGGGCATATCAACAAAGGACTTTTCAAAGTTAAGCTTTTCCTTTTTTTCTTTGGGGCATACTATGCTAAAGACTCAATTTTGAAAGGGGGCCTTAAACACATTTCTTTGGGGGATACAAAAGGACTTTTCAAAATTAAGCCTCAAATTTGAAAGGTGGCCTTAAACACATTTATTTAGGGCATATCAAAGGCCTCTTCAAAATTAAGATTTTCCTTTTTTGGGGGTTAAATTTTAGCTTTTCTATAGAAGGGAAAAGTTTTTCATGAGTGACAGAGAGAGTGGGATGGTTTAGTATGTCATTAGGATTCGATTAGCATCATATTGATCATGGATTCGGGTCTTTCAATGGTCTAGTGCTTCATTATGATTTGATTCGCATCATATTTATCATGGATTAGGGTCTTTAAATGATTTAGTACTTTGGTTAATATGATATTAACCTTGTTTTAAGATTTGATTATTGAGAATTAAGGGAGCATCATGTAAAGGTATCTACAAATTTTATCATGTTTCTTGTAAAAATCAAGCGAGCTGAAGGGTTTCTCTCCTTGTGTATCGATGAGAAGCAATGAGAAGGAGAACATGATTGGTAGGCAACGCTGTTGGAGAACAAGGAAGAAGAGGAGGCATGGCCTAATTTGTTAAGTTGTCACCTCAGGCGTGGCCTAATCTGTAAGGTGTTATCTTAGGCTTTAAATTAACTTAAGGTAATACATTACATCAACTAAGCGGCCATTTAAATAATGCATTCTAAAGTTTCTTGTCAAAGATGCATACTAAAATTTCTTGTGAAATATGTTCTATCGAAGATGTTATTCCTAAAACAATCAATTAGGAAAATGCTTTTTGAGGTGAACATTAGCAAGAGCTAAAGTTTTTCTTTGGTTATTTTTATGTAGTCAAAAAAGGAAAGTTTTTTATGTAGTCAAAAAAGGAAAGTATGAGATATCCTAGATTTCCAAGTGAATTTTTAGTGCCTTGTGTCCTCCATTCTAATATTAAATCTCCCTACATGCAAGAAGAATGAATCCTTCCCACTTCTCTCTGTGGTGCATGATAAATGGCAAAGGGATTCTCTCTCTCTTTCTTAGCACACTATGTTTGTAGCATGAGGATCTCTCTCTCTCTCTCTCTCTCTCTCTCTCTCTCTCACACACACACACACACACACACACACACACACACACACACACACACACACACACACACACACATTCCTTAACTGATGTTATGGGCTTGTAGCAAATGTATGTGCTTGTATGCATACCATAGGTTGTATTTAGCCTCATGTGGATCCATGCTAAAGTCAATCAATCAATCTATCTCTCGTGGATGGCAAATGGTAGATGGATTATCTTTCCTTCTCAAGACTCTACGTTTGAACCATCAGGAGGATGGAGAAACTTGATCTTTAGGAGGTGGGTCATAGATTTACGTACGAGCGACGAAGTGGGAATCGCTCTCTCCATGTGACTATGTGATGCTCGTAGATAGATCATAGAAGCAAGAGACATACTCTCTCCATGTGACTATGTGATGCTCGTAGATAGATCATAGAAGCAAGAGACATACTCTCTCTCTCTCTCTCTCTCTCTCTCTCTCTCTCTCTCTCTCTCTGTGTGTGCTGAAATGCGTAGGGACGTGATGTGCTCCTCTATCATTTACGATCTTTAGTCGAATTTGATGGTGGTCTTTAGGGGCTCTAGTCAAAATTGATGGTTGGAGCCTAGGGACCTATCAAAACGTAATCCTTGAGTCTAGACTCGAAGCCTCAAGGAAGGGTTGCAAATTTTAGCCTAGGGACCGATCAAAACACAGTTCTTGAGCCTAGACTTGAAGCCTCAAGGAAGGGTTGCAAATTTTAGCCTTGCCTAGGTATGTCAAAATGCAAGCCCTAAGTTCAGACCCCGAGGTAGGTTTGCAAATCTTAGCCTTACCTAGTGCAATGTGGTAAATGTGTACTCGTATGTACAAATAGTGCACACAAAATGATGTGTGCATGTGTGCTTGCAAAAATACAAGTGTACACGTGTGAAAGCCAAGCCTGTACATGCATGAATGAACATTAAAATCGAACATTGATACCTTGCTAAGGCATCTTTCTTTGGGGCATACCGTGCTAAAGACTGGGTGACCCTAAAACACATTTCTTTGGGGCATTTCAAAATGAAGCTTTTCCTTTTTTTGGGGTTAAATTTTTTCATGGGTGAAATGCCTCAAAAATACTATAAGAAGAAGACCTGAGTTTCGAAGGTTGTGGCTTGCTCGAGCGTTTTGGGATAGCCATCAAGCAGCACGTGCGGTTTGGAGGAGTTGGCACGTATCTGCTCTTTGAGGAGGCTCAAGGGTATCTCGGAGGGAACGAGCTTGCCTTCTTTCATGAGCTCGCCCACCTGCTTGCCCACGCTGGAGCCCTTGTGCACCTCCGCCCTCAGCAAATCCCCCACACACACATGCAGGAACTCGTACTCCTCCGCCATCCTCGTACACAGCGAAGCCTTGCCAGACCCAGGACCACCTGCGCCATAGCCATGATTAACAGTCAGATAATTAAACTATTAGATCGTCAATTTATCCCCATAACTATGATCACTTCAAAGAATTAATGTGGCTGAACTCAGTCCGATCACCTAGCACAAGGACGCAAAGCTTCGTGTTCACGCTTTTCGGCGGTGCATCCGCATCGCCCCCTCTGCATCAAAAACAGCAAAGCTCTTCCAGACAAGTCCATCAACAGCCCCACTATAAATAATTAGCGTCGATAATTACTTACTTGTGCGCCTGCTTCTTGGGCTCATCCACATTTGCAAGCGTCGATTTTCCACAACCCATTTTAATGAAGAATTAATCCTGAGCAATATCAAGCTCTCCAATTCATGAACAATTAATCCTGGCCGACAACAGTGCCAAATACAATGCAAATAATGATCGTTTCCCTGCAATTAATAGCGATAGATCCCTTGTATTCTCTGCTGCAGAGATCAGCGAGCGTCTGAGAAAACTCTAGTGAAGCTTCAGATCGAAAGAGTCGGAGTGAGCGGTCGCGTTTGTCTAACCGTCACTTAAATGTATGATGTACGAGGATTAAATCCAATTCACTTCAAGAGTTTCCTTTCTCAAACTTTTTTTTAAAATGCAATGATTCGTCTCACTTAGAACTTATGTCGGCCATTGGACCCTAGTTTTGTCAAACTTACAAGTCTTTATATACCATTTTTAACTCACCGTTTCTAGTGTCACAAGATTCTTTTAAACCCACCACGGATGGCTAGAAGATACTTTTAAACCCACCCCTTAGTGGAGTGGGGCCTTTCCATGTTTACAATGCTTCCCTCCAGTGTCCCACGGATATTTACATGCCCATGTGTGCAATAGATGAAGCCTCAATGATCAATACATTTTTCTTTAATTGGAAGATATTATGAACGATCAGCTTCGAGATTCATGGAGTTCCTTTCATCACCGCGAAACTAGTGTAAATCTTCATTTTGCCATTAATAGTGGTTCGAAAAAGCAGGAGAGAAAAATGGAAAAGTGAAAGGTGCTGCTAATGGTGTAAACACTGTGTGGGACAGGGCTCTTAGAACTCATGTTTGGTCATTGGGCTATTGTCCCTAGTTTTGTCAAACTTACAAGAGCCTTTACATACTACATAAATTTTTAACCCACCATTTCTAGTGTCAAAAGATTGGGCACTAATGCTCAGTTTTATGAAAATATCTTCCTCAAAAAACCATAAAACTTACAAATTTGTGTGGATTTTTTTCTAGAATTTATCGGTGTTTGAGTTTACATTTAACTTAAATGACTTGAATTTTACAAAATTTTTAAAATAAACTTTACAAGTTAAAGTAAAAATAATCAAGTCCATTAAATAAAGTTAGTGATCAGTTTTGTCTAAATGCTAGACTAAATGTGAGAAGAATAAGGTGAGCTTGAGCTCCTTGCAAGCTTTCTTCTTCTTCACAAACTCGCAACAAGAATAGACAAGCACATAATAAGAGAGAAATAGATCGCTAAATTTTCCACAATCATCTTCACTTCTATACAACCATAACATAAAGATTCTGTGCAACACTATTATTGAATTTCATGGGGGAATTGCAGCTATGGAGGGTCAAAGAGATATATGGTTATGGAATGTAAATAGCAAACAATGAAGGAGAGAGGGTTAGAGAGAGAACAAATCTCTTGGAGAGAGAGAGAGAGAGAGAGAGAGAGAGAGAGAGAGAGAGAGAGAGAGAGAGAGAGAGAGAAATTGTACACAACTCAATGATGTAACTATTGCTATGAAGTACATGCACCTTTATAGGTTACAAAGGTCACCCCAATGACATCACTGCTTATATTAAGCACACAAAAAATATCTATATATTATTGATACTCCTCTTAGAGTGTGTTCACACAAAAACAATACACTTACACATTACCACTCTCTAGGAAGTGGTACACACACACACACACACACACACACACACACACACACACACACACAAAAGCAATACCTTGATCCTAACAAACCCTCCCTCAAGGGATTGTCTCATAGTGTAAATCTAGGCTCATGGTTTCTTATGCCAATTTCCTTGTCAAGGATAAATCACATGGCTCTCGTTTCACATGCTTGTTATGGGGTCCCAAGTGTAAGGACAACATAGGATCAGGTCACACACTCACAATAGAAAACAACACATGACTGAGTAGAAACTAGCACATATCTTGGAATTTAAAAAGCCTAATAATAATAGTTTGCTTCCTCTTTGAGAAAATAGCACATATCTTGGAATTTAAAGAGCCTAATAATAATAGTTTGCTTCCTTTGCGAGAGCTTTTTCTCGTTAATGATATCTGCCTTTTTGTGAAAGTAGTTCTTTTCATTATGATTGTTTATCCCATAATGTTTGTACTGCTTCTTTGAATGCAGTCTTTCCCTATAGTCCTTCTCTACATGAATAAGTGGGAAGCCATGATATGCCTTGAAGTTAGGAAGGTCTTATTAAAGGAATGTATCCAATGTCAATGTCTAGTCCCTCATAGAGAATGCCCCAAAATTTAAGGTTTCTAGAAATTAGGTTGAAATCATGATTTTTTTAATTGGATTTTTTGAAATATGGGTTTCCAAAAATTAGGGCTTTCTGGATATGATGCTACCAGAGGCTGTAAGTAACACTTTAATGCTTGATATATGCCCTCAATTTTGAAAAATGATGAGGGATTTGGGATGAATGCTTTAATTAAGCAAGATTTATAGAAATGCTTTAATTTGATAAGAATTAGGATTAATGCTTTAATTAATTAAGCAAGATTTACAAAAAAAATTTAAAAAATTTAATTAATTAATTAAGCAAGATTTATAAAAAAATTTTAAAAACCTAAAATTTTCTTTGATGAATACCTTATGTTTGTAAGTTAATTTTGTTGATTATGCACGATCTCCTTGAGTACTATAGTAGTGTCCTCTCCCTTTTTTTAATCCAAATGTGTTGCTAGTTGTTGTGCTATAGAGAGTGGCACTATTGGCAGCAGTAATGCAGTAGAAGAATGTCAAAGTTCACTTCTCTCTCTCTCTCTCTCTCTCTCTCTCTCTCTCTCTCTCTCTCTCTCTCTCTCTCTCTCTCTCTCTCTCTCTCTCTGTGGGCACACAAGGGCCTATTTATAAGGCATTAAAATAGGCAAAATAAGTTGTGAGAGAGGAGCACTAGGGAAGGGTGTGTGGTGGCTAGTGTCATGGGATAGCAGCACGCAATCGAGGCGGCACTGCAGTGATACACGTATAGGTCATTAGCCATGTTGGAAAAGAGCAGTGGCAATGAGTTAGATGTAGTTCTACACGAGTTATTGAAGGTGGGCATCACACAGTAGGCGGGGCACGAGGCTGACTAGGCAAAGTTACTACAATAGGCGATGCTTTGGGTTGTGAGGCATGTGGTCGAGAGAAGTAGCTGGTGGGCACACTTTTTGGTAGCCTTGGCTAAGACAGTGATGCACAGCTATAGACGCCATGTAGGTACTAGCGTGCAACAGGTGGATTAATGTGCATGATAGGCTCTGATACCATGTTAAATTTCTTCATGGTGGAGCTACTGCTATGGAAGGTCAAAGAAATATATGCTTATGGAGTGTAAAAAGAACAGTGAAGGAGAGAGAGTTTGAGAGAGAACAAAGCTTTGTGTGTGTGTGTGTGTGTGTGTGTGTGTGTGTGAGAGAGAGAGAGAGAGAGAGAGAGAGAGAGAGAGAGAGAGAGAGAGAGAGAGAGAGAGAGAGAGAGAGAAAGAGAGAGAGAGAAGTACACAACTCAATGATGTGACTATTGCTTAATTTCTTTAATATGAAGTACATGCACCTTTATAGATTACAAATATTATCCCGATGATATTGTCGCTAATGTCCAGGCACACACAAAATATCTAGATATTTTTGATACCCCTCTAAGAGTGGGTTTACACATAAATAATACACTTGCACACTAACACTTACATAGTACCACTCTCTGCTATGCTTTACCAAGTGCGTGAAAAGGCACGTGTGGCCTGCATGCATATGCAATTAGAGTCGTGTTAGAGTTCGAGCATATGAATGAGAGACACTCAATGGATGAATTTCTCACAAGGATCAAAGATCTCAAAGGTATCTTACATGTACTAAATGAGGCCTCTCCAGATAGTTCATCAGTGTCTACTGTTATCATAGATTTACCAAATTCATACTAGGATTTTGCATCAACACTTCAGCTTATGGACAAAGGGTAACACCAATTCTCTTGCTCTAGCAAGAAGAGAAATCTTGATAAAACTAAATGTGTTTGACTACTATCAAAAAGGTGAAGATAAAGCCTTCTCGAGGGGTCGACTACAAGCCAAAGGTAGAATTAGCCCAGTCTTCTAGTGGCACAAAGATGTTGAGAAAGGGAGTGATAAGCTTAAGAAGAAAGGAAAAAACAACTATTGTCAGAGAAGCCAGGCTATTATAGCAATAAATGTAGAAAAATACTAGAGAAGGAGAAGAAGAAAGAGTCAAGCATGGTTGGGCTAATACATCAGCACCATGTGCTAGAAAGAAGGAGTCATAAACTATACACACGATGCTTGGGCATCCATTCTACACTACAGCTATGATCCTTATGTCCATGATGTATGTATCCAAGTGATTAGAATGTCTAGTATTTTGATAGTGGTGCTAGCAAGTACATTACTTCTCAGCTTGGGTTGTTTTCCTCCCTTAAGTCTACTCCTCAAGGAGGCATACTCACATGTGCAAAAAACTCCTGATATCCAATGAAAGGAGTTAGTAAGGTTGAGCTCACTACTAAATGGTGGGACAATAACTCTCTTATCATTAAAAAGAACTTTTTGTTGGTCTCTACCATTCTTAAGGAGGCAGGCCTAGCAGGTTATATTTGTTGATGATAGGTGTACAGTACATAACTAGAGTGATGGAGACATCACTGTGGCATTCGATATTCTAAGTTATGGGCTTTACAGGTTAGACAAGTATGAGAGATTGGCACATAATGCTTTACTGCCACATGTGCTATGAGAGATTAACACATAATGATTTACTGCCACATGTGCTATGAGTAACATGGAGCTATGGCATGAACACTTTGGTCACTTGAATTTTAGTAGTTTATTATACCTTAAAGGTAAGAAATGGTGTCAAAGTTTCCATAGTATGTGAGGGGCGCATTTTGGGCAAGATGTAACGATCCTCATTTCCAAAAAATGGATCACTAAGGTCTACTTATACATAGTAATGTATGTGGTCCTATGAGAACACCATCAATCCAGGGATATCTCTACTTTGTGATGTTTATTAATAACTACTCTAGGAACATCTAGGGTAATGTATGTGGTCCTATGAGGATGCTCTCAATCGAGGATATCTCTACTTTATAACTTTGATTAATAACTACTCTAGGCACATCTTGAGTAGTCATCAATAAATGTGGTCTTATGAGGACATTATCGATCGGGGGATATCTCTACTTTGTGACTTTTATTGATGACTCCTCTAGGCACACCTAGATATAGATTTCTACATGCTTTAGATACTTTATTTCTATGGCTGAAAATGTGTCTACATATAAAGGTTGCACCCTTCATATTGTAGATCGAGGGGGGGGAGTACATGTTAAAGGAGTTTCATGCATATATGGCTGAAAGAGGCATAAAACATCATTGAATGGTGCCTTACACACCTCAAAAAAATGGTGTGACTGAGGCGAAGAATAGATCTTTTATGGAGATGGCATGTTGCCTAATGTTTATTTGTTAGAGGCAGTTATGTATGCCACTTATGTGCTAAATAGATTCCCTACCAAGGCCTTGTAGACATTTACCCCTATGAAGCTTGGAATGGCAAGAAGCCCTCTGTGACTCATTTATGTGTTTCTGGTTATCTTGCTTATGCACTTGTGCCTGAACAACAACGCAATAAGTTGGATGATAAGGTGGTAAAATGCATTTTTGTGGAATACAGGTCACAAAATAAAAGCAAAGGGTATAGACTCTATCAACATTGTTGAAATGCATTTTTGGTATACAGCTCAAAAAGCAAAGAGTATATACTCTATTATTAGGTCACAAGATGGATTTTAATGAGTAGAGATATTGTCTTTGTTGAGAACTCTGAGTTTAGCCCATGTTTTTATGCAAAAAATAGTAAAATGTATTATCACATGATATCTTTAATACACTCCTCCCTTTGTGTAATGTCAACGGACAACGATATGTGGAGTAATTGAATGCTTAACAAGGTTCTTTAAAAACCAACCCCAAATCGGCTAAAATCAGCTCACAGATCATATACATAATGCAGTGGTGGATGAGGAAATGGCAACCATATAGGCATTCACGAATATGCCAAAATGGCTAGTGTGAACATTGCAAAATAGTAAATTAGGCACTCCTTTGCCTAGAAGGACATGTGCAAGTTCTCATTGCACATCTCATTCTTTTGTGGATCATGATATCGTTGCTAATATATGCAATGAACAGGAACTTGTTTCCTTTGAGGAGCCACAAGAAAATGATCATTGGATGTAGGCCATGATGAGTACAACTCAATTCTAAAAGATGACCTTAGTATTTAATGTATAGTGAAAAGGAAATTAGTACAAAGTGGGCTTATAAGCTTAAGCATAAAGCTATGATGGTAGTATTGATGGTTGTACAAGCTAAGGCTTATTGTTGTTGCAAAGGGTTATGTTTAAGACAAGGGCATAGATTATGATGAGACCTTTTCCCCCACATCTCATATAACTACAATCGGGTGTATTATTGCATTGGTAGTGCATCGTCACGATGAAATGTACATCAATTGGATATCAAGGCTACCTTTTTGAATGGTGATTTATATGGGGAGATTTATGTATCACAACCTAGTTTTGTTCAGAAGGGACATGAGTCTAAATTATAAGGGTTAAGAGAATCTTTATATGGCCTTAAGTAGGCTCCCACAATATGGTATAAGAAGATAAATGCATACTTGGTTGTAAATGGTTTTTGTAATAGTCCAACTAAGAGTACCCTCTATGGAAAGACTACTTACATGGATTGGTCTTTGATGATGAAGACTATAAGCTTGCCTACATGGATTGGTCTTTGATGATGATGAAGACTGCTTACACGATTTGGTCTTTGATGAAAACTATAAGCCTATTACTACACCAGCAGAGACATGTGCTAGGCTAAGTCTCCAAGACGTAGGTGAACCATTTGATACATCACTTTATCACCACATTGTTGGGTGCCTCATTTATTTATATAATTCAGGAGGCCACACATTCAGTTTGGGGTCTCCTAGTTGAGCAGGTTTATGCATAGCCTTAAAAGTAAGCATCGATAAGCTACCAGGCAAGTATGCTGATACTTACACAACACTCCCTTGATCCATTCTATGCTAAGGGGGGTGATATTTAGCTCTATGCTTTTAATGGCTCCAATTGGGTTGGATGTTATACAAGTGTCCACTACTAGTGGCTTTTGCTTTCATCTTGGGGAGTGTGGATGGCGGAGATACCTTTGGTATATCTTGGTTTTGAAAATAGTCCCCCAACTCCATCTTTACTGGATAGTCAAAGTGCATTGATCATTTTGCGAGGAACCCAAGGTTTTATGGTTGCGCAAAGCACATTGAGGTTCATTATCATTTATGGTAGGGAGAGGCTCATTGTAGAAGAGACTAGACTGGCTTATATCTCTTTACATAAAAATGTGGTAGATATATTCATTTATGGCAAGGAGAGGCTCATTGTAGGAGAGATTAGCCTAGCTTATATCTCTTTGCATGACAAAGTGGCAGATATGCTCAACGAAGGCTCTCGCATGACTCAGAGAGAAGTTTAAAGATTTTTGCAAAGCTTTAGGCCTATTGCCATTTGGGGAGTGGTAAGCCACATGATCCCTATACATGTCACACCATCACTATAGGGGAGATTTGTAGCCACTTATATATATGGTAGTGCTATGTAGACATAGGCTAATAATGGATTGGGGTACCTTTTCCCTCCTTAGGAAGTTTTTCCCCCCACATGTGTGTATATACTCACTCTTATGAGAGTGTGTACATGACCTTATCATTTCTTTTCACTTGTCCTTCACTCATTCTCATCAATATACTTTGAGTGTAGTGGTTCCCCCAAGCATGTGTACACACTCTTATGAGAGTGTGTAAGTGGCCTTATCATATCTTTTCACTTATACTTCACTCATTCTCATCAATCTACTTTGAGTGTTGTGGTTTTCTACACCTCTGTCACGTGACGTGTGGACGAGTGAAGATCAATGCAAGGAGGCAACAAAAAGATGCTTAGGGCTCTTGTAAAGGGTTCCAAGTTGTAGATGAGTGTGGGAGTGGGCTTGACAATAATCTCACATGGGAACTTTTGGGAGTTTTAGAGTTTTTGTATAAAAAGTGGCTCATTTGAGAGCTTAGACACATTGGGCAAACTCATGCTTGAGCTCTCTTGAGACTAGCTCTCCCTCTTTTCCCATAGAGGTGCAAGCTCTTCTCTCTCCCCATCTACATTATTGTAAGTTCTATTTTTGTTAATTCAATGCAATGAGTTGTTGTTTGTCTCTCTTCTCATGTCAATTCTCTAGTGTGCATGTTTCCTGTTGATAGCTTCAAGGTTTGTGTGCATGCTAGGGAAGTGAGTGTTTGAGAATGAAGAATGCTTTGATCTTGTGTATGCAATAGCTTAGCTTTCTTCTTGTTTTGGATGCATGAATGAGTGGGATGATGAGTGAGTGAGCAATACCAAGATTGAGCTTGTGTGTGTGTTAAGTCTATGTCAATGGTAGTAGTATTCTTAGCATTCTCTCCATCAAATGGATAAGCTTTTGTGCACCGGTACGGGTTGAATCCCTAGCTCCGAAAGGGATGCAAATCCCATTGGATTGAGCCACATGTGGATCATACTACTCTTGCTACAAGTGAGAGAGTTTTCTTGCTACAAGTGAGAGAGTTTTCCGTCTCTCCATTGGCGCCGCTGCCGGGGAGGACTCAAATCCGGTTGAGAGTGTGTAGAAACCACCACTATTTCCTCTTTTGGTTGCAAAACCATTGAGTGATTAGGTTAAGTTCGGGTGTGCGATCCCGGTGTGAGTGGATAAGGTTAGGATAAGAAAAACCCATTGAGCGGTTGAGGTTTCTCCCGCATTGTTTTTTATGTTTTATTGCTTTTATGCTTTTTCAAGTACCGTTCATTATGCTTTCCTTCATTGTTTTTTGTCATTTCATGCTTTTCGCTAACATGTATGTAATTAGTAAAAAATAATGCTCGGCCAAGGATTACTTGTTTCTTCATTATCTCGGTAGGCATGACCAAAAAAATGCTCACCCAAGGCCTGTTTGTAGCATAGATAACACTTTGGTATTCTTGTTTATTGATGCCTTTTACTCTCAAAGGAGAAGTGGTCCACTGCTCAGTGCAATCATATTAAGCTTGTGGAATCTACCGTTGGGATCTTGGCTACTCCCTAAACTTCAAACACCAAAGTGGAAACCATGCCACACATAGCGTAGGCGCCCACGCTCCATAGAAAATACAATCTTATATTGATCAGCTGGCCAACCGGTGGCTGCTACTGGCAAGGAGGTGAAGACGAAGGGCCGTTGAAGGGAGTGAAAGGGACGCAATGGCCGCGTGGAAAAAGAGTAGGCGGCTGCAAGCGAAGTGCTGGCCGACGAAGGCAAAGGCCGTGCAGGCCGGTGTGAAGGGCTGGCTGTAGCAAGAGGAGAGTGAAGGCCAAGAAGAGCGAAGGCGGGGCTGTTTCTGAGGTGGCATCAGAAGCTGCTGTGGCGAAGGACCAGCCGAGCTCGCCAAAGCTTAGGAAGAGAGGTTGAGGAGAGAGGTGGTGGAGTTGACGGGCAGCTCGCTGACTGGCCGAGTGGAGGCGAACTCGAAGGCGAAGAGGCAGGCCGGCAAGAAGGCAGTGGGGTGGACGGGCGCCACAGCTTAAAGCAAAGGACGGTTGACTGTGGAAGGTGGCGGCGAAGTTGCAGATGTGAGGGGTTGCAGAAGAGCGAAGGCCGGGCAGCAAAGCCATTGAAGGCTGCATCTGACGTGGCCGGCAAGAAGAAGCGACAGTGGTGGCCGTTGAAGAAGGCGGAAGGCGTGGAGAGAGGTGGCTGCGAAGGAAGCGGTGGCAGTGGCTGTGGTTGCGAAGGCGGCAGGGAGGCTGTGTGGAAGAAGTCGAAGCCAAGGAGGCCTGCTGTGCAGCTAAGGTGTAAAGGAGGGCAACGTCCGAAGAAGAGCCAGGCACGTGAAGGCAGCGAGAAATCCGGCGCCGGCGCGCCGGACGCGATAAGGATTAAGAGGTTAGTATTTTTAAATTTTTTTTACATTTTTTATTTTTCATTTTTTTATGTTTTTTTTAATTTTCATGATTTTTACATTTTTTTAAAAAAATAATAATAAAAGAAAAAAATAATAAAATAATTAAAAAATTATAATTAAAAAAACAAAAAAAGGAACAATTTTTGTGTTTTTATTTTGAGTCCATATTCTTTGTAATTTTTTATTTATTTTAAAACTTTTGTATTTTTTTGCATAATTAGTGTAACTTGTATTGTTTTAAATTTTTGTAATTTTGTGCATAATTAGTAATTTTGTGTAATTAGTAAGAAATAAAAAAATAAAAAAATAAAAAAATAAAAATAGAAATAAAAGAGAAGAGAAGAGAAGAAAAGAAATAGAAATAGAAAAATTCTGTAAATTATGTGTTTTTTTTAGGAATCCATATTCTTTGCATATTCTGTAATTTTTTATTTTTAATTTTCTGTAATTTTTTGCATAATAAGTGTAACTTGTATTTTTTTTAAAATTTTTGTAATTTTGTGCATAATTAGTATTTTTTAGCATAATTCATATTTTTGTGTAATTAGAAAAAAAAATAATTTAAAAAATCAAAAATTAAAAAATTAAAAAATAGCATAGATAGTTACACACATATTCATGATAGTTTCATTTAGGGGTTAGGTAGGGTTAAAAATATATATATATATATATATACATAAATATATATATATATATATATATATATATATATATATATATAAACCAAAAAAAATTTGACCTTATGCACTTGCGGTCGGGACGTCAGATAGACACTGCCATAGGGCCTAGGGCACCTTCTAGAGTACCTATGCAGGAAAGTGGGACCCAATCGGTAGGAAATTTGACAGATATTACTGAAACCTTTTTCGAATCCTAATCTGATACCCCTTCCTCCAGAACAACTAGCTCATTGTCCATGGGCAATCTAGGGCCGTCAAATAGTCATCCCTTAGCCCCAAATAGGACACCCACAAGATCTTTTAATCCATTTGAAGCTGACACCATGGGGTTAACACTCAATGTGAGACTCCAATATGTCTACACGAATGCTCAAGGAGCTGAGATCTTTAGGGATCCACAACAACGGTATCTTTTAAGATCGCAGACTTCTTCTCAGAACTTGATAGAGCACCTCTAGTCAATGACCAGGGTAACATGTACATGGGTGGAGATGGTATTCGCTACGAAGTCACCTATCATCCAGAGAATGTAGACAAATTAGGGGAGCTCTCTAAAAGCGAGTTCTTAGACTTATCAAAGCTTTCCAGAGCAAGGGAGTCTAGAGATGATTGGCTCATTGAGCCGGACATGCTTGGACCATCCAATGCCCAATCCTCAAAGCCATCCATAGATGATTTACTTCTTGTAGATCTAAATTTGGAAAGGGATAGGAAAGGCAAGAGCAAAATGGATCAGGGGGCTGAGAACTAATGGGAGTTTGTACAACAAATTCTAGTGACAAAGGTATTACAGGATGACCCACTTCAAGAGGTCTATAAGGACTCTTTAGAGGGCTGAGAACTAATGGGAGTTTGTACAACAAATTCCAGTGACAAAGGTATTACAGGATGACCCACTTCAAGAGGTCTATAAGGACTCTTTAGAGGGATATTATGCCACAACTAGATTGCCAGAGCTAGATCTTCCTCTAGCACTTGTGGTGGTAGTCGAGAATCTTGCAGGACACATGAACCCAATTGTTGATAAATGGGCCAATGAATACCAAACCTTAGATTAGAAGGAGATTCGGGAGCTCACGTGGAAAGGACAACCATTATTCATGGAAGTGTTCTCAACAAATACAACTAAACCAGGAGAGACAGCCTTTCTTGGAGAAACTGTTGCTCCTCCCTACGAGAGTTCATTAGAGAGGGACCCTCAACATCAAAGTGGACCACTGCAAGTAGCCCAACTCTCGCACCAAGACATTATCCTACACCAAAAGTGCGCCCACGGATCACACCACAACAACATTTCTCTCACTATAACAATCGGAGGGTAGGGGAGCCAACTCGGCCTCCCATAAATGCACCTCCTGAAATGCGGGTAACAAGATCTTTGGAGGGGGTTAGTGAGGCAAGCAATAGGGGACCCACACCAATTTGGGATGCATGTGGCCCATCTTACCAAAGAGAGGAACAATTCCCACTGAGAGTGAGAGGTCGTAGGCCCTATGATGAGTATTCAAGACAAGTAAGGCCATCAACTCTTCAGAAACTAGCAAAGAAGTAAGAAGGGTCGGGAGATCCATATGACCATGTAGCAGCATTTAGGCAAGCAGTTCGAGCTGAGCAAGTGACTGACAAGCATATGCAAATTGAAGGATTTGGGCTCACTCTTGAGGGAAAGGCCCTTGCTTGGTTTCAGGCACTAGAGGCTTCAGACAAATCTTCTTTATGAGTGTTGGAAGAGAGATTCATTGCTGCTTTTTCCTTGATGGTGGGGATTCAACATGACACGGTAGCAAACATCTACTCTTTCAAGCAAGGCGAGATTGAGAGTGTTAGAGACTGTGTAAATAGAATGAAGCAGTACATTAATCGTTGCCTAGAAGATGAGAAGCCCACCCAGAGTCGATTAATTTCTCTCTTCTTAAAAGGACTCAAAAATTCAATACTGCATACACATCTTTATGCAAAGAAGCATACAAATTTCAATGAGTATTGCCATGATGCTATGGATTTCACAGATAACTTCAAATTCCAAGATGGTTCTGGCCCTGAGGTGAAACCTAGAGATCAGTGGGGTGATGACCAAAGTCCAGGGTCTAGTGCGCTAGTAAATCCAGACCAGATAGCTAACCTAGTACTAAGGAGATTGGGACAAACCTATCGCCCACCCATGCAGCCACAACAACAGCAGCAGAGTAGCAGAGCAGCAAATGAGGAGTGTACTACCTACAGGTCCTCATCTTTGTGGAGCATGTGGCGGTAACCATAAAACCGAAGAATGTAATACCTTTTCTCCTCTAGTCTCGAACCAACCCACAAAGAAGTGGTGCCAGGCCTGTGCTTGGAACTTTACCCATACCACACAGGAATTTACTCACATTGCAAGAATGAGACAGGAGCGTGAGCAACAAAGGGGTGGAGTGACTCCACAAATGCATCAACAGTATACTAATTTTGAACGTAAGCCACCGATGGTACAAGAGCAAGCACGACCTGTTCTTGGTGCTCAACCTCCTGCTCCTGGGATTGCTCCTGTGAGGGTTGTTGACTACGACAATTCAAATATGTGTAGAGACTTGGTAAACCTAGGCTATGTGGAGGAGGAATATGCATCATATTCATCCAAGGAAAATCTCTTTGAAAGTCCCGCATACCCAAGCCAAGCACTGGAGGCTCAACTAGGGGAACAAAATCCTTTGATGTTGCTAGGCGGCTACCAACCTAGGACTCCGGGCCCCTCAGGTCAATGGCAGCAAAGGAAAGTAGACAAACTAATGGGGCCCTGTTATGAGTGTGGAGAACCCCATTGGGCTTGTGATTGTCCACATCACTCAAGGCAAGCAGCTCGATCCAATATATAGTACCACAGTTTCCACCAATTGAAAGATATTGTCTAGGGTGTTGTGTAGAACACTTCCCAAAGGATTGTTTGCTGAAACCACATGAGGAAGGCACCTCTCAACCCAAGGTCTCACTCAACCTTGTAGGGGAAGTTCCATCGCCACCTTCATCAGAGAATGAGGATGTCATGCCACTTAGAGTCATGACTAGATCACAGACACGAAATGCCGAAATGCAGACTGATGAGACACCTCGAACTAGGGATGCAAAGGCAAATCTAGTGGACAGGACCCTACATTCCAATAGAAAAAAGACCACTAGGAGGAAAAAGAACCGTAACAAGCAAACTAAGAGTGCATCCACTAGTTCTCAAGAAGCCTCTAAACAAAACATGAGGGATCAAACTTTTACATCCCAAGAAGTGCATGAGGAGCATCAACCTCAACCTGGGCCTAGTGCTAAACAAGATGAGGCTAGTACGACCAAGGATAGTTCTGGGGGTTTTGTTTTTGTGGATAAGGTGAACGAGACTCTAGATGCCATCATTGATGCTCATAGAAGTCGCCTTGCAGCTTTATCTGAGCTACCCAAGAAGCTTCAAGAATACCCAGACCCTCGTGAGGAGAAGATCAATCTAGCTGTACATCAGCAACTCATTAGGGAAGCTCAATCAATACTTGAGGGCCCACCTCCACCTATTCCTCGGGGCCCAACCTCTCTTAAGCCAACATTAGAAACCATACCAAAAGTGTCATCAAGACGAGAAAGGAAAAGTGAGCTCATCTCACAATCTCATAGCGAGAAGTCTGCACCAAAATTGCCACCCCATTGAAAGAAGGTATTCTGCCATCACCTAGCCTTGCCTTCCCATGCAATGATGAAGTTATTGATGCTAATGAGGACATGGCAAATGAGATGTGGGCAGCAGTTCATGAGAAAGTTAATGAGAATATGTCCTCTATTAGTTCACCTCCATTCTCTGAGGTAGATTTTAGACGCCCAAGCATCCAGGAGGAAGTTCAAACAATTGTTTCTCCTAGAAGTAAGCATACAATGAAAACCTTACCATCATATTTGGGAGAATATGAGAACTGTTCTCAAACCTTGAGGATACCCTCCATGCATAAAAGGTTGACAAAAGAGATGGATATGGGTATCGTGCAAGCTATTTTGTCAGCACCAATGGCTTGTACCTTACCTTTGCTTGATTTGATAAAGCTTCGTTCTGAGTTGTGGAATGATATTGCCACATGTTTGTCAGAGCAGGTATTGCTACAAAAGGATCACCATCATTATACTATACACCCTGAGACAAAGCATGTTATGCCAGTTCCTATCAACAAAGTAGGAAAATTTTGTGAGGACGATCAGGGAAATGCTACCCTCCCATTAGAAGTGCGAAAAGTAGCTTCAACTGCAATACTTGATAGTGGTGCAGGAGTGGGCATTGTGACAAGGTCCATTTGGGAAAAGTGGGGCAAACCAGCTATTAGGAGTACCAGGATGCGCTTGCAGCTAGCAGATGGAAGCTTAGAACATCCCCTTGGGCTGCTTGAGAACATATTGGTCACCACATGTGGGATTGAATATGAGCACACCTTTGCAGTAGTGGATTTTGGAAAACATCCAAACTATGAAGTGATATTGGGTAGACCATTCATGCGACAATTTCAAATGATTCAAGATTGGGGATACAATTATTTGTACCTCCGACATGATTCTGTCATCACAAGGGTCAACCTAAAGAATCACTCATATCGTGATGTAACAAGGTCTCCAATAGATGAGTTTGATTCTGCTTCATCTGAGGGTTCAAGAGTTACATTGGCAGATGGGAGGGAAGATCTGTGGATGTGTGGAGTCTCATGTAGGGATTTCAACACTGAGAGACTTAAGGGTAATCGAAGTGTATCAGATGAGGCATACATTCCACAACCCTTCCATGAGCACTTAATTGATCCACTAGAATGGAGTCATGTCCTTGCAACATTATCGACCTGTGCTTTACCTAAGCCAATTCAATTTTGTGACTCAGATGGATATGACATTATTCCTATACGAATGGTACAACCACGTGACCTTCTAGATGTTTTGTACTATGGGGATGCATCCACAACAGCATTGCATGTAGAGGAAGTCTCAGTGGAGGATTTAACACTCGAATATGCTAATGATGCTGATAAGGAAGATGGATGGGACTCTGATTTTGATAATGATGTGATAATCCCTGAGAGGAAGAGTTAGGAAAGGCACGCCTACTCTTGAGAGGAAGGGAGGTTCAAGTAGAGATCCCTCGAAGCCGACCTAAACGTAAATGTTGTAAGAGCCATAAGAGAATTCGTAAACAAGATGAGAGGGAACGACGTGAGAGACTACAAAAAGAAAAGGAGGAGTTTAAGAATGAACACTCTCGACCACCACCTCACTTCTCAGGAAAGAACGGATATCTATACTATGTCCAAGCACAAGATAGTATATCAAAGACCAAGTAAAACGATCGGATGGATTCCAACTAAGAGAAAAGCTAAAAAGCGTTAGCAAAAATCGTTAAAAAACGAAGAAACAAAAACCAAAACTCAAGTCTAAATCCGATTCAAAAGAGAATGTCGAAAGTGCAAAGATAACGGTTGAACAAAAAAATCTAATGCAAGATTGCAACAGAGAGCTCAAAACCACATGGTCTTTAATTAGTGATGACTCAAGTGGACAAGAACAAGGTCTCAATGTTCCCCCTAACTTCACACAGTACACTCTTCAAGATCGGAAGATTGTTCTTCAACAGCCCATGCGACAAAAGCCAAGCATGACAGGGGTTTCATATGATGGTCCAGAAGATGCAAAAAATATTGATATCGCTAAGCCAGGAGAAGAGCCTCGCTATGTGTGGATTGCCACAGACTTGTCCTTAGATAAGGAGAAGTTATTAATTCAAACAATAAAGGAGTATCGTGATGTTTTTGCTTGGAGTTATAAAGACCTCAAAGGAGTTGATCCAATCATATGTCAGCATACAATTCCATTGCGAGAGGATGCAAAGCCTTCCAAGCAACGTCCTTATACTTACAATGAGAATTTTGCATGAAAGATAAAGGAAGAAATAGACAAGCTCTTAGAGGTAAAATTTATCTATGAGATTGAACACACTGAATGAGTCTCCCCTATTGTAGTGGTGCCCAAGAAAAATGAAAAACTTCAAGTATGTGTAAACCTCAAGAAGGTAAATGCAGCTATTATACGTGATCATTACCCACTTCCAATCACAGATCATGTTCTGGAACGAGTTGCAGGGAAAAAGGCATATAGTTTCTTGGATGGATTCTTCGGTTACAATCAAGTGTCAATTGATCCAAAGGATCAACACAAGATAGCCTTTGCTACTGAAGATGGCATCTTTGCCTATCGTGTTTGTTGAAATATACAAGTGAATAGGGTGTGTGCGGGAACAAGCTCTTGGATAGAGGCTGTAAAAGAGGAGATGTAATTGTGAAAGAACCTGTGAAAAGGTGAGAAGAATCTACTGGGAGAGAATAATGGGTAGCATGAGAGAATTTAGGAGTGTGGAGTTATTCTGGGAGATAATCAGGGAAAAGAGAAGAGGTGGAGAGAATCAGGCAAAAGGTGGAGATATTCAAGGAGTGAATCATGGAGAAATCAATGGGATTTGATGCTTGATGTAAACTCTATAAATTGAGGCATAGCCCTAATGAGAATTTGTTGGTTTTTGAGTATCCATGCCTACATTAATCTATGTGCTAATTATTCACTAATTACGTCTTAATCACTTTGTTAATTATGTTGATTCTAGTGTTTGATCCACCATAGCTCATCATTTTGCTCAAATTTCAACAGTGTTATGCCGTTTGGTCTAACAAATGCACCAGCAACCTTTCAGCGGGCGGTTAATGAGTCATGTATTCAAGGAGTACCTTAGGCAATTTCTTGAGATCTTCATGGATGATTTATGTGTTCACTCACAAGAGTGAGTCCAAATTCATGGTAAGACAAGGGAAAATTTTGGACCATATTGTTTCTCGTAATGGAATTTCAATAGATATGGATAAAATTGATGTCATTGTCTCATTACCTCGGCCTATCAACCCTAAAGGGGTACAAACATTCATGGGACATTGTGGCTATTATCGTCGATTCATCTACATGTATGCTATCCTAGCCAGACCATTATATGCTCTTCTTGTAAAGTTTAATTGGACTGATGAGTGTGAGGAATCCTTTGAAAAGTTGAAGCAAGCATTAGTGACTGCACCCATCTTACGGGCATCAGATTGGAACCAAATCTTTCATGTCCATATTGATGCTTCAAACGTTGCAATTGGATGTATTTTGGCTCAATCGGGAGAACATAATAAGGATTTCCCAATCTCATATGCTAGTCGACAATTGAACAATGCTGAGAAGAATTATACCACAACAGAAAGAGAAGGTTTGTCCATGATATATGGAGTGAAAAAGTTTCGCCATTACCTTTTGGCAAACAAATTCATATTTTTTGTGGACCATCAAGCATTGCTATATTTGGTGAATAAGACTTGTGCAACTAGAAGGATTGTGAGGTGGTTTATCATCCTTCTTGAGTTTGATTTTGAAGTGGTGTGTGCGACGTATATCTCAGGATGGGCAATGGTGGCCTACCATGCATGCGGATGTTGAAAAATTTGTTCGTAACTGTGCTTCATGTCAAATTCAACAGCCAATTCATAATGTCACATTATTCCAAATTTCAACTACACCAAGTTGGAGTAAGTATATTGTGGACTATCTTCAGCATGGTCATACTGATCAAAAAATTGCTAAACATCGAAAGCGTGCTATTGAAGTTGAAGCGGCAAACTATATGCTGATAGAGAACCAACTCTACAAGAGGGGCAAGGATGGCAACTTACGCATGTGTGTATGTGAAGCTGACTACTTGAAAATCTTGACTCATGCACATGCAGGTGTTGGGGGTGGCCACTTTTCGGGCAATACCACAGCTAAGTTGATTAGGTGGTCTGGGCTTTGGTGGCCAACCTTACAAATGGATGCCAATATGTAAAACGTTGTGACGATTGTCAAAGGACCAAACCTCCCATTACTAAGAACAATATGCCATTGCGGCCTATGTTAAGCACACGTGCTTTTGCAAAATGGGGTATTGATTTTGTCGGTCCCCATAAACCTCCAGCTCGTCACACGCATGCCGAATATATTATAGTCGCAACTGACTATTTGACCAAATGGGTAGAGGCAAAGGCTACAGTCAAAAATGATGCCAGAACCACAGCCAAGTTCCTATATGAGTACGTGTTTACACGCTATGGCTTACTTATTGAAATCGTTAGTGATCAAGGTGTGCACTTTGTGAATGAGGTCATAGAGTTTTTGCTTCAAGAATTTATGGTAATTCACAAGCGTTCTACACCCTATCATCCCTAGACCAATGGACAAGCTGAGAGTACTAACAAGATTCTCTGCACAGCACTCACAAAGATTGTTGAGGGACATAGGACTGATTGGGAGCAAAAGTTGCACTCAGTTCTTTGGGCATATAGGACAGTCTATAAAACATCTGTGGGCACAACCCCATTTGAGCTTGCTTTTGGGCTAGATGCAACTCTTCCCATTGAATTTCTTGTACCTACTCTACGGGTTGCTAAACAATTGGACTGGATTGGTTATGAGCTTTCACAATGCATTGATGAATTGGAAAAGCTTGATGAAACCCGCTTATTGGCGGTAATGGGGATGTATGCCGAGAAGAGGAGACAAAAGCAATGGTATAATAGAAATGTAACAACTGGCCGATTCAAAAAAGGAGACCTTGTGCTCTTGTACACACTTAAGAAGCATAAGAGAAAGCTCAAGAAACGTGGTCTAGGACCGTTTGTGATTAATGACCTTACTCCAAGTGGTGCAGTGCATTTAGAGACACTAGAAGGTGAGCAAATGCCTAACTTCATTAATGGAAGTCGTCTCAAGAAATACAATGAACCATTAACTGAAGCCATGCTTCAACAAATGCATGCTGCACACACACGAAAAGAAGCACATGACCTACTTAAACGTCAGGCTCAAGAAGAGGCTAAAGCTAGAGTTACAAAAGCCAAGGAGCGTCGCAAGGCTTCTATGTTGGCCTTACAGTTGGCTACTGATGAACAATATGTCGATCCTTTCAATATTCAAGTGTGTCTTCATCTTCATGAGACTACCTACTTTGTCTCTGCCTTAATTGACTCTGGTGTAGATTATAATGTTCTCTCGTTTGACACATGGATAGCCTTAGGACAACCAACACTTGTGCACATTCCTATTGACTTACGAAGCTTCTCAGGTGAAGATAACCCTATAGAGGAAAAATGTGTCATTATGATGTCCATTCAGGATCACCCAGATGTCAGTGCCCTTTTATGTGGCAAGTAAGTCCAAGGCAATGGTAGAGGCTATTCTCGGTCGATCATGGTTAAGTGCTACCAATTGTTCATTAGATTGGAAGAATAGACAATACAAATTGCAAATTGATTCTGACTGCCTCTTGGGATCTGCTACTCCACGAGCTTTATCATGTCAAAAGGGTGGTGTTTCTACCTTACACAACCCACTTTCAAAATCTGCTCTTGAAGCTCCAACACAAATGATGTGGATAATCGATGAGTCCTCAAGTGAGGGCCATGGCTGGCATGTTCCTTTAGTCACTACTCAAAGAAGGCCAGGCAAGAAGGAATTATCAATTTGGCTACCTAAAGATGCGTACAAACTTGTACCATCTAGCCTAGTTGCTATGCCTCCTAAAAAGCACATCTTTTCTAAGCCTAAACCTCAGATTGTTACTCGTTGGGTCCCAAAGCATGTTCTTAAAGCACAAATGGTGCAACAACACTTTGGCTTCCCAAATGCCATGGTTTGCTAGACGTAAAAGAGTGTATCAATAAGATTCCAAAAGCCACCCTTGGTTTTCCATATCAGGGGGTGCAAAGGAAATCAACGTTCAAGCACAACAATGGAGGGATACATGCATAAATGACTTGCAACCACCTATCTTGCAAGCCCTTTTTCCCCAAGCCTCAACATGTCAAATTTGGATCACTATGAGTACCTACATTGAGCAGTTCCAAAATCGAAATTGTTTGCTTAACCTTCCCATAGAACCAATGCCATATTTTAGTGAGGAAGCACTCCTTCCTCTACCACCTTCTCCAGAGGCCGGTTTTTGTTCAGGGTTGTCCCTACATCCTGAGGTCATTGATACCATCTTTCCAGCAAAAGTGGACACGGATCCACCACCAGCGCAAGGGTAAGCTCAGCGACTCCACAATAAGATCGACAAGCCAGGGCACTTTTCTCCCACTGGGTTTTTCCCCTCGGCTATATTCGGTGATTGGCACCAATAACAAATTTTATTCCTTTCTTTTATTTTCTTGTTTGTTAATAAACATTTTGCAGAGGTCTCAGCTAAACAAGAGCATACAAACACGCCCCAATAGTCCACCTACCATGCACACAAATTAGGAAGGGGGGAGACATGCAATGCCTACAAAGAGTAAAGAGAAGCAATCTGCACAACATCAGCAATGCATCAATGCAAACACACAACATCAACAACGAGCACTACAACAGGTGTATTCAAATCATAATCTTTTGTTCTTTATGTGCTTTTCACTTTTGGATATATTGTTTGCATGTTCACACACAGTTGGATGGTTTAAGTTTTAAATTAGTTGTTAAAATGTGGTGAGTGATTTCTAGATTCTTAGAGGACTTAGTAGAAGGTATTTCTATTTGAAGACAGTGTAGGATATATACCAACAGAGTATGCCAAGTTCTTATGCTTTCGAAGTATATTAGTTATCCCTAGTGGTAGCTACCTCTTAGGTACGAGCTAGGTGCTAGGATTAATAAAAAATTTACGAAAATATACCCTAAAAATATATAAAGTGAATCGAGACATGACGTGTCTACAGCCATTGTTGCCATATTATAGTAGTGATGTGTGTGAACACACTTAGGACCGCCGGGGCACTTTTTCCCTCACTAGGAGGTTTTTTCCCCCGTGCATTGTATATACGCCCATTATCTTCTAGGGCTTGTAATCTTTCATTTTTGGCACTCATAATACACTACTGTGTTGTGCTCAAGCTTCCTCATCTTCTTGAAGTTGTGTGTGCATTCCTGCAACCCTAATTCCAACAATTGGTATCAAAGCAGGCTTCCTCCTCCCGGGCAGCATCACCGGCACCTGCCGCTTCATCTCCTCCGATTGCGACGAGGTTTCACGAGCGTCTGCAGGTTAGTATATGCCGTGGGAGAGCCGGTAGGGCTCGGTCATTTCAGAATTTTGATCTGAGGTCATTTCGCCCTCCGTTTTTGCATTCCAAGTACTGCGCAGGCAAAATCGTCCTACTGTGCAGATTTTCTGTCAAGATTAAAATCTGCAGGACAGTTGCCCATTCGTCTGTTTTGGGCTGTGCTACATAGCACAGGTCAATTTTATACAGGTTTACCTCTTACAGACAGCATTTACATCTAGTAGTACAGTCATTGGCCATGGCTGACAACAATGATGTATTCCGCATGTTGGGTGCTGAGGATAAGTTGGATGGCACCAACTATCCATTGTGGGCATATATGATGCGACATGTATTGGTAGCAAAGGGGTTATGGAACATTGTGCAGGGTATTGATGCACGTCCTATTGTGGCTGGGAATGCTGCAAACACATCGAAAACAGGTACTGTTGATGATGGTGCAGGCACAAGTGCTGTAGCAGCTGTTCGAGAACCACCACTTTCAGCAGAGCAGATTCGTTGGGATGGTAGAGATGCGCAGGCTCATGCCTTGATTGCGCTGTCTGTCAAGCGTACCATTATCCCACATATTCGCTCCTGCAGGACTTCTAAGGATGCTTGGGATGTACTTGCCACATTGTATCAGGCAAGAAATGAGGCTCGTGTTGCTTACCTCCGAAAACAGTTGGAGAGTGAGCATATGAACGAAGGTGATTCTATGGATAGCTTTTTGACAAAGATCAAGGATTTCAAAGAGCAGCTCATTTCTGCAGATGAAATCCTGTCAGACAGTTCACTTGTGCAGACTGTTTTGAATGGTCTACCAGATTCTTATCAGGGTTTTGCTTCCACTCTTCGCTTGATGATGAAAGGCAATCCCAATGCCTTATCATTTGAGGAGTTAGTTTCTGTTTTGCTGCAAGAAGACCAGTCAAGGCAAAACAGGAATATTATGCGTGTCGCAGATCAAGCTTTTGTTGCTAGTCAGAGAAGCGGGAAAGGTAAAGCTGGCTTTTCTTCTAGTAAGCAGAAATCTGCAAATGCTGCGCAACCAAAGAAGGAAGACAAAGATGAGAAGAAGGGTGACAAACAGAAGACATTTTGCAAGTACTGTAAGGGAAATGATCATGTCATCAAAGCATGTCCTAAGCTGGCTGCGAAAGAGGCTAAGAAGAAAGAGGCTAGTATGGCTGTTGTTGCAGATGCCTCTCCTTCTAACAATGAATCTGCTAATGTTGTGCTAGATACAGAATGGGCATTCAATGCGCAGTGCAGTTATGACCCATCTTTGCATGACACATGTATGTCTGCAGTAGATTCAGATGTATGGTACTTTGACAGTGGTGCCACTAAGCATATCACCTCGCAGCGCAGTTTATTCACTTTCCTTGAGTCTGCTCCCACAGGGAATACTGTCACTTGTGCCAATAACTCCTCTTATCCCGTTAAAGGAGTTGGACAGATTGTGCTGAATGTTGCAAATGGCAACACCTTTACACTTTTTGATGCATTGTATGTGCCAGGGATCAAAAAGAATTTGCTGTCAGTCTCCGCATTTGCCAAAACAGGTTTGGTTGTAAAATTTGTGGATGACAGATGTACTGTTCATGATCTCTCTTGTGGTGACATCATTGTAGCATCTGGTTCACTATGTCGAGGGCTGTATAAGCTCAATATGGACGGCAAATGTGTAGAGGATTCAGCATGTGCTATTATGGATACGCAGGCTATTTCAAATGCAAAACTGTGGCATGCACGTTTTGGTCATCTGAATTTTGCAAGTTTGCTGCGCCTGCAGAAATCTGAAATGGTGTCTTCTTTGCCTAAGCTTGAGGCACTTGTCAAGCATGTTTGTGAGGGCTGCATATTGGGTAAAATGCAGCGTGCTTCCTTTCCCAAAGATGGATCAGTGAGAGCTGAACGCAGATTGCAGCTTGTTCACAGTGATGTTTGTGGTCCCATGCAAACTCCATCATTTGGAAACTACCTTTACTTCGTGACTTTCATTGATGATTTTACCAGGCATGCATGGGTATATCCTTTGAAGGCAAAGTCCGAAGTGTTTTTGTGCTTCAAACAGTTTTTGGTTATGGCTGAAAATGTGTCAGAAAGTAAGATGGGCACCCTCCGTTCAGATCGAGGGGGGGAGTATATGTCTTCAGAATTTAATGCATTTCTGGCTGAGCGTGGGATAAAACACCAATGTACAGTGCCGTATACACCACAGCAAAATGGTGTGGCTGAGAGAAAAAACAGGTCTCTCATGGAAATGGCAAGATGTATGGTTAAGAGTCAAAGTCTACCACATGGTTTTTGGCTTGAGGCTGTCATGTGTGCCACTTATGTACTAAACAGGTGTCCCACCAAAGCATTACAGGTTGTCACTCCATATGAGGCTTGGCATGGCCGCAAGCCTTCTGTTGGCCATTTACGTGTTTTTGGTTGCCTGGCATATGCATTAGTGCCTGTGCAACATCGCAGAAAATTGGATGACAAAGCTGTCAAATGTATTTTTGTTGGATATAGTGCTGAGAGCAAAGGCTATCGTTTGTATCATCCACAGACAAAGCGCATTTTGGTTAGCCGTGATGTTGTATTTGTGGAAGATGCAGTTCAGCCCTTGGTTTCATGTACTAAGGAGACAGATATCAGCTCACGTGATGTCTATGATACATTGTTGCCTCTTTTCAGTGGTGCACAATCAAGTGCAATACCTCATGAGGCAGTTTTTCAGCCTTTGCAGGTTTTAAATGATGGCACAGATCAGCCTATATCTGATGCAGATGTGCATGATGCACTTGAGGATGAGAGACAAGAGATTGAGGGCTCTAGGAATATGCCTAGATGGCTGGTGCAGACTTTGCGTGACAGCAAGTTGGATGCCCCTTTGTCTAGTCGCACTCGTTCTGGCTCTCATGGTGCCTCTTATGCGTCAGATTGTTATGCATTGGCTGTTTCTAGTATGTGCGATGAAAGTGAGCCTGTTTCATTTGATGAGGCACAAAGTTCAGAAAATTGGATGGCTGCTATGCAAGCAGAATATGATGCTATTATGAAGAATGGTACATGGTCTTTATGTGACTTGCCCCCTGGCAAGAAGGCCATTGGCACTAAGTGGGTATACAAATTGAAGTGTAAGCCTGATGGCACAGTGGATCGCCATAAGGCTAGGCTTGTTGCAAAAGGTTATGCTCAAGAGAAGGGCATTGATTTTGATGAGACTTTTGCTCCCACATGTCGTATGACCACTGTTCGTAGCATCTGTGCATTAGCAGCTCATAATGGTTGGAATGTACATCAGCTGGACATAAAGACTGCGTTCTTAAATGGAGATTTGCATGAGGAGGTGTATGTATCGCAGCCTCGTGGTTTTGTTCAAAGAGGGCAGGAAAACAAAGTGTGCAGGTTAAAAAAGGCTTTATATGGTTTAAAGCAAGCTCCACGAGCTTGGTATGAAAAAATACATGCATATTTGACTGCACATGGGTTTCAGAATAGTCCAACAGAAAGCACTTTGTATGCTAAACGTGTGGATGGTGTACATCTAATCATTGCTCTCTATGTCGATGACATGCTGCTCACAGGACCAAATGAGAGTCATATTGCTGATTTTAAGGCTGATTTGAATGCCTCTTTTGAGATGTCAGATTTGGGGCATTTGCATCATTATTTGGGGATACAATTTAAGCAGTGTGATGGAGGTATTGCTTTGTGTCAGACAAAGTATATTGAAACATTGTTGCGGAGATTTGGCCTTGAAGACTGCAAGCCTATTGCTACTCCAATGGAGACAGGTTTGAAGTTGAGTCTTCATGATGCTGGAGATCACTTTGATGTCACACTCTATCAGACAGCTGTTGGTTGCCTCATTTATGTATGCATTACGAGGCTAGACATTCAGTTTGCAGTCTCACAGGTGAGCAGATTTATGCATAGCCCAGGCATTAAGCATTGGCAGGCAGTGAAGCGTATCTTTCGCTATTTGAGTGGTACTCGGCATCTTGGGTTATTTTATCCCAAGGGGGGATCATTGCCGCCAGATTTACATGCTTTTTCAGATTCTGACTGGGCTGGTTGTTATGACACACGCGTGTCCACGAGTGGTTTTTGCTTCATGCTTGGAAGCTCATGCATATCATGGTTGAGCAAGAAGCAGCCTACTGTGGCCACCTCTAGTTGTGAAGCTGAGTACAGGGCAGCTTTCACAGCTACGGTTGAGTGTGTGTGGCTCAGACGCCTTATGGCTGATTTGGGTGTTGGGCAGCCATCTGCCACCACCATCTTCACTGACAGTCAGAGCGCATTGGCAGTTGCGCGGAACCCAGTGTTCCATGCTCGTACGAAGCACATTGAGGTGCACTACCATTATGTCAGGGAGAGACTCTCTGCAGGAGAGATCAGTTTGGCTTATGTGCCAACACAGGATAACCTTGCAGACCTTTTCACAAAGGCTCTGCCTCGTGAGAAGTTCGAAGCTTTTCGCAAAGCTTTGGGCTTACTCCCTTTTGTGGATTCGTCCACATAGCTAGACACTTCCCTATACATGAGTGCTAGCTCTTGTTCACCGCATCACTCCAGGGGGGATTTGTTGCCATATTATAGTAGTGATGTGTGTGAACACACTTAGGACCGCCGGGGCACTTTTTCCCTCACTAGGAGGTTTTTTCCCCCGTGCATTGTATATACGCCCATTATCTTCTAGGGCTTGTAATCTTTCATTTTTGGCACTCATAATACACTACTGTGTTGTGCTCAAGCTTCCTCATCTTCTTGAAGTTGTGTGTGCATTCCTGCAACCCTAATTCCAACAGCCATGTGGAATGCTTGGTAGGACCTGGGGTTGTCTTAGCACCTTGGGGCCGATGCCTTGGTTTCCATGGGGTAAACACTGACGTCTAATAGATTCAGAAAAAGACCTTCAAGGACTCTATCGCCTTGATAGATGTTGGTAGGACTCTGGGGTACATTATGGGCCCTCGAGACCGATGCCCTCATCTTCATGGGGTACTCCTTATGACAAAAAGAAAGAAAAGGGTCTGTCGCCTTTGAGATACTTAGCGGCCTTTAGATTCTCTTGGGGTGGAGGTCTCTTGGCCATTGCTTGGGTCTCATTGTTGGGATGGAACCTTCATCTTTATCATCTTTTACACACACCTCAAAAAAAAAAAAGAAGAAGAGGTCCAATCACCATTGCTCATATTTAGGAGTAGGTTTGCCACTTAGGAATAACTTAAATACTTGTAGGACGTTGAGACTGCGGTCATAACCTGTGGTGTACAAGCACACTTGCCTTTACATAGCACTATCTACCACTTAGTCTCACTTTGACTAGTCTTTACTCACCTCTTTTAGCACTCTTTAAAACTCTAATCAGCCTTTCACTTGTATGCTCATGTGTGAAATTGTCATTGCTGGTTTTCTTTAAATAAAAGGCTTTACTTGTATCCATTGTTTTTTGCAGCTTTTGCTTACCGCGCTCGAGGACGTGCACAAAATAGGAAGGGGGGGGTGTTGCGTGACGAGGACGAGTGAAGATCAATGCAAGGAGGAAACAAAAAGATGCTTAGGGCTCTTGTAAAGAGTTCCAAGTTCTCATTTGAGAGCTTAGACACATTGGGCGAGCTCTCTTGAGACTAGCTCTCCCTCTTTTCCCATAGAGGTGCAAGCTCTTCTCTCTCCCCATCTACATTATTGTAAGTTCTATTTTTGTTAATTCAATGCAATGAGTTGTTGTTTGTCTCTCTTCTCATGTCAATTCTCTTGTGTGCATGTTTCTTGTTGATAGCTTCAAGGTTTGTGTGCATGCTAGGGAAGTGAGTGTTTGAGAATGAAGAATGCTTTGATCTTGTGTATGCAATAGCTTAGCTTTCTTCTTATTTTGGATGCATGAATGAGTGGGATGATGAGTGAGTGAGCAATAGCAAGATTGAGCTTGTGTGTGTGTTAAGTCTATGTCAATGGTAGTAGTATTCTTAGCATTCTCTCCATCAAATGGATAAGCTTTTGTGCACCGGTACGGGTTGAATCCCTAGCTCCGAAAGGGATACAAATCCCATTGGATTGAGCTACATGTGGATCATACTACTCTTGCTACAAGTGAGAGAGTTTTCCGTCTCTCCAACCTCTACTTACACATCTATTGCATTTATGTGTGTTGCTACCTTTGTCTCCACTCAACTTCTTCCCACTTCTTATCTCCAAGTGTCTCCTCAAAGCATGTGGTCTCTACATCTATATATAGCATTGATCATATATGTATAATGATGGGATGTATACCTATCATATCTCAAACTATCCACTAAATATCTGACTCTAGTAGAGTTACCACCTAGATATCTACATCTCTACTTACACATCTATTGCATTTGTGTGTGTTGCTACATTTGTCTCCACTCTAACTACTTCCCAATGGTTATATCCAAGTGTCTCCTCATATATGTATAATGATGGAATGTATACCTATCATATCTCAAACTATCCACTAGATATCTAACTCTAGTAAACTTGCCACCTAGATATCTACATCTCTACTTAAACATTTGTTACATTTGTGTGTGTGTGCTGCTACCTTTATCTCCACTCTAACTTCTTCCCAATCTTTATATCCAAGTATCTTCTCAAAACATGTGGGCTCTACCGCTATATATAGCATTGATCATATATGTATAATGATGGGATGTATACCTATCATATCTCAAACTATCCACCACTATATATCTAACTCTAGAAGATTTACCACTTGATCACATTGCTAGGTGTTCTTAACACTACATTGGCTCCTTGTACACCAAGTAGCACAATTGTTGAGATCCCAAATTCCTTATCAAGGCTCTGCTTTGAGCCACTATCTCCATTAACAAGGATTTGCTTTAAACCTTTTCTTTTTCCTTGCATGATGCATGTGAACTTGCTAAATTTTCAACACCTATAGTACCACCATATGACACATCAAAATGCCTAACATTTTGCCTTAACTTGCATGACCAAGATCTCATAATAGACCTATTTCAAGAGGACTCTCTTGGTCTACTAAGTACATGTGATTATTTCTCAACATTTAAGGCACCCATCTAATTTTTTAATTCAGCCCCTTGCATGTACTAACTATTCATCTCATCAAACACAAGATTCCTACTCACTCGCATCTCATGTGTAGTGGGGTTATAGCATCTATAACCTTTGCTCAAGGGAATAACTAATGAATATACATTTTTTCTCAAGGGAATTGTTAACCCCCATACTTATCTCTCTCTATATCCCTCACCTCACATTTAACTTCTTGTATTTATCCAAGGGCACTTTTTTCCATGAGTTTTTTCCCCTTGGATAGCCCCATTGCACTCATTTGTGTGCACACATTACACACAATTTGTATTACTTTCTGCACATATTCTAGATGGTTTGAGGGGTCATGGGTATGCCCACACCCTATCGGTTATAATATGTGGGATCACTTTATGTGGCAAGGAGATGAGCCTCATTTTCATATATAAAGAAGAATAGGGTGAGAGGCAAGGCATTCCCTCTAGCCCAAGTTGGAATGCACCACATTGGTGTCATTTTGGGAAATCTCTCTAGCTCTTGCTTTCTAGGTGAGGTCTTCACTAGAATCTCTTGCATGTGAGAGATCCTTGCATTCTTGTGTGGTTAACATTCTTGGTGGCTTAGGCTACTCGTGATTGCTAGGGTGAGTCTTAAGAGCATTTTAACTATGGTATGTTTGAGATGCTTTGTGCTCAGGTGATTAGTGTCCTTAGTTTTCATGTGATAAGAGAGGTGGGGTGTGTTTCCTTGTGCATGGAGAGGATGAGATGTACCTTTTGAGAATTACATCAAATCGGGTGAGAGCATTGGAGTTTGTCCTTGTTTTGTCATAGAATCCTTACATGCATTATTTCTATTTATCTCGTTTATGTTGTTTCATTCTTCTCTTTTTACCTTATCCCTTTTCAAGTTCATTATTGTAACCTTATCTTCTTGTCATCTTCATCTAGTTATCCTTATCCCTTCTCTTCTCTCCTCTCCTACTTTCCCCCTTGAGTGCCGTAGTGGCACCGGTGGTTGAGTGGTTTCCTTCTATGCATCTTCCATCTACATTTGAAGCCCCGTCTATTGTCCTCTCTGTCACTTGGCTGCTTCATGGGCGGCAACCAACTATGCCCCATGCCCCCTTTTTTTGCTACAACATTTTTTAAAAAAGCCAAAAAACGCAAAAAGAAAAGCAAACAAAACAAAAGGCAGAAAACATTGCTTCCCCCCACTTTGCCTGTAGAGTAACCCAAAAAAAGGAAAAAAACAACCACGCACGCAACCCATATAGGTCCAGATCCCCCGATCGACCTCTCTCTCTCTCTCTCTCTCTCTCTCTCTCTCTCTCTCTCTCTCTCTCTCTCTCTCTCTCTCTCTCTCTCTCTCTCTCTCTCTCTCTCTTTTCTGTAGCTCAGTTCCCCTTATGCCAAGGGTGCTTATTGGCACACTCAGGGGGGGCAACAAATGGCTCAGAACACCTCCGTGACACTTCCAATTGGATCAAGCCACTTGGACATGGACTCTATGTTCCTAAAGGGGATGGTCGTCGCTCGCGAGAGCATACAAGAAAACATTAGGCTAGCACTAGGTTCAACACATCTTTGTGTGGTTCTTTAGATGAATCCCAAGACCTAAGTCAACCAGACATTGCTACTAGTACACTAGCTAGTAGTGATGCTAGCCCAAATACCACCCCCAACCAAAAACTCAAGAGAAAATTGAAAGAGTAACAACCATGTGGCAAGCTATTAATGCAATGAAAGAAGAAAATGAGATTTATTCTCAACAAAGGCTAGCATTTCAACCCTCCCAAGCCGACCCCATAGCTCCAACATCACCAACACAAACTCAACCAAAGGCTAGCCCTTCGACCAAGTCCTCCATGCTAGCCCAACTTCTAGAGGACCCTTAAGCACCTAGACAAATGGATTGATCGAGGCCTAAGACTAGCAATACAACATTGAGAAACATGTTCTTATGGATTTGGCTACCCAACAACTATATAGTATTAATTGGCAAGAAATCTTATTGTTTATTGGGTGTCTTCAAAAAAGGTGTCGAGAACTTGCCAAAGGTTTCCAATTACCTCATGAGCATAGTACAAAGTGAGCGGAAACAATTGACATGCCTTATGCCTGCTCAAGAAACTACACCAACCAACTCTACCCTATCCCTAGTGGATTTGGAACCCCAACTAGCTGAGCCAAGACAAACCCCATTAGACTTTACAAATCAAGAGTTAGAAAACGCCCAGTCTACATAACCCTCAAAACTTGAACTTGAAAAACAAATGCATGTCATAGTGCCAAACTCTATAATGAGTCTAGAAGCTCAAGAGGCACACAATGACCAAATAGAGCTGTTAGTACCCATTACTCAAGCAATTCCAATACAACTAGCCTGAGAGGCTCCAAAGAACTCGACAAATGTTGCTTCATCTTCTAGAGGATATCTGAGCACATGGACGAATGGGGTACTCAAAAGTGGTAGATTGGGAATACAACATTGAAACCCAACTACTCAGGGACTTGTCCATGCACCAAATCTATGAAGTCCTTTGGCACAAGAAATTATGCAAGCTATATCTGGTACCATGAAAAGAGTTGAGCATCTTCAAGAGGTTACCAATTGCATTGCTAAGGTAGTTCAGAATGAGCAACACTTGCTTGCAACATCGGCCTACCTACAAATGTGCCTAGGCCACAAGCTCAAGAAAATAAGGTAGAAACTGGGGTGCCACCACCAAGCTTTCCAAGAAAAACAAGCTCCAAATATGCCTCCACATGAGGGGGATGGAAACACGATGCTCACTACCAATGTGTCTATGCCAGCCAAGAAGAGTGAGTTTCCTAGCTCAAGCTTACATCCCCCTCATGCCTCCACATGAGGGGGATGGCAACACGATGCTCACTACCAATGTTTATGCCAGCCAAGAAGAGTGAGTTTCCTAGCTCAAGCTCACAAGCTATGAATAATATGCCTAGCTAGTCTAAGAACTCCACCAGGGATCCAGAAGGAGGGCCGATTGCTAGTGCTAGGTGCTCAAATGCTATTTTTATTGGCTCTTTGGACTCTTTAGTGGACATAACAACTTTCCCTACTAAAGATGGCCCAAAATCTCCTCAACCACCTACTTCAAGCTCTAGGGTTACTCAAAAAGAGACCATTGGTACCATAGAAATGAACCCTGAGAGCAGACATCTCAAATACCCTTGAGCACTTGGATAGAAGGAATTCTAAAGAGACAAGATTAGGAGTATAACATAGCAAACAAACATACTTATGGATCTTGTCACCAAGAAATGTTATCCTTTGGTTTGGCAAGCACTTATACAAGTAGCCATCGAGGACCTTGGAATCGAACCGAGACTTCATTTGATGATGTTGGGACTAGATCACTCCGAAGAAATGAGAAAAGAGCAAAAAATTGTTACTCATGCCAAGAAATCTCAAGAGCTCTCAAAGACAGATGCACCTATAGTTGCTAAGGCCTTAGCACCTATAGTTGCTAAGGCCTCTAAGAAAGAGGAAAAGCCATTAGCCAATTCACGAAATGCATCTAGCATGACATTTTTGGGATTTTTGACAAAGCCATCAACTGCTCCACAAAAACAAGAAACGGTCCAAAAACCATCTAACACAAGCATGAATAGAGTCCCCAGATGAAATCCTAGCTAGTGACCCATATGTTCCTCTAGCTAATGAAACCATGGCCCATGACCGCATCTTTGAAAAACTACTCCAATGTTGCCACATCTTGGCACTCTAATCACACGAATGAGATTATTCTAAAAGCTAATACTTCATGTGTTAAAGCACATGTGGTTTCAGCTCTAGAACAAAAAAGAAATGCATTGAATTGGCTAGTCCCTATGGGAAAGTGCTATTTAGTGCTTTGATTGATGAGGAAACCATGCACAACTTAATCTCTTTTGCTGCTTGGTGCCAACTAGGAAAAATTGAGCTTCAACCAGGTGAAGCTAGAGTAAGGAGGTAGCAAGAAGAAAAACACAAAAGTGCTTGGTTTGTTAAAAATTGACACCTAATGTGATAATGAGCACCTTGTTAGTTACCTCCTAGTGCCTAAAGGTAATGTCAAAGGGCCAATCACCCTTGGTTACAATTGGTTTACAAGTGCAAAAGTAAAAGTGACTATGCAAAAGAGATTGAACATATGGTAGAACATCCTAACTACAAAACTCTAGTCTTTATGCAACCTTCGGTGAAGTTGCTAACTCTCCAAGGATAATCACAAGGAGGAGATTCTTCTCCATTTTCAATGGAAGATTCTTCAACCTCTCAACTTCTCCATTGACTACTCCAAAAAATGAGAATCAAAGAGCTCATAAATGAAAACCAAAAAGTGTTGTAAAGTCCACATATGAATCTACTAGGAAGCAGAATTCCCAAGAAGTTCCAATAGTTTGTCCAACCATTGACTCCTCTCCACCAAAACCAAAGCTTACAAGAAGTAGGAGAAACAACAACAAATGGAGGAGGTCAAAGCTACAAAATATGGATCCAAAAGCAGCTTTTACAAGCATAATGCTTTTATAAAGGAAATTCTTGGATTTGGGTCCCTAGGCAAAAGTAAACTACCATCTTACCCCAGCCAAGTACATCAAGGTTTCTTCATCAATGACCATGAACAATGTGCTCCAATGTCCAAATCACACTTGGAAGAGGAAACCTATCTGAATAGAGATTGTGACAACTCCACCACCAGTAGCAATTGCTTCACTGAGAGTAAACAAGGACAAGGCACTTATGGATGTGTCTACAACATCCCCACCTCTCCAAACTTGGCTACCTAAAAATATTTTGAGGGTACAACATAGCTCAGGAAGGAGGAAGTCAAACCATGCTTCAACATCAAAAATCCATAGACCTCCTTGTTGCCAAGAGGCTTCTTCACCCACCATCAAAGCATTAGCTCATGCTACTAAACTCCAACTCTTCAGTGCCACACCCCCTCAAGAGGAAATAGACATGCCAATACATCATGAAGAGTACCTAAGAAAAATTCACTCGTATGAAAGTACCATGCCACCTCTTCAGTTGGATGTAAACACTTCTCAAGCACTCATGTGTGTACCATCACCTAGACCTTCTCAACATAGAATTTGGAAAGGATGGTTTCATCAAGCTTACACCAAAGTGAGTAAAGGAAAAACTTGAGGTGGTGACCTAAGGAGATAGTCTCATCTTCCTTAAAACCCTCTACAACACCTTACTCCCTGACATTTCACCATGTTCACATAGAGAGGGATCTTGTTGGAAAATTTAATACCATAAAAACTGATGTCGGCCCAACATGTATAGCATTAATACTTTGTACACAGCTTAAACATTCTTTATTTCTTTCATAATCATAAAAATACAAAAAAAAAGTTTTTTTAAAAAAGTAAGGGAAGAGAGCACTAATCAATGACAAGCAGGCATGTACTTTATAGTCTTGGCTAATCAACATGTGCAGAGCTTTTCTTAAGGATTTTATAGGTTTATTATGATGCAACAATGAAGTCTTCTACAATAGAAAACAAGCAGCAAACACTTACACAAAAATCTTCATTCTCAACAAGTAGCTACAAAGTCTTTCACCAAGATCAAGAGCAAAAGGATAAGCAATGACTTCATGAGCGTAAAATTAAATAGGTGTATTCAAAACTATCTCTTCATACATCTCTCTTTTGTAATTCTATACTTAAATTGTTCCCTTGGAGAGCATAATTGCATTGCACTTGATTGGTTTGCCTTCCTCTTAGTAGCTTCTAAGATGAATATTAATGCTAGAATCTTTTCTTTTAAATCGTTCTAGTCTTACGATTCTACATAATTACATTGCACTTGACTGGTTTGCCTTCCTCTTAGTAGCTTCCAAGATGAATATTAATGCTAGTATCTTTTCTTTCAAATCATCCTAGTCTTATGATTCTGTATCTAAAGATAAAGTATGCCAAAGGAGTATCCCAAGTCCTCCATTTTATATTTATTAAACCATCTTTAGCTATATTTTAGCTCTCTAGGTAATGTGTGAGTGAAAAAGATGGTTGTTATAATATAAAAAGCATAAAAATAAAAAATAAGCAAAAATAAAAAAATCAAAAAACATGACTAAGAAGATAGCCATCGCATGTGGAATCATGGTAGGTCTTTGGAAAACTAGTAGTGGTACCATAAGATCAATACCTAGGGTGGAACCTTGTGTCTTTGCTTCACTAAAAAACCATTGTCATCAGAGGCTCTTAGCGGTTCTTGATATCCTTGGTGGGAGTCACTGGGCCATTACTTTGGTCTCCACCGGGTGGTAATTTATGACTCTTCATTTATGTAAGTAACTGTTGTCTAATCACTCTTCATTTATGTAAGTAACTGTTGTCTAATCACATGCAATTTTACTTCTAGAGCTAACATATAGCTTTAGATAGTTTATATGTGCGTCATTGTGTTTAAGACTATGGTCATAACCATAGGCATATTTTTTGAACTCAGTTCATGAATCGTACACTTGTACCTATTTCTAAGTTGGATCCGCATTAATCTTCATCTTTTTAACATATTTGGGAAGCTTAACCAGTCTTATCTCCCTGATTTCATAATTTCTTGTTTAGCTATTTCCTTGTTAACTTATGCTTGTTTGCCAAAGAACTTCTGCTTGTTGCTCAAAGAACATCTTCCATGTTATTACTATTGCCATGCATATTATCCCAAGCCTTACATTTCTTTCCTCCTTTGACCTCAAATCTTCTTCAACAACATCTTTGAGGACGGAATCTACTAAGTGCTATCGAAGACTTTTATGACACCGCGGTCAGCCACCACATATTTTGTCATTCATTGGCCTAGGCACTAGAGAATTCATATTTCTCTTGTAATGGATTATTTTACATGTGCTATCACTGCTTGTATATGAAAGGTGCTCCATGGGATAATAAGGTTAGAGTTAGCTAGGACAAGATGTTTGCACCACTAGTGTAGGCAGTCTTGGATGGATGCACTAGGATCTCATTTTAACATTGGCCGGCCAAGTGTGAATACTATGAGCTAAGTATAAATATAAAATTGTAACTCTAGATCCTCATTCTTGTATACACTCTTGTATGTTCTCTCAAGTGAAGATAGTGCTCTATTCTTCTCTCAAACCTTGCCTATCTCTTGCCTTCAATGCTTGCGTGAGTGTGTGTGTGTGAGGGAGAGAGTGAGAGAGAGTAAGGCTACACTTGAGGCATGGTGGTGGCGGTTTTGTTGAGCTACTTTGGTGTGCTTCCATTGACGTAGCTACCACGAGGAGTCCCCGATTCAAGCAAATGACGTAGAGGTAAGTGAGAGTTTCCTCACTAATGCATTGCATATTTCCCATGGCATATTGGGTTTGGGTTAGAGTTTAGGCTCCCCAAGGCATGAGAGAAGAGTTCCATTGAGTGGCTGAAAGGCCTGACAAGAATAACCAATGAATATAACCTTGCAATTCAACTGACTTCTCACCTCATCTGGTGCACATATATATAAGCAATTCACCCAAACACTTTCAAGTGTGCTAAATGTGGTTTTTTGCCAGTAAACTTTTGATCAAGTGTCATGCCATGCATTGTTGCAGTGGGTATCATGTTCATGATATAAAATGCAATTGCTACTACTTTAGCCCAAAATGTTTATAAGCAATGCACCCAAACACTTTCAAATATGCTAAATCTAGTTTTCTACTAGCAAACTTTTGTTCAAGTGTCATGCCATGAATTGTTGTAGTGCGTATCATATTCGTGATATAAAATATGTTAGAATTAGGGTTAGGGTTGTAACAATACACACACACAACATAGAGAATATGTTAGAATTAGGGTTAGGGTTGTAACAATGCAAAAACACAAGATAGAGAAGCTTGAGAGCACACAAAATCAATAGATTAGAATGAAAAAATATGTGCCAGATACAAAAGATAAGTATACACCCCAAAATGAGTAGATAAGAGAGTGTACATATGCTCGGGGGGAAAAACCTCCAAGTAAGGGAAAGAGTGTCCTGGTGGTCCTAAGTGTGTTTACACACATCACTACCATATAATGCTACAAATCCCCCCTGGAGTGATGATGTGAACATGTATAGGGTATGGCCGATCAATCCTGAAAAGGCAGTAAGCCCAAAGATTTACAAAAAGCTTTGAACTTTTCACGAGGAAGAGCCTTCGTGAATAAATATGCCATGTTGTCATATTTTTCTGAGAAATATGGGCCAAAAATTGGGTTGAAACACAATTACTTCTCGCTGGAAAAGTCGAATATGATTATCCCGTCTATTAGGGCCTTGAATCCAAAAACATTTTTGTTCGTATTAGGACATCCAAGAATAAATAGCTTCCTTTGACGTGAATGCCTTGGGATCCTGGAGTAAAAGGATTCGAACCTTTGCATGTCGGTACCAAAAATCGATGCCTACTTGGTTTGGGAGAGTGGTTCCAATGGCGGAATAATGATCTCTAAAAGCAGGCAAAAGTTGAGGGTTCGAATCCCTGGGAATTTTCTCTCCCCCTGCCAATTTTAGACGGGTTTAGTAATATCAGTTATTGCTGATCTAAGGTCTCGTATGCGCCCCCCTTGTTCAGACTCTTTCCCGTCAGGAACTCTGGTCTCACCTCAGAGGCAAATTTTGCCATATACCCAGCCCTAACCATGGGAAGGTTTCAGACCCATAGGGCTTGTAGCTCGGCGGCCCACCGCACTGTTGCAAAAATCCTTTACAACCAAGTATGCATGAATCTTCTCATACCATGCTCTAAGAGCCTGCTTAAGGCCATAAAGGGCCTTAAGCAACCTGCATACTTTAGACTCTTCTACTTTCACAGCAAAACCAAGAGGCTGCGATACATACACCTCCTCATGTAAATCACCATTCAAGAATGCAGTCTTAATGTCCAACTGATGTACATTCCACCCATGATGTGCTGCTGCCAAAGAAATGAGACACCTAATGGTAGTTATATGGGATGTGAGTGCAAAGGTCTCATCATAATCAATGCCCTTTTATTGGGCATACCCCTTTGCAACAATTCTGGCCTTGTAGTGATCAATGCTACCATCTTCTTTGCATCTTAACTTGTAAACTCACTTATTACCAATGGCCTTCTTGCCCATGAGGTAGATCTATCAAATACGAGGTGTCATTCTTCAGTATAGAGTTATACTCATCCTATATAGCATGCATCCAGTGATCATAATCCTGTGCTTCCTCAAAGGAAATAGGTTCCTCCTCATTACATAAAGTAGAAATGAGAATATGATCCACATGAGAATAATATGAGAACCTGCACGAGTTCTGCTAGGTAAAGGAGCTGCCAACTTGCTATCCCTCAATGTCTTCACAAGCCATTTTGGCATACGCCTAGATTCTTCTATGGCTACTCTCTCCTCATCCACTACATCCTCAATAATCGCCTCATCAAAAGGCTGATTTGTAGGCTTATTTTGCACCTACAATGGCTGAATTTCAGCACTTGGTTGAGCATTCAATTGCTCTACATATAGCTTCCCTCCACTAAACAAAGGTAGAAGCAAATCAAACATGTTCTGTGAGAGCATACATTATGCTGTTTTTTACATGAAAGCATAGGTTGAACTGAGTTTTCGATAAAAACAACATCTCTACTTACCAAAATCTACTTTGAGGCCGGATGGTAGAGTATATATCCCTTGCTTTTCTGAACTGTATCCCACAAATATGCATTTAACTGCCTTATCATCAAGCTTACTACGTTGTTGCTACCCAGGCATAAGAGCATAAGCAAGACAACCAAAAAACACGCAAATGAGCCACAAAAGGCTTCTTGCCATGCCAAGCTTCATAAGGAGTTTTAGACTACAAGGCCTTGGTAGGGCATTTGTTTAACACATAGTTTGCACACATAGTTGCCTCTAACCAAAAACCATGAGGTAAATCTTGGGCTTTTACCATACATCATGCCATCTCCCTATGAGAGACTTGTTCTTTCTCTCAACCACACCATTTTGTTGAGGTGTGTATGGCACTGTACATTAATGCCTTATGCCTTTTTCAGCCATATATGGATGAAATTCCTTGGACATATACTCCCCCCCTCGATCTGAACAAAGGGTGCCAACATTACATTCATATGCATTTTTCAGCCATGGAGATAAATTGTCTAAAGCACATAAAAACCTCTGATTTCTGCTTTAATGGATACACCCAGCTATATCTGGAGTAATCATCAATAAAAGTGACGAAGTAGAGGTATCCCCCAATAGATGGTGTCCTCATAGGACCACATACATCACTATGTATAAGTTATAACTTCTTAAGAGCTCTCACAGATCCATCCTTTGGAAATGATGTCCGATATGCAGAATACACCCCTCACATACATGTCTAGCAGTGGTCTCAAGAGTTGGCAACTCAGACACCATATCACGCCTTTGAAGAAGGCGTAACAAAGTGCCATAATTCAAATAGCCAAATCATGCATGCCATAATTCTGCATCACTCATAGCACGAGTCGTAAAGACTGAGCAAGCATCATGCTGCTGCAACTTCTCAAATACATCCATCTTGTATAGGCCATAAAACAAGGTACCTGAGGTAATGATAGAATAACCATCATTTCTATCATGAACTGTACATCTGTCATCCACAAATTTCACCATCAAGCCTGATAATGCTAAAGTTAAAACTGACAGCAAGTTCTTCTTAATGCCTGGCATATATAAAACTTTAGAAAGAGTAAATGCGTCCCCATTTGCAGCAGTGAGCACAACTCTACCAACTCCTTTGATAGGATATGAGGAACCATTTTCACATGTGACGGTTCGTGCACTTGGAACAGATTCTAGAGATGAGAATAATTTTTTTTATAAAGTAATGTGCTTACTAGTTCCACTATCAAAGTACCAAGCATCCGATTCTGCCACCACCACACTGACATGCATACATCATGAACAGAAGAGTCATAACTGCAATGTACAGTCCATGCCCAATAATCTTGAGCAAAACTTACAGATTCCTTCTTCTCTGCACTTGGTGCAGATGCATGTTTATAACAAATTTATCAAAGGTATAAGTAATATTCCACTCATACTTAAAATATATGTATTGAAGGTGCAAGTAATATCTCACTCGTGTTTTAAAATGTTTTTTAAAATTTATTTCCAATTTTCTTTGGGTCCCAAATATGAAGAGAAACCTCCTTTTTGTCTTGGTAGTCATTATGCATCATTAACATTTTAATTTGGACCAAAATAGGGTTTTTAATTCTTAATAATGATGACAAGTTCATTATCAATGGCATTCAAAGAAATAGTTATATTAGTTTTTATAATAAATGGCAAGGATGCCATGAGAAGTATGGGCATCTCAGCACATAACTTCTGTCAACAAGAATAGAGAAAGGTAAGCTAGTTTGGAGAATTTTCCACCATTTTTTGATATTTCAAATGTGTTAAATCTTGTATAATGGGAAAAACCTTTATGAAAGAGGCCAATTTAAGGAGTAAAGCTCCTTTTATCTCATATTGATCATTGTGTGGAAACAACAATATTATTTCTCTTAGCATTTGTTTGTATTTTTTCATTTTGTGATTGATTACTATAATAGCATAATTTTGTGATTGATAACTATAATAGCATAATTTTGTGTATTTCCTTAAAGAAATTAATTAAGATTTTAGAAAGTTTAAGGAATGGCTAGCATTGGTGGAAATAGATACAACTAGGTTAAAGTAATCTAGGATTGACCAAGATACTTTGATGAATATTTCTTAAATTTTTTGCAAAGAAAGAGACAATAGGTGGAAATTCACCGTCACTTATACTCTGCAATCAAAAGATCTTGTACTATTATTTAAAAAAATCAGATTAAAATAATCTTTCTAAATCTTTATGGAGCAAGGTAGTGTCTATTATTGTGTACTTCTTAGCAGGGGTGCAAAAAATACAAGTTTGCTACCCACTTGTGCACATGTAACGTAACCACTCCCCACCAAGTGTATAGATAATATATACTTGGGAATATTTTTCAAATGAGAGAAAAAAAAAAGAAGAAGCCCCCTACCCCCCCCCCAAGTGTATAGATAATATATACTTGGGAAGATTTTTCAAAAGAGAGAAAAAAAAAAGAAGCCCCCTACCCACCCCCCCTTCCACCCTTTATTAACACCCTATTAAGAACATGGATCTAGGCATGGTTATGGTGGATCACACTAAGGCAAGAATTCATTGTTAAGATAATATAAGCTTAATTAAAAGAAAATTAGCTCAAGATAATTGCAATAACAATGAGAACAATCAAGCACACCAATCTATTTCATAAAATTCTCAAATCAAAGAGAGTAAGGCTAACAAGTACATCTTATATAGCCAAAAAAGCTTATCTCTCGACAACATCCTTTATGTAATTGCTTTGACCTCATCCATGATATCACCCCAACCCTATCTATCCTAGTCACAATCAAACCAATCATCTTGGTCCACTCAAAATTTTATACCTTATACTACCCCAAACCATTCAAACTCATATGTACTATTGCACTCTCACGGTGCACACAATCTCAAGACACAAATGCTCTCTCTTGGAGCTTTATTTTCTAAAACACTCCCTTAGAGTGACAAGATGACTCCCCTAGCCCTTTCTAAATTTCACACATGCCAGATGACACACACAAACTCCCTCATGGTCCCTTCCTCAAACTTACCTCTCGCATAGCCAATAACATGCATTTTATCATGGTTTGGGTTGTGCACCCTCATGTGAACATACAAATAGTTTCCAATAAGACTCCATACATGGCTCTCTTGGCCAACATGTGCCTCACATAAACATCAAACAAGCTTAACAAGGCCCATCTCACATAAACCAAACATGTGCCTCACATAAACATCAACAAACACAAGCTCAATGCCAATCCTCCATTGTCGATGATGATGTTGATGCCTTTGGATTATTACATTACCCATGAACATCGAAATCCTCCATTTTCAATGATGACATCAGTGCCTTTTGAGCTTTGCATTACCCACCATGACCACAAAAACCAAAACATGCCTCATCGTGGGTGGGAATCTTCACATAAATATAGCATTGGAAAGAAACCATAATTAATGTTGATGGAGTCCACGAGGTCCATTAGAAAAACTTTATTCCCATGTGAATATCCTCTAATAAAAGTTCTTTTACACCCAAATTTAACAAACCTGATTCCCATGTAAAGAGCCTCTAATACAAATCCTTTTACACACTCAAATTTTTAACACTAGGTTTTTTAAAAACAAAAGAATACCCTTTTCTTCTCACTCCTCTTATTTTTTAACACACAGCCCCTCCCCTCCCCCATTTATTAAAAACCCCTACACCCTCATATTTATTATTACCTTTTTATTTTACATTTTTAAAAAACCAAACACCGCCCCTACCTACAACCCGCCCAACACGACCACTACCCCCCGCTCGCCCTAGCCCTAAAAACCCAACTTAACTAACCTCCCCTTTGTGGCCCTTTCATCCTCATCTCCCCCTAGATCTTCCTTTTTTGAGTCATGCAAACTGGGCCCTACACACTTGCCCTCATGTCCTACTAGCCACCTTGCCCCATTATGTAGCACCGTCATCATTTGCATCCTCATCTTGTCTTCCTTTTCCACCTTGTTGCACTTGCCTTAGTGCTCCCATTCCCTACTAGCCACCTTGCCCCATTTTGTAGCACCATCATCATTTACACACCCCATCTCATCTTCATTTTTCACCTCGTTACACCTGCCTTAGTGCCCCATTGCACTCGCCTTAGCACCCCACTCTTAGAGCTTCCCCCAACATGTCCTCCTATGTGCCCATTTGCACCCACCTTAGCATCATGTTGTGCATGTGTTTCTCCCTCCATCCTCACACATCTACACCTACATAACATACATTTGTGCCATTTGCCTTGTGCCCCAACTACACCTACCCAATATACATTTGCGTAATGTGCCTTGTGCCCCAACACACCGGTGTCCATATAAGTTACGCATGTGCCTCCTCATGCATCCCTAGCCTACCTTCCACATCTACATAAGCCTCACCATGTACACACCTCATCGCTTCCATCCACCTACCTAAAGCATGCACATATGGCATGTACAATCCACATAAGCCCAGAAGAGGAATAACAAAGTAGAAAGCAAGGAAGATGTAGAAAGAGGGGAGGAGAATAAAGGGGGAAGAAAAAAGAAGGAAGAGAAGAGAAGAGAAGAAGAGAGGAGGAGGAGAAGAAGCTCTAATCAATTGTTCCTCTTAAATAAAAAATGATCGTGTCAAGGAGGAGAGGAAGAAGAAGCCCTGTCAAAGAGGAAGACAAGAATTATAAGCCTTACCCTCTTGTTCCTCTTAAATAGAAAATTTCCATATATCAAGGAGGAGAGGAAGAAGAAGCCTTATCAAAGAGGAAGACAAGAATAATAAGCTTTACCCTCTTGTTCCTCTTAAATAAAAAATTTCCATATATCAAGTGATACATTCCCTCATGGTACCAAATTCAAAGGAAAAAAACTTTATCACCTACATGCCCTATGCTATGGGGAGACTAGAAGCTTTGTGGGGCCCTGATGTTAATGAACTAAAGAGGAGAAGGAAGAAAGAGTAGTATCTCATCCTCACCGGGTCTCTTCAGCGAGCCTTCATTGACTACTCATCTATAAGATCACCCATCATTGATAACGACGTAATCTATCAATTGTATAACGACATCCTCGGTGTAATTTTTCTACAATCAGCCCCACCATCTAATTAGGTTGTGATTGGGTTACCTTTTTTTCAGCACATCCAAGCTCAAAATAGGTGATGAAACCAAATTTTTTTCTTCCTCTCATTATCACAACTTAGTGTTTTTTTGTTCTTACACAACACCCAACTCTCAAACTTTTCATAACTTATTCTAAAAAATCCACAAATCTCATAAAGCTTGCTTCTCTTCACATTGTTTTTATTCATGTCCCTTTATAGAGTCCCACTTCATCCCACTTCATCCCACTGCTAAGTTGAGCACTTTACGTGCACTAAGGACATGACCATGCACAAGGAATGCAAGCACAAATGCATCTAATTAGGTTATGTATTTGAGTTACTTTTTTTAATAGCACCACCAAGCCCAAAATAGGTGATGAAACTAATGTTTTTTCTTCCTCTCATTATCACAACTTGGTGTTTTTCTGTTCTTACACAATATCCTACTCTCAAGCTCTTCATAATGTATTCTAAAAATCCATAAATATTCTAAAGTTTGATTCTCTTCACCTTGTTTTTACTCGTGTCCCTTCATAGAGTCCTTGTTTATACTTGAGTCTCACTTCTCATCTGTGAGCACTTTAAATAAGACATCTATGCATTGAGGTAACCTTGCACAAGGAATGAAAGCATAAATGTATGTACACCAAACATATCAAAAGAAACCAAACACGCTTCAAAAAGAGGCTCATGGTTCTCCTCCTCAATCATTTTTTTGAGACCACGAGGACAATCAAAGAACACACTTGTTCTCACTAGATGTAGAAATACTACAACCTAACCTCTCCATTGGTAATCCTCCATGTGCATTTTTGGATTGGGGGGACATGGTGGGCCCAAGTGCAGTCCATGGTACAACCCATCACCCTTGAGAGGAAAAAGCACAACCAGTTATGTCCTCAATGATACCATTACCATTCTATTAAGGATGCAACCCAACCTTACCAGAGCAAACCAGCCCCTTCAATGGTAACCTCTTCATGCATATGCCCCTCAATCTTCTCTCCTAAATAATGGTGAGCAAGAGTCAAATAAAGTTAATGTGAGTTAGTGCAAACACTGAAAAAAGCAAAGGTATTGGAGACATGAGCTTGAGAAATTTCCAAAAAGAAGAGGAGCACATGATGCAAGTTGGCGCAAACGCTGAAGAAAGCAAAGGTGTTGGTGAAGACATGATTAGGGAGAATTGTCTAGAAGAGAAGCACACACATGGGCACCACACCATCAGCCCACATGCACCTACATTATTCACTAATGGCTTAGCACTTCATAGACATATCTTGCATTTAATTATATGTAATGTTATGTGTAATGGTTGGGAGGTTAATGCTATGCTAGTCATCCTTGAGAAAACAATGGGATATCTTTCTTATCGCCGCATAGTAAACTACATAACTTAATAAGTTTGTGTCTATCTCCCTATCATGCATATCTTGGGATGCCCTCACCCTAACTTGATCCAAAGGTAGTGGGAATGCACCCTCAACCGTGACCAATGGTGGTTATCCTTATAGCATGTGAGATGGCCTAGGCATAATAAAGAAAAGTATATTGACAGGAACCCCTAAATTCACATAAAAAGTAATTCTTTTAATTGTATCACCTTTGTATGAGAAGGATGTTTAGATGCAACCAAATGTGAGGTAGTAAAGAGAATGATCATGGCTTTAGTAAGATTTATTGTGAGATACCTATTATCAAAAAAGGTCTAAACTGCATCGCGGTCCCTCTGTGGATTATGAGATAAGAATTTTGTGCTCTAGGTATAAGAGGATAGGCACCAATGTAAGGGCTAGCCATGATCATGTGGCCCTTGTTTAGAATAATGATATATAACTTCATCTCCCAAATTGTGAGCTATTATGCCAAGTGCTTTGTAATTGTTGAATGTGTTAAGTGACATGCTATCATTATCTTCACTAGGCTCAATTAGATCCCATAGCCCTTTTCTCAACAATGTGTACATGGTTTTCATTTGCCAAGTGTAAAAGTTATCCCTATTAAACTTATTTTGCTCTAATGTGAGTTTCTCCATCATGTACGACGAGGGGATCTTACCGATAATATCGGAATTGTCTATCCATTTTTACAATATGCAATAGGAAGGTCGAGAAGGTCTTTGCACATAATAATGATTCACGGCCAGTGTCTAGTCTTGGTATAAGATTGGCAATGAAAACTCACTTCCATTGAGTAATGCAAGTGGATGAGATGGATTTTGATGCAAGAGATGATTTCTCACAGTGGATCTACACCCTAATTTTTTAATTTTAAACTTTAATTAGCATAATTTTTGCTAATATTATACTAATGATAATTATTAGTGCTTAATTATAGTGATTAATATGGCTGAATATTGGAGGCTTCAATTGAGCTCAATGGTGAGAGCTTTGATGGGGCTTTTGGCATTAAATTGTTCCTCTTGATGAGGAGCTTTGGATTGAGTTAAAGAACCAACTCAATCTTGACAAAAATGTGTGCAAATCGCTAAAAAATGGCGGCTGGTTTTTTTACTAATTTCTCCTCGATCCGTTGATGAAACTCCATGAGATTTGAGTTTTGGCCTCCTTGTACTATGCTCTGGCCATAGCTAGGAGCTCTTGTCTCAATTTGATGTTTAGAAGCGGAATGGTGGAGATAACTAGTGGGTGGTTGTACAATGATTACATTGGATAGAAGGAAAAATTGGCGATTCCCTTTGGTGTGAATGGTCACCTAGTAAAGTAGAAGAGATGCGTAAGAGATCTTGCCCAATGGTCAAGAGGATAGGAAGCTTTGCAATCTCAGCCTCTCTCTTGAGTAGATGATAATCTTGGGGTTTAGTGAGTAATGATAACTAATAAACTTAGATTAATACAAATAATGCTAGAGAAGGTGAATGCTAAGGTTTAGGGAGCAAGACACTTGGCTCTGATACCATGCTAAATCTTGTGGATCAAGATCCCATGGAGATGGTGGTGATTGATGAGAGTGTACAAACCCTATACTAATTAACAATATGATTAGTACTAATCTAAACTAGGGAGGATGATACCTAAACATAACCATGATGAATACCCTAAACTAATTCAAGCACAATTAGGTTACAAGTTTAAGACTTGTACTTATAAAGAGGCTTGAGAGTTTGCTTCATATTTGATTGCTTGAAATGGCCCCCTTTTATATGAGGAGGTACACTCTTGGGCTTGTACATCAATGTGGGATAATTATCAACTCCTCTCTAGCTCGCATGTCACCTCAAATCTCAATAAGCAATAGCTTCAAAACGATGCATTGCCAAACTCTCAAGCTATGCCTTATGGGCTAGGAACACAGCATATGATCTTCAACATGGGAGAGGCACCAAAGAAGCATCAATGCATTGCCAAAGTCTCAAGCCTTGCCTTAAGTTAGCAAGTCAAGGAGTTAACTTTTTAAAAAGAAGTTTAAGGATTCCATAGTTAGAAGCAAATATCAAGAGGGAATCTAGATAAACAAGGACAAACCTATCAAAATATGAGTGTGTGCTCCACCTCTCACGTGGTTTTTATAATGGTTTGCTAGCAATGCTTATCCACAAATATGAAATTTTGCCCATCTTTTGCATTGGTTGACAAAGACACTTCTTTAATTGCATATTAAAATTTTCCCTGCTTAATGCTAGTGTCATTAGATACTTAGTGTCTTCTCTCTCTTTTCCTTGATTTGATATACCTTCTTCAAATGAATGACTCTAGCACCCAAGATTTGGCTACTTCTTTTGTATTCTTAGTGTCCTCTCTCTCTTTTTCTTGATTTTCTATGCCTTCTTCAAAAACAAACGACTCTATCACATATGATTTGGCTACTTCTTTTGTGTTCTTAGCTTCTTGGGTAGATGCTATTATTGTTAGTGTAAAACCTACTACTGAAGTTTCTTACATGCCTTGTAATTTTTGGGAGAAGGTTATTATGTACTTTCAAGATGGTGTTTATTTTTCCACCATGCAAGTAAGTAGGTTCTTATGCTACCCCATTTTTGGGGATCTGTTCTTGTGAGTATTTATTATTGTCCTTTCAGTAAAGCAATTGTGTTGAGTAGACTTTTGCTTTACACTTGTGAGTATTTATTGAGATTATCCTTTTAGTAAAACAATTGTGTTAAGTAGACTTTTGCTTTACATTTATGATGAATTATTTTCACTAATTCTTGCTTTAATAATGGGATGGCGCTTGGTTTCCTTTGTAATTAACCAAGTTTGATGGAAGCAAGAACATAATAATGTATATGGTGTGTGATAATGCTAAACCATATGATGATAAATATTTGAAGGTGATTTCTATGATGTGGATCTAGTTACTCTCCAAAAATCTTAGAGTGTTTTAATGTAATGGCTAGCATAGAATAGTTTAAGATTATAACACATCAAGGTCAATAGTGTAATAGTTATACCTTATTTAAGCTGAAATATTAGTGACAATTTGCAAGACCTCCAATTTTTTATTAATATAGTTGGCTAATGTCATATAAGATCTTGTTCTTGATGGAAAACTCTTAGTGTTCAAGGAGGTTTCTTTGTGTTGTTTTGCATGTTTTGATGAAAGGTAGTTGTGGAGTTTCCTCATTATTATTATTATTATTATTATTATTTTGGTAGTTCCCCTCTTGTAGGGAGGTTTGTGCATAATTATGTCATTTTTAGGTGTTCTAGTGGCCCTACCTATTGTCTAGAGGTTTTAAAAAAAAGATTCTTGTGATACTAGCCCTTTTATGGAGTAGTGTTAAAGTTCAAGTGCTTTTACTGAGCCTATTGAAATAAGTGTTGTTGGGAACTTTGTCAAAGAGCCGTAAATGTAACTTCCCGATATGGGTGCCCTAGCCCGTTCATCCAGATTGTTCATTTGATCTTCACCCTATAATCACATTAGAGAGCTCCATAGCTAGGTGTGGAGGAATAGATTTATCTACCATTATGGACACGATAAGGACTCCTACACTTTAGATCTCACTCACTAGAGATGGGAAACTCATACAAGAGAGAGCCTACTACCATTCCTGTGCAAGCACGTATCCATCAAGCATCCATCAAGTAATGCAAGGATCCATCAAGCAATGTGAGGATCCAAAAGAACACAAGAAAGAGCCTACTACCATTCCTATGCAAGCATCCATCAAGCAATGCAAGGATCCAAAAGAACACAAGAAAGAGTGAAGAGAGGAGAAGGAGGAGAGCTCACAAGAAAGAGAGAGGAGAGGAGAAAGAGGAGAGCTCACAAGTATTCTATTGTGAGGGGAATGATTTTATATTCCTGAATGTGAAAGTTGAGGGAGAAGGAGGAGCGCTCACAAGTATTCTTTTTTAAGGGAAAAGATTGTATATTCCTTAATCTCAAAATTACCCTGTATACAAGTATTTTATTGAAAAGGAAATGACTATATATTCCTTAATGTTAAAATTACCCTATATACAAATGGCTAGTGCTCACAAGTATTCTATCACAAGGGAAATGATTGTATATTCCTTAATATCAAAATTATCTTATATACAAGTGGCTAATGTTCAAAGTTGGCAAGCCATGGCTTAAAAATAGTCCATGGCACTCTCTTAAGCAAGCATATTTAATAAGGTATAGACTTTACATATTTGGTTTTAAGTGCATATAGTAAGGTCGCTTTACCTAATCTAGTGTCGTCATACAAAAGATAAGCTCCCGCTTTACCTAATCTAGTGTCGTCATATAAAAGATAAGCTCTAGGTTAGCAAAATGGTAAAATGCCAAAGCTCTTACATATGTAAGGCTAGTGTTTAACCACCAGAGTGGTTAACATACCCCCCTTCCTAAAAGGTAACCATGCCCTTGCATCACCAAACTTGCTTTACCTCATATAGTGTCATCATACTACAAAAGATAAGCTCCCACTATAAAATGTAAAATGGCAAAGCACCTACATATGCAAAGCCATTTTTTAACCAAAGTGGTTATAACATACCCCCTTCCTAAAGGTAACCATTCCCTTACGTCACCAAACTCGGGTGTTGAAAATTCCATTGATCTTGTGGAACAATCCGTGATGAAGGGTTTGTAGGATAACCTCATTGTGAAGTTCTTCTAGAAATTAGTCTTGGACATCATATCCTTGAAGGTGATAGCCTCATTGCAAAGTTCTTGCAGAAAGTGGTCTTAGGAATCAAATCCTCAAAGGTGATAGGGTGCAATCTATATGTTTTTCATTAAGGTCAAAGACCATGCTTGCTTGGTGTGTCCATGGGTTCTTCTGAACCTTCTCAAGGATGAGGTTCATCAAGTTGAAGAAACAACAAGTAGCTACTACTACTAGGTTGGGAAACTTAGCATAGTTTTACCATTGAAGTTCTCCATGTGGTGCAACTGTATCTCCATCCTTGTAAGTGGTTTGGTCCCGTTGAAGTAAGAAGGCCCTTTCCTTCCATTTGCTGGAACTTTCATCTGTATTTGATTGGCATCATGTACATAGGGTTGGTCCAGACTTCTCTTAGTGCGACACTATACACTTCCCACATCTCATGGTTGTTTAATGATTAGGCTTCGTCCATTTTGTATACATCTCTTTCTTTGGTGGTTCAACGTGATGAGATCTTGTGGCGTAGAGGTGTGAGTACTATGGTTGGTGTAGAGGGGGCAAGGATGTTGTTGTTGTTGAGATTTATCTTAACCATGACTTCTAAAGGGATTAGTCATACCTAAGGATTTGGGAGGTTCTCATGTCTACACATGAGAAGGGAATCTAGGTGATGGGTTGCACACTATGGAGACGTTGTACCCACCATGCCCCCCCATCCACAAATTTCCTAGATGGTTGTCTAGGAGCGATTGTCTCAACGACGAGATTCTAGTGTAGTTTCTGATGTATGTGTGTGTCAATATATGCAAGATGTGTTTGTAAAGTGCTAAGCCCTTAGTGAATGATGTAGGTGCTATGCATGGACTGTTTGGGATGATGGTGCGTGCCAAGTGTGTGCTATCCTTCATTTTCAGACATTTCCTCCCATCTCATGGCTCCAACACTTTTTATTTCTTCCATGTGATGCTTTCTTTAATGTTTGCATCATTCTTTCTTTGACTCTTTTTTTTCTTTCTTGGACATTTACCCCTTCTATTTTTTCTTGGGGAATCAAGATGATGATGTTTCCATGGTACCCCTCTCGTGTTGAAGAGGGTATGTCTTGTTCGTGGCCCATAAGGCAAGGCTTGAGGTTTTTGCAATGCCCTTATATCTTTTCTTGGGGAATCAAGATGAAGATGCTTCCATGGTACCCCTCTCATGTAGAAGAGGGGATGTCTTGTTCTTGGCCCATTCTTCGTAGCACTAGTTACCTATTGTGCCCAAGATGTATTGTACTCATTTTATTTTTATTTTTTAAGGAAAACAAGAACCAAAATTCTAATAACCTCTTGTACATACAAACATCTTTCCTTCATTCTCCATTCCATCTCTTTTGGAGAGACAACACACCATTTAGATGACATCTTTTTGCACCTAAAGTCTCTAAAGTGTGGTAACAAAACATCATCTCCTCTTGAAGAGCAATGTTACCTCTGAGTGATGTTGAGAATGCTACTTATTGGGGAGTCATTGAGATTAACCTCTTTGAAGACATGGGCATTAAACAAACCAACATTTTGAAGTGATATGGAGCTACCTCAACTTCTGTACTGGCAAGGTTGTCTACCACATTGAACTACATAGGAGCTAGACTAGTTGTTGAAGGTAAGTGTAACTTCAACTTCACATAAGCCATGGGAGAATATTCAAGCAGTCATCTATAACATCATAGAGAAACCACCTATCTTTTGAAGGTTCGGTAGCACACACACCATCCTAACAAGCAAAGAGAACCACAAAGGCAAGCATTTCTAAGAGCTACTAGGAGAGAAGATGCCCCAGAGTCTATAAGCAACTAGAAATATCATGCATACAAAAACAAGTACTAATAGGACTCTCTCTCTCTCTCTCTCTCTCTCTCTCTCTCTCTCACACACACACACACACACACGAGTGTGCACACACCTACACATATTTGAAAGCAAAAAATGGACAATCTAACTAGGAATAATAAAGATAAACAAAGAAGGAGAACTTCTACCTAGTCCTATCTTGACCAACCTAAACTTCCTAGCTACCTATCGCTAATCTAGGCTGTGATACCAACTTAAATTTTTTACACATCTAGGGTGGATAATAATTAGTACTTAATCCATGCTTAAAGATTGAGGTAATGATAAGTTTAATAAACAAATAATAGGTACAAACATTAAGACAATTTTGAAGTTACATTATTTATCTTAAATAGTTATTGTATTTGAATATATTCATAAACTTCTTGATTAATTCTATGAACATTTATTTTTGTTAACTTTTTCTTACAAAAGGTATTTTGTATGATATTTTGTACAAAGATGTTTTGTATAAAAGAAATTTACTACATATTTGGTGATCTTTAGATAAAACATATTATCTGACCTAGAGGAGAGAGAGTTGATAGATTGAAGAGCCTAGTGCCACCTATACCCTCCAACAGGTTGACAAGGAGGTACTATGCCAACTAAAATGTTAGTTCTTTTTCATCTTAGAACCGTTAGTTCCTTTTCATCTTATGTTAGTGCATTAGATCTTGTGCATAAATCCTCGTCAAGGGTGACATGACCCTCATCCACCTCTTCTTCAACTTACCCCCCATGTGACATGACAAACACTGAGTTGCGAAAAACAACTACGCGTCATCGATTGTCGTTTTTAAAAGTTATCTTAAATTTTCTAAAAGCTTGAAATTTGAAAAAAAAAATACAAGCGATGAGTAAAAATCATTAGTATAATTCTTTCAATTTGGAAATACTAAGAAAATTAACGTTTAATTTATAACCAGCAATACATTTTTTTCAATAGTAAAATTGTGAATTTACTAGTGTTTTTATAATAAACAATCAAATAAAATTCACTTGTTACAAAAAATGCTCAAATTATAGTATAAAAAAAATAAGTACTCTTTTTCATGATATCAATACACTATAATACACAAATAAATCACTAGTACCATGAAATTTGGCTATGAAATTTGGAAGTATTCTAGTGATTTATTTGTGTATTCTAGTGTATTGATATTTGGCTATGAGTTCAAATTTTAAAGATTTGAACGATCAATAACTACACTCGTGCTACAATTTCATAGCCAAATTAACAAAAACAAATACTAGAATGTGCACACGCGCATGCACACAATGTTCTTTTTTAAAATTGACAAAACAAGGCAATCAATCAAAGGCTATGAGGAAGCATCTTTAAACTATATTGGTTTAATTTGAGAATCTTCGCTGTGAAATGTGACACTGCCAATTCCTGAACCATTGGGACACCAAGGTGATTTAAAAAATTATTGATGTGTGTAGCTTTACACAGATCTTAAGGCAGACCAGGCAGAAATCTACTTTCTAAATAGTCCTAGATCAACTGTTGCAATCACAAAGAAAAAGTTAAACAACTTCACATGCTACTTGTTTGGTGGCCCATCTTTTTAATGAATGTCCATGCTAATACCTGCATGTGTTACATGTGTAAATTGCCAAGAAAACAGGAGCATCTGTTACAAAAAACCCCAAATCTATTATAAATGCTTACCCTCCACCAAAGGGCTGGTAAAGTCCACTTAAATATCCTGCAACTGCTGAAAAGTTTTGTTAAAACCAATTTGCCAGATTTTTCCCATGCGTCAAACATAAATTTAGTTTGTTGATTCACCGTTTTCTTGGAAAAAAAGATGTACACACATACAGGGGTGTTGCATGTGCATGTTACAAGCACATGTGTGCCCTGCGGGCATGAGCGTGTGCTCTATATTTTGACTGTATCAAGGGCCAAATCGGTCTCCAACTAGTTCAAATAAAAAGAGAGTAATCCAACACATATGTACCTTCCATGAAAGTAGAGATCTTGCTTGGCAGAGGCACTATCTTACTGTGGAGTACATTATAAATTCCATTGAAGTGAACTCAAACTGCTGACCAATTACAGAACGTCTGCCACACACAAACCAATGAAAGAAGTTAATATGTGCTACACAAGCCCACGCACGTGCACACATCCCTGTGCTTTCAATGCTAAGATTTCTTAGAACAATGATCTCTCACCAATGAAAGATAGTAAA